>NC_088885.1:142286202-142620577 GCF_037157495.1 Lathamus discolor | reverse complement strand
GAAAGATATCTAGGGAATTCTGCAAACCCCATGTTATATAGTGCCATACAGAAACATTTAGCTTACCTGCACCCTAAAAACAAGAAAAATGTAAGCAAGTAACCTTTGTAGAGCAAGGTCACTAAGTCCAGAATAATACGTCCAATCTGTTCTCAGGAACTTAGAACAAAGAGTTATTTTGCATTGCCTCTGTTAGGACACTCGTATGCCTGAGGCAGCTCCATAGTACTGATTAAAAGCCTCAAAAAGTTGAGGGTCTAATCTGCTGCCTTAAAGCTCACAGCAGAACACCCAGTATGGATGAGCTACCTTACAGCCATGAGTGAGAGTCATCTAGCCAAACCTTAGAGAAGCACAGTGTAGAAAACCTTATGTTGAAACAGGTCTTAATAACTCTTCACAGTCATTTCACCTAAAATAGGATATCTAAAATAGAATTGTCTATTATTCTTCATTGGCTGAAGGGACCTTTAAAATGACTAACTGGTTTAGACGCTTACATCTTAGAACTTAAAATCGCGGAGAGATGAGTCATTTCTCTTGAGCCCTTTTTAGCACAAGCAAGCTTATTGTCTAGGCATTCAGTGTACAGATTTCAGGAAAGTTCTTTGCTCCAGATCCAGATAGGACTGCTTTGAATCAACCCAATTAGGCTGCAGCTGGAGAGCTATGCACAACTTGGGTGATGGTCCTTTCTGGGAAGATGCACTAAATTGGAAATAATGAATAAAATTGTTTTATTCTTTTTCTCAGTGAATCAGTCTAAAATACTTCTTCAGCTCTCTCAGTGCTCCTTTCCCATCAAGCAAGTAATCCAAGAATGAAATGCGTAAACTTTGGTGGAATTAATATGAGCATAATCATTTTGCATGTATTACAGGATATCTTTTTAACTCCAGTTCCGTGTAGCTCATGTCATCCAGATGGGGCCACTCATGGGATAAACAAGATAAAAATCTGAAAGACTTAAAGTATGAAAAGAATTCAACATTGCAAATTTTGAGACCTAGAGGAAAATCCGCATACCCCTCTGAATTGCTTGGGGACTGATAGTTAAATACTTATGACCTTATTTCTTAGTCTGCTATGATTACATCATACATCAGACAGTCTTAAAAAGTTTGTGAAACTTGATGTTTTCATAAATTTTAGTTCTATTTCTTCCATCCATTCAGAGAGTGAGTTATACATTCTCCATTTCATGTCATCCTTTCATAGAAGGGGACCAGTACCATGTGCTTTGAGTGATCAGCTACAAAAAGTGAATCACGGTTACTGAATCATTGAAGTGAGCATTTCACAAACAAGCCTTGTGTCTGAAATTTATTTCTGCAAAACTATTCCCAACTTCTTGTAAATAACTAATAGTTGAGAAAGAGAAAACCTCATATTTTTAAATTGCAAATCAAATGCAATGCTGTTTTAAAACTGAACATTAATGTTAATAACCAATTATTTTAGCAACTTGAATCCATTGTGGGCTCCCTTCCAGCAGTAAAAAAAAAATTTATTCTTATATTTTGACTGACTTTTATTATTTACATGTTGTGCCTGTTATTTTAAACACCTGTAAAAGTCTGATCATATATACCTGATGCTCATTTTATTTGTAAGAATATATAATATAGAAAGTTTAAGCAGCATCTGTTGCAGCTATATCTTAGTAAAATCCATCACTCAATGACAGAGAAAGACTTCTTTGGAATTATTTTTTGTGTTTCATATATCTGTTACACAAACATTATTACTCTTTCTGAGCTGAACAGTAAGGAAATGCAACATTCACACAATGACTTTAAAGTTGTAATTTGTAACTAACAGTGGTTGTGAATGGAAAAATGAAGGATCACACTATAGAAATGCATGAAATAGTTAATTTTTATTTTTTAGAGACTGCTAACATAATTCCATTCCAGATGGCATTGAGAGTGCAAATCTGTTCTGTTCTGTGAGGATATGGGTGTTATAATCTCAAATGGATCAGATTTATTTTTCAATGTTTTTTTCACAGAACACTTTAACCATTTCAGGCAACTGCTGTTTGGTTTTACATGCTCAGTAAGAAGCATTCACACAAGATATTGTCTGTCATTACTCTCCACATGATACCATACCACAGAGACTTTTGTAATCAAATGATTCCTTGCCAGGGGCATTTTGTCTTAGAAGTCGATAAGTCAATTAGTCTACTTTATGGGGGATCTTATCTTAAAGCCAGTTTAGGAACCAGACTCTCTCAGTTACCGTAGCCTTTTCCCTTGTTTGCTTCCCTTACTGATGATGTTCCACCTAAAAGGCTTTCTTTTCCTCTATGAGGACTCCAATGTCTTCACACTAATCAAACTAATAAAGCTTAAGGATTACTTTTCCTTCACTCTGTGATGCTCTTCAGTCTCCCTGACCAGTAGGATCCCTAGCTTTACAATAACGAATTGGTGTGACAGTCTGCACTTCAGCCTTGGGTATCAAAGTTGTAGGGAAATCATGCGACTGGGGTAGATGAGCATCTTTCATTGGTTTTCAGCCAGTTCTTCCATGTGTCAATGCAGAACAAAATTAACGTTTGTGAAACTTAGAAATTTTAAATTAAGAGGGATCCTGATTTCTATGCATAGGTCCTAGCACTCTGCCTGGATATCTGTTCACAGCTGCACAGTCCCAGTCTTATCCCTCAGTACCCATCACTGTGCTGCTTTCAGAGGCCTCAGCAGTTAGCACCTTCCTTCCAAACCTTCCTGTATATCTCCTGTCCTTGTTGATGGCACTCGTTCTTTTAGGAAAGCCCCTTTCAACACAGATAAGGCTTTGCTTGCTTTAGGAGCTTAATGAAGCATCGCATAGTAGAGTACATTTGATACAGTCTCTGGACTACCTATTTCATTTTAAGAGCCAAGAATCTGACAAATACCTTATAGATGTGTTGAAAGAGACAAAGAAGAAATGAGAACTGTCTCAATTCCTTCCAGTTAGTTGCACCTTACCACTCAAAAACTATTTTTGAGTCTTCAAAATTCATCTAATATCCTGTTCTGCTTTTCTTGGTTTTATTGAGGTGTTTGTCTGTTGCAAGCCACTTGTACTTTAGAATTGCCTTCAAAACTTCTGACATCGGAAAGAATTGCATTCTCCGTCATTCTGCTCTGCTTTTGAATGCCACATTAGTGACATAATTTGTTCTCCACTGTAAGGTAACCTGAAGAGTCTTCAAGAAAACTAGTTGGTTATTTCATTTCAGCCTACTAATGTTTGAGTTTGAAGAACAACTACCTTGAATTAATGGCATATCTATTCAAGCTAAAAAGCAAAAATAAAAACCTGATACAAGGTGAATAATGATACTAAGAGATGAATAAATGTGTCAGTAGGTACTGGAAATTTGCAATTATTTGCAACAGAAAAGCTAGGAGTAGAAGATTGAGCTCCCATGCTCTGGACTTGCTCAATAATAACTAAGATATATTGCTTTCCAGTAATTATGATATAATAATATTTGGGTTTATTTTCTAATTTGCATTTTCTTCATCACTTTTTTCAAATTTGCAATATTGCTTAAGCATCTACGGCTTTTTGTTCAGAAATTTGGCTGCCCACAATGGCCAGAATACTAAAGGATTAAAGGATAATGTTCTCACTATACTGAAGCTTGAACAAGGAGATAGGCTGTCAAAACATTGGGAAATCTTGGTTCACCTCTTAAATAAATTGAAAGAAGGAAAACACAACCTCCCCTTAGGACTGCATAACTGTACAGGCGTTTTCATTATAAAACTACCCACAACTTTAATAAATCTCTTCCTATTAAAAAAAAAAAACAAAAACCAAAACCCAGAAGTACCAAACCCACCCCCCTCCCCCCCAAAAAACACACACAAAAAAAAAAAGAAAAGAAAACCACCACCCCCCCCAAAAAAAAAAAAAAAAAGAAACCAACCAAAAAAACCCCCCACTGATTAAAGTGAGTGGCTGGTACTGAAATTGTGCACAGTTCATGCCAAATTACTAAGGAACTATTGCATCTTCTTTTAATGGTGACTTTCAGTTGACTTCAAGTGAATTAAACCTCATAAGTAATGTACAGGACAAGTCTATGGCATAGCAGTCATTTATACACTGATATTCTCATATGAGTATGGCTATACCTAGAATTCTAGTCCTGAGTCAGATATCGATTTGAGTGTTACTTATTCCCTTACAAAGCCAAGTTCAGATAGTAAACTGACTTTCTGCAGCTGATGAGATAACTGACACTGATTTCTAAGCAGGACTATCAAAACCAGGTAGAAAGAAAAGTAGAGACATTTCTCTTAAGTACTTGTTGACATTTCTGAAATACTACAAGGAGACCTGAGATATGTATTTATTATATAAAACAAATACTATATGGTCCTAGTTTGGATGTAGCATTTGTTTTCAGACAAGTTCAAAGTGGTTTTGATAACAGGAATTGTAAGACAATGTACTACAGAATCATAGAATCATAGAATAGTTAGGGTTGGAAAGGACCTCAAGATCATCTAGTTCCAACCCCCTGACATGGGTAGGGACACCTCACACTAAACCATCCCACCCAAGGCTTCATCCAACCTGGCCTTGAACACTGCCAGGGATGGAGCATTCACAACTTCCTTGGGCAACCCATTCCAGTGCCTCACCACCCTAACAGGAAAGAATTTCTTCCTTATATCCAATCTAAACTTCCCCTGTTTAAATTTTAACCCGTTACCCCTTGTCCTGTCACTACAGTCCCTAATGAAGAGTCTCTCTCCAGCACCCCTATAGCCTCCCTTCAGATACTGGAAGGCTGCTATCAGGTCTCCATGCAGCCTTCTCTTCTCCAGGCTGAACAGCCCCAGCTTCCTCAGCCTGTCTTCCTACAGGAGGTGCTCCAGTCCCCTGATCATCCTCGTGGCCCTCCTCTGGACTTGTTCCAGCAGTTCCATGTCCTTTGTATGTTGAGGACACCAGAACTGCACACAATACTCCAGGTGAGGTCTCACAAGAGCAGAGTAGAGGGGCAGGATCACCTCCTTCGACCTGTTGGTCACGCTCCTTTTGATGCAGCCCAGGATACGGTTGGCTTTCTGGGCTGCGAGCGCACACTGCCGGCTCATGTTCATTTTCTCATCGACCAGCACCCCCAAGTCCTTCTCTGCAGGGCCGCTCTGAATCTCTTATAACTAACCAACCAATTATTCTGCTTCTCTGCAACTTTTCATTTCGTTGCACTTCAGAAAATACATTTGCACTTTAGTACCTGTTCATTGTTTCATTGCTTGGATGCTCAGATGCCTTCTAAAATACCAGTCATTGTTTACAGAAATAAAAATGAAGATTTCTGATGGTTGCCAAGTGGCTAATGAGCTACAAAAGCATGCCCCCTTTTTACTCTTTTTTTTTTTTTTTTTTGTCAAGGGTTTGTTTATTTCTTTTTAATGTAATTACTTTTTAATTTGAAAAGATCAAATTCTTAACCCTTCCTCTGGGTTTATAACAGTGCAGAAATGTATCTAAGGGATGAATGAACTTATATTGTGATCAGATAGGATCCTGGAAAATCATAACTCTGAAGAAGAAGAAAATTCTTTCGGAAATAAATATGTCTGTAAAAAGAAAACAGAGATATCATAGAAGACTGATGAAAAGACCTGCTGCTGCATGAAAGGAACCATCTGCCTCTCCAGGGACATGAAGCAGCGCTACGCTGAGTAACAAGCCAGGGAACAGCAATCGATATGGGCACAATATCAGTTTTCGCAGGAGAGGGTGTTAGTGATAGCATTGATTAACTCGCATAACACAGTATGAATACCTGGGTTTCACTTTCCCTCTTACAACACAATATTATTTTAAACATGCATGCATAGTTGGGTTTTCCTAGCAATTGCTTTAAAGTATTGTTAAAGTTGTTTAAAATAGAGAAAAAAAATATCTAATTAACTGAATGTGTTTCTCAGCAAGATGTTCTGAAAAAATGAGAACAGTTTTATGGAAAATGAAAAAAACCTCTTACTTACCTACTTTGTTGAGCTTCTACCTTCTTTAACTGGGGATGCATCTCATTCTCACTTCACATCACAAGCAGCAAAGTGCAAGCAGTGGCAAACAGTGAAGATTAGAGAACAAGTATACTTAGAAGCTATAGAAAAATCTTGCTATTTTGCTTTTTGCAAATGAACAGCGAGAAAGAGGAATGCAGACAGAAATAACACTGAGTGATTAGCAATGATCCAACAGTGTTATTAGAGCTATTGTTATTAGAAATTTTGAAATATTAATCAGAAAAATGTGGTTTTAAACAAAATATACAAAGTTTTCCAGCTCTTCTATGTAATATTGTATATACTCAATACATGAAGGATTCTGGGACTCCAAAGCACCATGAACTGGCTGTTGGGTTTTAGCAGTTTCTATGGACTATGTGAGTTATTCAGGTAACCTCAAATTTCTATCTGGGCAAAAAAAATGGCTTCCAGGACTTACTGCACTGGAGCTCAGCAGGCTGGAGTTGCAGATGCAGAGATGTTCCTTCAGATGGTGTGGGACAGTGACTTATGTATTATTGCTATTTGCTCTTTTCTGACGTCAGTGGCCTTTTGCAATGCTAGAGCAAGTAATTTTCACTCCAGTACCAAAGACTACAGTTTTGATCTAGCACAATCAATAGGCTTGATCCAAACTGGGTCTTCTGGGCATTACTGTAATGCAAATAAATATTTCTCCACACACTTGAAAAAAAGATATTAAGGCTGTATATTCAAATACACAAAAGTTAGGAACAGCCATATCTATGGTTTCTCAAGTACTTTTAATTCTACCACATTGTATTCTCCCCCGGTATAATGAATGAGTTCTTTAGTAGAAAAAAAACCCAAACCACAGCTATGTAAACATGCTGAATTTTGTTATACATCACAAACCTGACATTATTTAGTATTTTGGAGCTTCTTTTTCAGAAATAAACCATGGTCTTTTTGAGCATTTTAATATCTTTTTGATATAAAAAAGAGGCAGAATTGATATTTAAAATATAAATTCACAATTCAGCAAGACAACACAGACTTCCACGTCATCCAGAAAATTCACTAGATTTTGAAACCTCGACTGAAAAAGATCCATTATATGGAAAAAAGAGGACATATGTCTAGATCCAGAGTCTAAATGTGAGCCAGTTTTGCTGCTGCTGCTTCATAGTGAGAACTGGTGTGGACTGAACTGAACTGGTGGCAATATTTCGGTATGAGGCAGGGGTACCAACCTGTGGCTGATCATCCACATGCCTCTGGGGGACAAGGCCAGGCAGAAGATAGTGGGTGGATACCCATACCAGCCCTGATTTCTTCCTGCCCAGGGCCTGTCACAGCCACAGCACTGCCTGTCCATGGGAAGAAGCCATCAGGACCAGCAGAAGTTCCTGCCTGTGAAACACAGTGGGGTGTGTTGTCTAAAAGCATTATTATACTCTCTCACTTTCCTTCATGGCCTGTTACTGTGATTCCAGTCATAGCTCTGGAGAGCCAGGGAACAACTTTGTCCCCAAGAGCAGGATAGGGATCCTCATGAAGGAGTGAGCTCTGTCCGGCATAGAGAGATCTGCTGAGCTCCAGGGCCAGCTCTTCCCAGTCTCTGCCAGTGCCTGAGCTTAGTCCTAGGGTGTTCTGTATTCAGTTATTTTGCTGATCTGCTAAATCTTTCTAGAGGAATCCTGAGACAGAAGAGCTGGAGTGGCACATCCCAACAAAAACTGAATTAAATCTTGGTTACTTTCAGGGCTAGCCCAGAACTATCACTCTAATCCTACAGTGCGGGAGGTGGTTATGTAAAATTTAGTCTTCTGACAATGCTGATCTCATCTTTTGGCAAGCTGTAGCAGGGTACCCCCCTCGGCAGGGTACACTGTCTCTATAAGTCGAAGGTCTTGAAAAGCATGAGTGCTGTAGTGAAGCTGCCTATCATCCATGTGACTCTCATTTAAAAGGAAGGCAGTTTCCGGCTTAAGCTATAGTTGTGCCTGTGGTCCTCCCTTATTAAAGTCTTCCAGTGGGAAGACTTTACAACTCACTGGTAAATCACCCTAGTCTTTTTGATGAATTAAGAAGTCTCAAGACTTATCAGGGTGTATCTGGTGAAGAGACATCTTAGTCCATGCACTCAGCTTCACGAGTGATGAGGAACCTGTCAAGGCTAGCCTTTTGATCTGCATATTTTAAGGGTGCGCAGTGAGGAGCACTGGCTCCCTGTGCAGGTTTCTTAGGGGTTCCAGCTCTCCTGGACTACACATAGGAAGGAGGTCTTTGGCATTTCACAGGATTGAAACAGTCTGGATAGGTGAAGAATTCATCTTCAAGGGACTTCAGTGGGCACTCTTACATAGGAATGCAGACACAGTGTTGTGGTGTACCTCTGCTGAACTGGAAAACACTAAGCAAATTTCATTCTTTAAGTGCTGAATGGGCCTGATATGCAACCTGCAGAAACAATTTGTCTTAGATTACTTCTTTCAAATATGTTCTATTTAATTTATCACAATCAAAATTCTGCATTAGGAAGAGTTCTTTTAAACATAATGTCACAGCTAGTAGCTTTACAAATTCGCTAATTAAGAAGAGGTGAGCCAAAGAAAAAGATTTTTAAAAGATCAGTGGCTTTTATTATGTTTGCTTGTTTGTTTGTTTGGGGTTCTTTCCCCCATTTATAAAACTGTGGATTATTAAAAGCTGCAAAGCTTGCCACAAGGTCATTTGACCATACAATCTAAAGCAACAGTTAGCCAAAGAAATATCTCCTTCTGAGAGCCAAAGTTGTGCTAGTAATACGAGGAGCATAACCTAACCAGAAACTGGGTGTTTTTTTATGTCAATACATGTTTGTGGTGTTGACTGCTTTTAATAGGACTTCAGAGATTACAGCATTAAACACAATAGACAGAAATGTTAATGAGAGCTACAGAGAAATGAAGAAAAGTTATTTGAGAATGCATCACACAAAAAAGGCATATTAAAATCTAATTTGCTTTTCTGGCTATAAAATACATCAAGCATAATAGCATTTCACAGAGAAACTGTTTAAAATTATTGATCCAAACGAGTGAGATGGCCTTCTCTCAGAAGTAAATAACTTTTGTGTAAAACCTTTCATCAGTGCTGAATTTGTTGATAACACCCTTTTGTCCAGTGTATGTTCAATTTGATATCTACAGTGATGAATGTCTTATATCCATGTATATTCTCAGCTTTGTCGGCACTGATGCTCAGATCTCATTATAAAAGATTAAACTTTCAAGGATTAAATTCTTCTGTATGCTTTCAAGACTGTACCCATTAACATTTTGCCATTGAGGGGTAACTGTAATTGCCTTTGGCTCAGTTGCTTACTTGGAGGAGGGCTGAATTTTTGGAAACGAGGTATTTCAGCAAGATTTCAGTGGAGGATTTCATCAAGTTTGATGAGAATTAGAAACCAAAAATAGGAGTGTCTCAAAATTAGTGAATCTTGCACATGAGGAGAAGGATCACAGAAACAGTGATGGCCACAATGTAGAGGGATAAGAAAAATACAGAAGGAGTTTAAGGTAGATTAAAGCAGTGGAAATAATGAAAGTGGAAAAAGTGTTCTGCAATTAAACAAGCAAAAGAAGTATACGGAGTTAGAATGGGGAAATGGAAAACAAACAAGAAGAAAGAAAGAGTAAGCTGAAATAGAGTTAAGAGAATAGGGTGATGTCTCACATCTGTAAGAAAGGTGATGTTACCTAGAGAAAAATGTGAAGGCACTCTCAGGAAGGCAGCTCAGAAAAATGAACATTTAGACAAAGCCTAGTCTTTTTCTGGAGGAAAATTATGGTTTTTTAATGGATTTCTCTTTGCCATTATTCTCACAGTTCTCATCCACTTTACAGGAGTCTTCATCTGGGAAGACTAACCTCAGTGATTTGCTAACGAGAAGAGCTCATTTAACTCAAGATATTAACTTACCAGTTGGAAACTGGGATAAGATGAAGGGAAAAACTGCTTGTGAAACCAAAGGGATAGGACTAGATAAAACCACGGAGGAAATTCAGCCCTACTGTCATGGTTATCTTTTCTGTCATGGGCTGTACAGGTGCTGTCTCTAACTAACAGATCTCACAGCTGCATTTAAAAGCAATAATTTATTTGATTTTAAAAGCTTTTTTTTTGCCTTTAAAAAGAATGTAGGGCAGTTCCAGTGACTTTCAATCCACTTAGAAGACCTTTTTATTTCCCATCCTAGACAATCAGAGCAACAAATCTGAAATAACAAGTGGCAAGAGCACTTTAACAGACAGAAAAAAGCCAAGCTGTGCAGAACCATTTTTCTTGACAGTTTTAGTGCCATAGATACAAACAGTAACCAAGTTTTAGGAACACAGTAGCTGCATTCAGGCTTATTTTCATAAATTACTTTAAATTATAATTACCTTAATGAATGCACTAAAGCAAAGGCAAAACATTATATAAGAAATGCCAGATGGGACCCATAATGAAATTTGCAGATGAAATCATGTAAGAGAGAAAACAATAATCCCAAAGGTGAGTATACTCAAATAATGATTTGTATTAATAGAAAAGAGGTATGAACTCTCATATTCTAAATTACAAAAATGGGTTTATGACTTTTTATCTGAATATATCACTGCTATGTGCTTTAATTGTTTGGGCTTTTGTTGTGTTTTGTTTCAGAAAATAGGTTCTATTGAGTTCTTACAGTGTGCGTTTCTTTCAAGTATCTTACTATATATTCTATTGGGTTTTTTTTCTGAGCTTAGACTAAATGAATGTAAAAGAAAAAAAATACTTAGTCAGTGAATATTGAGCAAATGCTTAAAGATGTTTTGAAAGTAAGATTTTTATTTCACTCACAATTGTACCTCTATACTTCTATTTACAGTTTTATTTAATTAAGAGAAAAATTAATCAAATCATGAACTGACTGTGAACTAATTTAAGGTCAAGAACAATTAAAGATATTCCATAAACAGATCAAAAGCATTTAAGAAAAGATAGAATTAGGTGTTGAACTGCTTGCATAACAATGCAATGTCCTATTTATCTTTCTATTATAAATCAATATCAGAAACGTAGGCTTTAAACAGCTACAGCTTTAAGTTTCTTTAATGCATGCACCCCATTATCTCATAAATCATGTCTTAATATGCATCTTAGCATTATTTTATTATGCCAAAAATGTAAAAGACACAGAAATAAAGAAAAAATTGGCAGCTCTGGAGCCTTTAATCTGGCAGTCCCTCTACCTTAAGCATTGCATTAAAATCTGTCAGAATCTGATTTAGAAGGGGTCATTTTCAGTTCTCTTTTTAACTGCAGCCTCTAATTTACCTCACTGGTAACCGAGTGGCTTTTATTTGTAGGACACTCCCATTACATAAAAACCCAAGACAAAGTGTGAAGCAAGAGGAAATCAACTGCAGTCATCAGATACATTTCAGTCTGTCAGTGTCCTACACACCTCAAAATGCTCTCGAGCCCTCCAGCACTTGTTAGTGTTGTCTGAGCATGAAAACAGACTTGAGCACTGCAAAGAAACACAACAGAAAACAGATATGAAGCTCTCCAGAGCTCTCAGCAGAGGGGTAAGGATGCTGCTTATGAAAACTGGGTCCGAACAGACACAAAAGACAAGGTGCAGCCACAAACCAAGTTTGCCCGACCCCGGCAGCCCAGGTCAGACATTGGAGATGGCTGGTCCCAGCCTGATACCCCAGGCACTACAGGAGGCCAGCCTGCAAGCTTGCCCAGGTGAAGGGGCAGGAGCAGGACATGGATCTTGGATAATGTCCTCTCCAGCAGGGCTTCTGCTGTCTGAGGAGCAAACCCCACCTCTGCACAGGGTCTTCCCTGCAATTTGGTGTCCTTCACTCTGCCCTCACCAATGCCAAGTGTGAAGAGCCAATGGATCTGGGAATCCTGGAACCGTAGGATGGGGCCCTGGTGAGAAGGCAGCTATTTAGTGGGGAATCGAGGAGGGGACTGCTGAGAGGTTGAGAGCATCCACAGGAAGAGAACCTGCAGTGCAAATCACCAGCTTCCACTTAAAAGGGACCACAAGGAGGACCCCAGAAGTGCAGAGGGCATCCAAGCAGCACATTAATCTAGCATGTGCCATGGCAGGCCTCCCTGCTTGATGGGAAGACCTGAATCATAGCTTCCTTGGAAGCACACCCAAAGAAAAGCAGTGTCACAAACACCTCCTGCTCTGCCCAGGAATTGCCTTGGTCTATGTCAGCTCTTATGTTGTCCGTATTCTAAATTCTTTTAAAAATCCTAATTCAGTGACTTAAACTGGATCAGAACAACAGAAAATGCTGTCAAGTGAAATGAGAGATTTGTGTACAAAGCTCCACTCTGACACCAGCAGCACAGCTGCCCTGACAGTGACCCTGATCCTCTCTCCCTGCTGTGGGTGAACCTCTGAAACTCCTCCACCCTGAAGGCACAGGAACCAAAAACAGTCACTGCAGTTCCTCCTGTTTCATATGCCTATCACCCTGTTATGATCCAAGTCTTGTTACAGGCAAAAGGGAATGCACCATGCAGCTCACTGGCTTGATACTCACTGCCAACCACACGCTACCCATGCCCATGCACTACACACACTCCGGTCTCTCCAGATGCTGACTACAGACACATGGATGCCTTTAGCCCGTGGTCTGGCTCCAGTGTGCTGCACTCAGACCCCAAATATGCACGTGCATGAAGAACAGAGAGCTCACACCCAGGAAAGGAGTTAGAAAGGGCATTTAATAAGGCAGGACAGACCATGCTGACTGGACGAAGGGCATGGCCAGCCAAATGTACCGACCAGCAAACTGTTTACAGGCAGCTAACCCCTTTTATTCTCCATCCCCTATATTTTACCATGCATTTCTTCCCCAATCCACTTAAATCCATCCCTTTCTCCACCTTTGGTTTCTCCCTTAAGAGGGAAGCATCCCACAATTAGTCTCACACAATCCCAGCATGCTTCTCCCAGCACCTCATAATAAGCCCCAAACCCCAGTCTGTGCAGTGCCCCAGAGAGATGCCCCCCAGGGACCCACAAGGCTAGGTCTCACCCAGCTTTTGAGACTGATGCTCTCTGGGCCAACACTGGGAGTCTGGGGCAGGGGCATGTGTCTCTGATGGGGAAACTGGGGCACCCCCCCTGCCCTCTGCCTTCATGATTCTCTGTGTGGGGAAGGGTGAGCCTAACAACACCAGCACCACCAATGGGAAATGTTCTGACTGCTACTGAACCAAAACTAGTAGGTGCCTTGTGGTCACTTATTCTTCTGTTCTTGTACAGCAGAAAGAAAAGGAGGATGGAGTGGAACATCACGTTAACATCAGGAAGAACTTCTTTACTGTAAGAGTGACAGAGCACTGGAACAGGTTGCCCAGGGGGGTTGTGGAGTCTCCTACACTGGAGATATTCAAGGCCCGCCTGGACAAGTTCCTGTGTGATGTACTGTAGGTTACCCTGCTCTTGCAGGGGGGTTGGACTAGATGATCTTTTTAGGTCCCTTCCAACCCTTGGGATTCTGTGATTCTGTGAAGGACCTGTATGGTCCAGATGCATCCTCACAGACTGGAATCCCTTGGCAGTACTGGCTCTCATATGGCACCTCCACTAGAGGAAGGACTCTGAATCAGTGATGATGAACACCTGCAAGGCTGTTCATGAAAGACTTTTATCCCTATTCTCCTGAGCCCAGTTCCCATCTCACTGGCTCCCCAGCCCAAGCTTCTTTGCATGGCAGGATATACCCACAAGCACCACCTCACCAAGATGGAAAAATGGAGCTAAGCCCACCCATATGGACAGGCAGAAAGGAACCAGTGCCCCATCAACTCTTTTCCAGAAGATATCAGAAGGGAGTGCTTAAGGATTGTGTCCCAGTGCTAAAAGAGCACAGTGAGCCATAGAACCCCAGAAAAAGGACAAATAGCAGCAAGGGCAGGCCAGCTCTGAGGAACAGAACTAGTGCTATTTAGTGAAAATTTGACTACAAACTACCTTCTGAGCCTCAAGGCTTGTTCCTCTACAACCTTCCTGTTGTGAAAGGGCACCCAATGAAAGTAATGCTGCCAGCTGTACTAAAAAGATGCTTCAAATGCATGTTGGACAGGGAACAAATGGAGAGAATAGCAGCCAGATGATTCAATGCTGGCTGCACATCTTTTCTGAGCTGCCAATAGCACAGGGTCTGAGTCAACGGGCTGCAACAGCTTGTCTTGTAAATAATCCCCCATCTTTTTTCTCTGCTGCAGAGCTATTCAAAGCAAAAGAAGATATTTCATAAGACAGTGTTTAGCCCTCTCTCCCTTGTAACACATAGCACCATTCTTTCCGCCTTCTGCGTCAATCCTGATGGTATGTCTTTGTGTTACAGCAGTGAATTGAGTGACAATGTCCTCTAGAGTTATTCTGGACATTTCAGCTATTGTGTTATAGATTGCCTTTAGAGGCTTTTTAATCAGATCTACATCTCAGTATTCCCTCCTGAGAAGGAGTGGGATGTTTTGAATCTAAGTCTGGATCAGACACTACCAGCAAGGTTCCCTAGTGCTTAGAGACTGCAAGATACACCCTCCTCTTCTGGATATCTCACAACACAGACTTCTTCATCGATTTGGATCTGCAAGTCTGTATCTGGGTAATGGTGCTGAAGTGGCTCTAAGGAGCCCTTGAACACAGCCAAACCTCTAAGTGGAGAAGATGCACTCTTACAGCAACGTTGTCCCTAAATTCATATTGTAGTGATGATGCAGGGTCAAGGTCAAGTCAGGCCATGAGTCCAACCCAAGGGGCTGTCTGGCCCAGCAATGCTGAGCAAGGAAGGGCAAGGCTGTAACTGAGCTGAAAATCAGCGCCCCTACAGTTTAGCTGAGGAAGAACAGAGCTCCAAAATTGGGCTTAGATAATGCTTCTGGGTCATGGGTGTGGGTGGAGGCCTCAGGTGAGGCTAGTCAAGGCCACTAAGACTCATTGATGCACCAAGGCTCCTGACACCCTTGGCCTTCAGCTGCCATGTAGGAAAGTTAGTGCCCTCTCAGAGAGCCTGTGTTGTAGCTGCAGCCTCATATGTATCTCAGGTACAGTATGGGTCCTCAGATATTGCTGGCCACCTACATGTAGCCAGCTGAATTAAACCTGTCAATGGATGAGATTCAGCTGAAGATGAAGATATCAAAACCAAAGTATCAAACACATATGCTAAGTTCTAAACTGTTGCTCTGTTGGTGGACTTCTAGGGCTGTATTAATTTGCCTGATAAGAAGGATCTAGTGCCATTTGAGATGCTTTTGGGTATCAAAGTTATCTGTAGAATATCTCTAGAGGACTGACAGATAGGACAGGAGGACTTACATGAGACTCAAGATCTTTTGGAACAAATACTCTAGGAGGCCAGGCAGCACACTTTGGGGCATGCTAATGATGACACACCCATGTTTAGACAATCTGATCACAAGTTATTACTGTCAATGTAATATCAAGAGCTGTTTGGACAGTCAGGTGTTGGGTGTTCGCATTAAGGTGGTCTGAATACTGTTTTTGGTTTTACTGACTAGACCTCCCTTGCTTATACAGCTTTAAGTGTTAATTTTGAGCTAAATCCTAACAAACCCATGACCAATCTTTCTCTTGAGTTACCCCTCAGAGGCACATATTCTCCGCAGTTGTGTTTTACAGTACAAAGTCTTGGCTCTCTGGTACTGCAGTCTGCACTGACTTTGCCTTGGCACAGCTGAAGAGAGAAGCACTATTGTTCTTTGAATTAATTTTTAAATATTTCCACATCGAGGAGCAGGATAAACGCAGAATTCTTGTAGGAGCTCAGTGCTGTGAGGGGTGACAACTGATTTTGCATGCTTCAGACGTGCACCACCTTGGAACGGTGCAGTGTCCAAAACTTGCTAAAACAATCTGAAAACCTCCTTCTTTAAGGAACTACAAATCATAACTCAAAAAATGCTGTGCAAAGGAAGCATTAGGTCAGTATTCCCTTAAAGATCCTGGATTAAGCCACCCCAGCATATATTCCATTTCAAGAGTACTTGGATGTTATATTTCAACCACTGAAACACTTCCCAGGAACTGATGGTTTTACAGTAATTACAACATTGTGGATGCTATGTTAATTCTATTTTTCCTCAGAAGACTCCAATTATCTTTGTCTTTTATTTAAAGATATATTATCACTTATACCCCAGGATGTACTTTTGATTTACTTTTTATCAATTAAATTTTCTCTGTTCAATTTATCCAAAACTGTATGTGGGAATTTCATACTGGTTCAAATTGTCTCCAAGCACTTCATTAAATTTCATTCTCAGGAGAAAGTTATTCCATCTAGATTTTGTAATAGTTTATCACATAGTTTATAACAGATTTGATAATAGTTATTCAAAAACGTGCAATTTCCCTTAGAAATTACTCACATACTTTCACCTCCCATAGTTCTCAAGGTAAGTTATTTTTAGCTTGGTGAACTAGATTTAAAATATATGGGGGGAGGTACAGTTATGTAGGGAGCACCAAAACCAGACTTACGCTCAATTTCTGTTCAAAACCCACCAAGAACCTTTCCCAGAAGAGGCAAACAATGACAAACCGCATTGTTCTGATGGTCTATGCTTATACAAGATGCTTTGCTGGAGGTTTTCTCTGCCAGGCAGTCACTTAGCAGGATGGAGGGCTATATGTCTTACCTGGTTCCCCAAGGAACAAGTATGTTTACAGCTTTGAAGCAGTCAACAGTGGCGATTAGAAAGACCTGTTTTTTCATATCCTGTGACTTACAGATTAGGATGCATTTCTTTGGTACAGGTTCCAGCTGTTTTAGGGAAAGAATGGGATTCTACCCAGATGTCTAGACAGTCTTCTGGACACTCTAATCATCAGTCTACCAGCTAAAAGAGACCTTCAGATTAAGTTCTGTGAAGAGTAAACCACACATGGGGTAGTCAGTAGATTTTAACATTAGCTCTTCAATTTGCAGAGATTTTCCTACCTGAAATTGGAATGCAGAAACAGCATGAGCAATGTTGGCTGTACACTCTCAAACTTCATTAAGAAACTTCTATAAAGAATAAAATAAAAGATCCAGATACTAATGTGAAGTAGCTCTTAGAAAACATTTAAATACGTTTTCTTGGCTGTCTGTAAATTATTTATTTTGGGCTTTTATCCACCCCCTGAATCTGCAGAATTAATGGCATTATCAGAAAGGAAAATGAAGTATTATTAAGATAAACTACATCACACCCCCCAATAAAAAGTCAATGGAAATCATTATTCCACTGAACAATACCTGAGAGAAAAATGCATGGTTCAATGCACAATTTTACAACTTGTGGTAACATGACACAGCATAGTAAAATCAGGCAATGTGTGTCTTACAGCAGTTCTGCTAATTTGGGAAAACCCCATATTTTGGGACTGTTGTTTTTGTCTCTGAGCTTTGTGGAGGCAGGCGGGTCTGGCACAGAAGCAATATGTGCCCTTCAGGATTTGTCCTCCTGAGTTCCTCACCCCACTTATAACCCTGTGCTGCAGAATAGTTGTTAATGTGGTGTGGAGGGCACTGCAGGGAAAATGAGGCTTCTTGGATTTTACTGATGGTTCAGAAAATGTCCTGCTGCATGGCCACTGACAAGGTAATCTTTCATAACACATAAGGTGGCCACATCCAGTGGCCACATCCTTCAAGCCCTAATTACTCTTGAATGTTATTAATTTATCACCCACTCAGCACAGGCAGCCTCTCGCCTCACCTGGAGTTTCTGAACAGAATTTGCCTTCCCAAACTGTAACACTAAGGTTTCATTTCTGCCAGCTATTGTTAGGAGTGGGAAAGAATTCCAATTGTTAGGAGTGGGAAATAATTCAGTTCAAGACTGAATCTCCAACCCAAGAAAACTTTGTGTAGTCCTGCAATAAATTACATCCCTTTAATTCAACTGTAGTGACTTCAGCTGTTTGAAGTAGTGAGTAGCAAAACTGTTATGGGAAAGAATTAAATCATCCCACAGCTTTCTACAACTTGTAAAATAATCATCTTCATCAGTTCGTGCACAGTAGAGAAAGATTGAAAAACTAACAAGATTTTTCCACCTCTTCCTCACAATTTCTGATGTACTATGGTGCCTCCCAACAGTCACAGGAGGAATTCTGAGTGCAATAAGGGCATACTGTAATCTTGTATCCCGTAATACAAGGTGTCCCTGCCCATGGCAGAGGGGCTGGAACTAGATAGTCTTGAGGTCCTTTCCAACCCTATTCTGTGATTCTATGATTCTATAATATTTCTCCTGTTTAACAACTGATAATGAAATAAACCTTTCATCTCCAGCACCTCTGGATACACTATTACAGCTATTTTCTCAGTTTTTAGCATCTTCAGTGTTGCTTATGAAAAAAAAAAAAAAAAGCAACAAAAGTGAAGAAATCTGAGATAATATTTCACACATCAACCAAAATAAAATACTAAGTTTAATTAAATATCACACTTGAAATGTATATGGTCCAGTTCCCATTGTTGCACTGATTAAAACTCCTGTTACCTGAACCTGTACAGATTTTGTTAGATGTGGAGCATCTCTGATGCCTACAACCATCAGTAAGACTCAGAGAGATCTGGCTCCTGAGTTTTTTCTCTTTCTCTCTTTCTTTAGGGGGATGCTCCCTACTTCTTGCCCACTCCCTGGGGTAAGCCTGTCCTCTCTTCTGCTACACACAGTACTTGCCTGGTGGCACAGCTTTATCTGCAGTATACACAGGTCAGTCAGTGATCCTGCTCCTCTCTGTGCTAAGTTTGAGTTACAGCATTTTCACCCAGTTCTCACACTAAAACTTTGTAAAATACAATTAACAGGCTTTACTGCACAGTTGCTCGTAAGTAAATCTTGAAAAACATTAGTAAAGTGACTAATTTGCAACACAGGTTTCTCGTTCAAGTGCACAGGGAGATAACTACAGAGTGACAAAATGTTAGTTTGCTGTTCATGGGGAATTTTCAAGAGTATGCCCGAGTCTTTTTTATAGAGCTGTTCTGAAATCACGATGGTATCCATGTGCAATGGCACTTATAAAAGTCAGGATAAACCTTCATAGAAAACATGAAAAATTAGGCCCATTAATGGTAAAGTTGAGTTAAAAGACTTTATTTCAGTTTTAGCTCCTTAGCTCCAAACAATGTTTGTTAATAGTGTTTGCACTGGAGGTATATGCAGCAGGTAACACTTGTACAGACTCTTTTTCTTCCACTGAGTGCTTTGGCAAAAGCAATATTTGATGCACATCTCTAGTAGCATCCTGAAAGCCAGAGGACAGTTTCTGCCAGTAGTGATTTACTCTCATGTGTAAATAAAATGTTGACAGCTGAAAGCATGTTTTAAAATCTCACATTTGGATGTTATAATACCCTCTATAAGTTTCTGACAAAAAAAGCATAGGTAATGGGCCTGCCTTGGAGTGGCACATTATTTCTCCTCCTGCTTTCTTTCCTCTGGAGACCTACAAAATGCAGCTACTTTATTCTGTAATTCAAATAAGCAAAATCAAATCCAAATGTATTAGCTAATTACTAGAAATCATCTCTTAAAATCCTCTCGAATTATTTCAGGTTTCTAGCATCCCCTGTCCAGAAAAAAAAAATTATTTTTTTATGAGAAAGGTAAGATCACATCAGTAGCACTCACCATGGACAAGCAGAAGCTATACAACTACAAGATTACTAGAAGACAGGTTCTTCCAATTTTTTCTTAAGGGAAAAGCATTTATCTCAGTGATTTGTAACTGATGTATGAACATGACCTGTGGGCTAATGTTTCCAGAACCTTTGGCACCTTTTGAGTCAGTTGTCCATCTAGTTACACATATCCGTGACAGAGCAGCACTGGATAAAATCATACCAAAGAGATTCCTCTCCATTTCTGCACAAGTGCTGTGTCCTGCAAGTATTTCAATGACTGCACAGTGAGTTCTGAATGCAGAGCAGTAGTTAATCAAAGACGACACTTCTGCTGCCTTCTGTTACATTGGTGCATATGGCTTGGTTGAAATTCAAGAGTCTTGTTCTTAGTACATACTGAGCAAGATCACAAGGGTGAGTCTGGATGTTAAGCAGTAGTTTATACAAATAGCATTCTATTCCATAACCTTATTCCATATGTTCTGTAAGAAATTCTTAACAGTAATCTTAGTATTGACTTTTATTATTTTCTCAAGTAAATCATAAAACTAAGTTGGATTTGTAGGGGGTTTCCATTTAGGTAAAATTACACTCATTGAACCAAATCAAGACCAAGTGTACATTTTAAAATTAAAAATTAGTGAATGAAAATTTGCCACAAATTAGCAATGCAATTTCTAAATGCATATGTTATTTGAATTGCAAATACTGACTACTGCAATTAAAATAGGCAGCGGTGTATAATACAGTACTTTCTTGGCAATGTGTTAATAGCCATGTTCCTCTGCTCAGGTACAGCTGGCAGCTTTCAGCAGTCTCAGGAGCATTAAAGAGAAAGAAGTCACTCCTAACACAAGCTTCTTGATGTATTTAAACACAGAAGGCCATTCACATGAAAAACATGAAAGATATTAATTTCCTTGTAATTAATATGGGGATACGAACAGTCATAAATTTACAGTTATCGTAGAATACCGGGTTGGAAGAGAGCTGAGGGAGCATCTGGTCCAACCTTTAAACCATTAGCACGCATCCTCACATCCTTCTAAAACCACAGCTACACATTCAGCACATTCTGGCCATGTATAATAGTCACAGCGCCAGGTTTTCAGATGGATCAGCTAACCTGTTTCCACTGAGATGAATAATGTTTCTCTAGCTGGCATCAGGTAACAATGGGCAAACAGTGGTTTCTGGTTAATGCAGCTACAGAGGTAATTCACACTGCAGCATTCATGTGAAAACGAATTCCACAATAAGGCAGTTAGCAATTGATAAAAAGTGGTATCTGTTGAAGGTGATCCCATGTGGGTGTCAACGTAGTCAGCAGTGGTTGTTTTGCAAGAGACCCAAGGAACGGAAGATGTGAAGACTTATTATATTAAGGTCCTTACAGAATCACAAAGAGGACATAGCTTCTGCGTGTAGGAACTCTCTGCTGTAGCTGGAGCATCTTTGTCTTAGGGTGATCAGTGCTAGTAATGAGCCAGTAACAAACTGTCCACCACCTGTGATTGCTAGGTGCCCTTTTCCAGTCTCCTAAGCTTCAGCTTGCACATAGCTTCAGTAGCTTTGTTTACACATAAGGCAGGTATTGCAAAAAATACATTTTACTAAGTATAGGAAATGTGCCTGTATTATGATTAGGACACTGCTAACTATGCTTTGTCTCTTGCCCCAGGAGCATGAGCAGGACATGGGGCTAGGGCCATCTGAAACAGGAGCATACAGCAGGCTGGTGGGGTCTGTGAGGGCAAGGGGGAGCGTGGCCAGGCAGGAGGTTTGGAGCCCAGTGCCAATGAGGTGATGGAGCTGGGCATGCCAGGCAATGAGAAGACAATGAAGGAAGGGGACACAGTGCTCAATTACCTGGCTTGGAATAAGGACTGTTCCAGCAGTAGGAAACAGAGATGGGCTGTTTGCAGGCTCCTGCGAGCCTTTGCAACTACAGATTTGTGCTGGCGGCAGAGTCGCTTTCCTATGCATGCACAAGGATGGGTTGGCCCTGTAAGGGCTCATTGCATCTCTATGTGCTCTGAAAGCTGCTTTCAAAGAAAGTGCTCTACATTCATGAAAACATATGCAGCTACTATTATTAGTAGTGGTAGAGGGAGCAAATTCTGACATTGTTTATGGAAGAAAGTTCATTGACTTTAGCAGGTTTTCCAGTCTGGCCAAAAAACGTGGTTTTTGAATTAGTGAAAATACTCCTGTAAAAAATGAAAGGGTTCAGATCAGGCCCAAGGGAACAGGGGAATTTGTGGATCCTCATACTAACAGTTGTAAGAAACTAGTCCTGTTTATGGTGGAATGAATATGTCAGTGAACACAATGGCAGGTATGAGATGTCTTTATGAAAATAGGGTCACCGTTTTGAAAAGTCCTAAGGAATTCAGCTTTAATAATGTTTGTTTGTATTTCAGATTATAGTTGCATATGAAGAATGCTACAGTCCAATAGGCAAATCTTATTTATGATCTTCTTATCACACCTAATAGAACTTCAATATATTGTATCTGGGAAGCAGGATCAAACTGGTTATTCATATCAGTTCAACAGGGCATGTCTTTAACATCGTTGTCATATTTTGAGGGGATGACAGGGAATCAGCGTGCTGGATCCAGTTTGTGAGAAATAAACTTTTCATGCATCTTGCAAAAAAATTGATATCCCTCGCTTATTCTAACAACAGTTTTCATACTTACCTTACCCGTAAATTGTTTTACCAATCATTTTTTAAAATACAGGAGATACTAAAAGGGAAATTAACCCCCCATCTGATTTATCAAATATCTGGGATATATGCCTTTTTAATTGACTCTTGTCAATACTTTAAAGACAGGTCTAGTCACAGTTACCTACAGTATAACAATAACTGTTTTCTTGTAAACCACAGTGTATGACAATTCAATGTTTAACACTGAAATTTGATTTTTAATTGTATGAATTTGCATAGTGATAAAAAAATATTTCTTCATTTCTTAAAATGTAAAAGTAATGTTAGAAACAGTTTTCCTTTGAACTCCCTTAAATCCCATTGAATTCCCAGTTGGAAAATTTTGCATAAGTTTTGGGCTAAACATGGAAAGATTTTACAATTTTATGAATAATAACTTACAGTACTTATTTTTATGATATAAATAGCTCTTGCATTGATCTTAATTTAGGAATTATGCAGAAGCATTTTTGCTGATATGGCTGTTGTTCTTCAAAATGGATTTAAATATTCCCCCTCCTCTTATTTAACCTTTTAATTGGTCAAACCATAGAGCAGCCATGTACAAAACTGTGAGCATTTTCTCTCAATGCCTTTAATGAATTGTCTTTTTTCAAAAATTTTTAACTTTGATTACATTTTCACATGTTTAGATGCTGTGTGGGACTTGAGCTGGGCTCTCTGAAGATTGTTATCCTCATGCAAGATTCTGCAAAAGATCCCCTTTGCCATTATCCTAAGACTTCACTTCTGCATTATTTCTATTTATCACCAAGCCAATGAAGAATCACAAATACATGTATAGACAGGTTTTGAATTAGAGCAAAACCCACCATGAATATCTTTCTCAGTGTAGCACCTAGCTTTTATTTTCAGGTATTTATACCCAAAATTGGAACATTTCCTTTTCTTTTTTTTTTTTTCCTGTAAGTGAAATAGCATTTTTAAAAAAAAAATATTTAGCAGCTTTTTGCTTAAGTGCCTTTAGACATTTCTTCTTTGTTGTTTGCTCTTTTCTGTGTGCTGGCTGCCCTTAAACTCCTGCTTAAAGCTATGCTGGACTACATTAAAAAAATAAAAAAAAAAAGTATTCACGCACATGAAGCAGATTCCAGCAGCAAAACTCTGATCCAAAAAAACAGACATTAAATATATGCCGTAGTATGGAGGTACCTAAAATCTGCATGTGCACATGAAAGCCTTCCCAGGCTCTAAACCACAGGGAGAGAAATGCTTTCCTGGAACACTGATTAGTGCTCAACTTCTGGAGAGCAACAGGGTTTGAGATGTTCCCCTGTAGTCAGCGTTTCCAACCAGCTGCTCCCTGCTCAGTGCACAGGCTGCTGCAATGCTTGCCTGTCCCCAGGCAGTGAGGTCCCCACCAGGGAAGCAGAATCACAGTGTTTCAGCCAGATCCTTCTGCCAGCCCTGGCAGCTGTGCTGACAGAGAGCAGGCAGCAGCAAGGGGAAAGGGAGAGATAGGTTGGGGTGAGGGCTGCCCCTTGAAAATCCTGGAGGAATTTGTATCTGTGTGTCTATACTTTTATAAAGATATCCATATTTTATAGATACCTAAACTTTAGTTGCCTGATAAGATCTTTACACCACTCTGCTCACATGAAAGTGTTTTAAAGCAGGTGCAAATATTTTTGTTTGTTTGTTTGTTTTTCTTTCAATATAAGGACTTTGCTTATGAAAGAGCTTCAGTCCCTTTACCGAAATAAAAAATATGGCAAGAACGGCTGGAGGAGGTTCCATAGGAATGCCTAGAGCTATAAGGCATCTTGAAGGATCAAGAGGGTTTCGGGGTCACTGAAGGGCAGGGGACAAGAAAGCAACTTAAAAAACTAAGCAAAGGGATAGAAAGGATAGTAAGAAATCACAGAAGTCTCTCCTTAATAAAATATGTGAAAATCTGATATAGAAGAAATGTAGTATTTCAACCAGTCCTTACAGTAGAGTTATTAGAAATACTCACATCAAAAGTAAACCTCAGCGCCCCTAACCTGGGCAGACCAAGAAGAAGCAAAAAGCTTCACACAGTCCCTTTGGGGACAAAATCTGTGTGGAAAATCAAGCCACTTTTTCTTAGTCACCAGGTTTTTACCTCAAGACTATGCTGCCTGTGTAAAATTGCATGAGTTGCAGGTTTAAAGCAATAAAGCTTGGGTCAAGCTGTATTAATATTTCAGAAGGTCACCTGGCAACAATCACTAGGCTACTCTTCATATCTCATTTTAATTTAATTCTGCTACCTTATGGTGGACCAATTTTATAACATGGCTGAGGAGCTGGAATAGATGATGTATAATTTCTGCCAGCTAAAAGTAATATCAAAGCCATTCCATTTTTAATAACTGTGGTAGGTTTAATAAATCATCAACCAGTATAGGAACAAGGATATTATAAGTAGACCTACATGTATTGTCTTTCCATGTAGACACTGATTTTCTTAATATATTATATTTAGGGTTTCCTTGTACATTTTAAAAGAACAGAATGATGATTCTTATCCAAGTACAAGAATGTTTTATTGGAGATACCAAGCAACCTTGACTCTGCCCTGTACTGACACCTAGATGAAATAAAGATGAAGAAAACATATTTTCTTCTTCCAAATCAGTCTCAGAAGAGAAACCTTTCAGGCCTTTGCCCCAGGGACTGCTAATGCATATTGCATGAAACAATCAAAAGGAAAAAAAAATAGCAGAAAGCGGAATTCTAGGCATCCCCATTCCTCTTCCAAAGGGAAAACATACATCTCCAGCTCCAGAAGCATACCTCTTCCTATCAGCTTCAAAAGGCTAAATGTGGGCAATGCTCAGCTCCATATTCCCCAGTTTCTGCTTTGCTTGGGTGATGGAGTTATTACCTTGGACACGAAAATTTCTGTGAAGCTGAGAGCAATCCAGCTTTTCAACTTTGTAAGGATACTAACACTTTCTGAGACAAATATAGGCACCATCACAACTGTATTTGTTTCTTTTTTCCCAATTATTATTTTTCTAAACCAGGATTGGTTTAGAGTTTTAGAGCTAACTGAAGTGGTTGTCAGTTTTGTGTCTTGAAAGGTTTAGAAAGAGCCCAGATGGGAGAAGATGTCCTGGACAAGGGACAGAGCAGAGAAGGGTGCACCCTTAAGACCGCTCCTCTTAAACAGTTGTCATTACAGGTTAAACAGCCAATGTGCAATAGAGAATAGTCAAGAGAGCCACATGCCCTCAGCCTAGAGAGCAGTCTTGGGCTGTGAGTTCCTCTTTCTTCACCCACAGCAAAAAGAAACACAGAAGATGTCTGTGCCCCCTCCATCACAGACTCCAGGATCTGTGAATCTCATTTTAGTTGTCTAATGGTCTGCATTCACTGTATGAAAGTGTTGAAATTGGATGTTGGAATCACACTCCCTATGCCAACTTACCAAGGAAGCCAATCTCAGCCTTTCAGTGTGCGAGAGAAGACTGAAGTTTGGGGAGGGATGGATTGCCCTAAAGATGGACAAAAGTCCAGGTTTTCCATTCCTTGGAAAATTCTGGAAAAAAATTGTTCTAGTTTAGAATTAAAAAGTACCCTATATTTTATAAGTACTCATAAAGAAAAAATAGCTTTCCCATAATACTCAGATCTGCATGTCTCATCCTGAAGAGCATGTAAGACAAGATGTTAGATTCAGCATCCATAAACTGCAGCTGTGCTTTTTTTTGTTTGCGTGTTTTTTTAAAAGTAATGTATTGTTGGGCTGGAGGTGGATGAAAGACAAAGGATTTCTAACCTAGTGATTATGGCTTTTAATGGTGATACAGAAGCAATGAAAAGCTGCACACTGTAGAGACAGCAGGAAAAAACTGCAGGGCTGTTTTGTTTTCCTGTACTCTATTTGGCTTCCTTCCATTTTGCCTGAAATCTTGGCTGAAGAAAGTTGTGTGTTGAGGTATACTCAGTATCTTAATTCATAGTATTGTATCTCTCCTCTTGTCCTGGGTTTACCCAGGACACCTCTCCTCTTTTCATTTAATGGAGACAGAATGCCAGTGGGCTCTCTATGTATGAAAAGGCAATGAATGAACCAGCAGATTAATGATAAAGAGATGAGAATTCACATGAGGCATGAATCTGTAGGTGACCACTGGAACACACTGGCAAGGAAAGCAGCAAGCCATCAAGTTAGCACTAGAAGCCCTTCTAGAGGTTACAGTTAAGTAATAATAATAGGTTATCGCCCCGAGCCACCTACGGTTTTGTGGCCTGAGATATACAGTAGTCAGGCTATGCAATCTAAGTCTTTCCTTTCTGAGAAGCTGCCAGACCACCCCCACAATCACCTCTGGAGGGAACCATCACCAGTGAAAGGGTGTCTGCTGAAGGAATCGATGTGCTGAGATGGTCTCTTTGGGAAGCATATTGGTGCCTTCATGCCATTTCCTGGGGGTTCCTGCTTCACTAAAACAGATTAGCCTGGCATTTCCCAGCCATACCATTTTTCAGCTGAGTTTAGTCAGAGACAAAGAATCAACTCATCTCAAAGTTTCATCTCTCTCGAATGTCTCATTCAATATGAATCAAAGCTCCTACTTCTTTTTATTTCACCAATATGAAAGTTCAGGTGCAATTCAAATGTGTACATTTTACCAACTTTCACCTTTACCTTGCAATATTTGGTCTTAAAATAGGCCTAAAATTAAAAGTTAACTTCAACCATAAACAGAAGTCCTTTCACAAATACGGTTGTTCCATTTATTTGTTGCATTAATATTCCATAGTTAGTATGTAACTCCTTTGAATATTCACTTGGTTACTTCATTTAGCAAATTCATTTTAAAAATCATGTTTGCAAACATTATTCAGAAGGAAAGCAAATATTTCTGTTCCTCCAAAAAGTAAATTAGTGCTTTTTATTTGCCCATTAAATTATGAGAATTATTAGCTACTACCAACAAAATCAGCTTTTAGTAAGTTATAACACAAATTAATTTCTACAGAAGCCCATAATTTAATAAGTGTATGTGTCCTTCTGCTGACAAGGACACCTTATTCATTTATCAAGCATATTTATTTAGCAACATATGGTTCTTCAAAAATAATTCTTTGTTCTGAAGAAATTGCCAAAGGATTTCAGGTTAACATAGACTGGTATTTGAAAAAATCAAATCTTAAATTTCTTCTTGTAGTTATGCATGTTGTCTGTTCCATTGTGTGTATACATATGTGTAAGCATGTGTCTTTGCACACATCCTTATGTATATTTAATTTTCTATCAATCAGTGACAATCATTTTACCATTTCAGTTACACTACTGGATGTTTATATCTGCAGATAGATATTTATAGAAGTATAACTATGTGAGGCACATTAAGAATTCATATCCATCTGTCTTTCTAATCAAAAACTGGACAAAGAGTCTGATTTATACACACAAAATTATGACAAACGTACCATGACAAACGTAGCAGAAACTGTCCCATGTGACTCAACTCTTTATCAACTCCTTGGATTTTTTACTTTTTTGAAGACCTAAGAGTGAAACTGTGACCGTCTAAAAATGTATCCCTCAATTTCTTATAAAGGGTTTAAGATAACCTCATGAACAAGTCCAGAGGAGGGCAACGAAGATGATCAGGGGACTGGAGCACCTCCCATGTGAAGACAGGCTGTTCAGCCTGGAGAAGAGAAGGCTGCGTGGAGACCTCATAGCAGCCTTCCAGTATCTAAAGGGGGGCTATAGGGATACTGGGGATGGACTATTCATTAGGGACTGTAGTTACAGGACAAGCGGTAATGGGTTAAATCTTAAACAGGGCAAGTTTAGACTGGATATAAGGAGGAAATTCTTTCCTGTTAGGGTGGCAAGACACTGGAATGGGTTGCCCGGGGAAGTTATAAATGCTCCATCCCTTGCAGTGTTCAAGGCCAGGTTGGACTTGGGTGACATGGTTTAGTGTGAGTTGTCCCTACCCATGGCAGGGGGCTTGGAACTAGATGATCTTAAGGTCCTTTCCAACCCTAACTGTTCTATGATTCTATGAACTTTAGTATACTGGGCTTCACAGCTTTCTTATAGGTTAAGTGAGGAATGTTATTATAGAATCATAGAATAGTTAGGGTTGGAAAGGACCTCAAGATCATCTAGTTCCAACCCCCCTGCCATGGACAGGGACAACTCACACTAAACCATCCCACACAAAGCTTCATCAAACCTGGCCTTGAACACCGCCAGGGATGGAGCACTCACAACCTCCCTGGGCAACCGATTCCAGTGCCTCACCACCCTAACAGGAAAGAATTTCCTCCTTATATCCAAACATAATTGTTTTAGGGACTAGTATGGCAGATGCATCAGCTCTTGGATGATTCATTCCTAGACTCAAGCAAAGCTGCTATCATGTATGGCATAAGGCTGTGGTCCCAAACCTTCAAGCTCAGTGAATAAAGTTAGAAGTGGAGGCTGTAACACTTAACAAGAGGTCTGATGTCGGGTGTGCTGAGGACCTGTCACTCTGTGTCACTTGCTATTTGGTCCTGTGCTTGAAAACAGACTCTTTATAGTCCAATGATTGACAAATACAGTTTCAGGTTACAATCTTTCAGCCACAAACCTGTTCTTTAAGAAGCCTGTGTCAGTTGCATGGGAAATTGGCAAGAACGATAAGACTAAAATCCACCTTCTGTGTGGCTGCTTGCAAGCGGCTGCAGACTTCATTGAATCCAAAGTGCAAAGGCCTCAGGGGGCTACGCAATTGCACTGGGATTACAGGGAAAATATGGTTCTCAGAAATACATATAAAAGTCTCTACAGCAAACACAGAAAACTTAAGAGGATGTGTTTGTGTTTAGGTGGCATATATAGAGGAGCAAAATATTTCTAGAACCATGCCATATCAGCTCAGCATAAAAATTGTTCTGCTTTGTACAGCGAGACCCCAGCCTATTCACTATTTGTGCCATGTTTGAGAGCTTGACGGGAATACATTAAATGCACAGATATTGTGGTGATCCTATATTCACCAGCCAAACTTCAAGTTTTTCACTTTTGTGAATGCTTCCTAATACAGCCTTGTTTGGAAAGACTGCAAGCAGTGGTGTCATCGCTTTGTGTCAGCATGCTCGCTATAGAAGAGGCCGAAAGGGGGGCAGTCATGCCTGCTACTTGTTTATTCTTTCTTTGCATATGCATATCTATATTAACCTCTATTAACCTATTTTCTTCTGATTTGAAGATGAATTATGACCCTTTGTGAGCACATCAGATTTTATACTCCAGCTGGTTTTCTATGTCCTGGTTGTAGTTTTCCTATAACCAGATGTCAGTGGTTCAGCTTATTAATCTTACTGGCATCCAGTCACAGGCACAGCTGCAGCCACATTTCTAATGATAGCCAGATGCATAACAGCCTTTGCACTGCTCTGAAATTCTGCCTGCATGGTCCATCTCCTAGCAAGACGAAGAGCATTATCATACAAATACAATAAAGTTCTTATCATTGTACCAAAGAGACTGAATGTTATGTCCTGTGCTGAGCCACTAATACCTGTTTGGGAATAGTTTTTCATCTGATGCTTTCTGAAGACTTGGGCAGGCAGAAGTCTAAAATATCATTACCTGGATTAAGATCTCGAAGATAAGCTAGAGATGCCCCTCTATTTTTCCAGGTAATAGCTGTCATCTCAAAAAAGGCTGACTGAATTTATTCCAATTGAAAGTTTTTCTGATAGGCAATTGTTGATTTGTCTAAAGCATATTATCCCATGGAAATATATTGATTTCAAAGAGCATGTGTTGGAAACCTTCCTTCCTACCCTGGCACGGTAGACTCAGATAGCTTGAGGAGCCAGCTGGCCCGAAAAAGGACAATTCCAGCTCAGTCAGGGATGGCTTCCGGGTCCCCAGACCCATCTGGGAGGAGTTTTGGTACAAAACTAATTTATTCAAGCTCTTTCAAAAGAGATTTTACTTATTTCTTCTTTTATGAGGTTGACTTTAGGTTATTTTAAATGTAGGGGGTTTACTACAAACTGGAACAAAGAACATCTCGAAATCTTAGGCATGTCTTTGAAGCTGAGTTACTCACAAGTGAGCTCTACATCCATTCTACTCAAGTGATCCTGGAAAGCATCTTACTGACTTAAATTATTCAGAATCATAGAATCATAGAATACTTAGGGTTGGAAAGGACATTAAGATCATCTAGTTCCAACCCCCCTGACATGGGCAGGGACACCTCACACTAAACCATCCCACACAAGGCTTCATCCAACCTGGACTTGAACACCGCCAGGGATGGAGCACTCACAGCCTCCCTGGGCAACTGATTCCAGTGCCTCACCACCCTAACAGGAAAGAATTTCCTCCTTATATCCAATTTAAACTTCCCCTGTTTAAGTTTTAACCCATTACCCCTTGTCCTGTCACTACAGTCCCTGACAAAGAGTCCCTCCCCAGCATCCCTATAGGCCCCCTTCAGGTACTGGAAGGCTACTATGAGGTCCCCACGCAGCCTTCTCTTCTCCAGGCTGAACAGCCCCAACTTCCTCAGCCTGTCTTCATACGGGAGGTGCTCCAGTCCCCTGATCATCCTCATGGCCCTTCTCTGGACTTGTTCCAGCAGTTCCATGTCCTTTTTATGTTGAGGACACCAGAACTGCACACAATACTCCAGGTGAGGTCTCACAAGAGCAGAGTAGAGGGGCAGGATCACCTCCTTCGACCTGTTGGTCACGCTCCTTTTGATGCAGCCCAGGATACGGTTGGCTTTCTGGGCTGCAAGCGCACGCTGCAGCTGGCTCATGTTCATTTTCTCATTGACCAGCACCCCCAAGTCCTCTGCAGGGCTGCTCTGAATCTCTTCTTTGCCCAGTCTGTAGCTGTGCCTGGGATTGCTCCGACCCAGGTGTAGGACCTTGCACTTGTCATGGTTGAACTTCATAAGGTTGGCATCAGCCCACCTCACAAGCGTGTCAAGGTCCCTCTGGATGGCATCCCTTCCCTCCAGCATATCAACCGGACCACACAGCTTGGTGTCATCGGCAAACTTGCTGAGGGCGCACTCAATCCCACTGTCCATGTCAGCAACGAAGATGTTGAACAAGACCGGTCCCAACACCGATCCCTGAGGGACACCACTCGTTGCCGGTCTCCAGCCGGACATCGAGCCATTGACCACAACTCTTTGTGTGCGGCCATCCAGCCAGTTCTTTATCCACCGAGTGGTCCATACATCAAATTGATATCTCTCCAATTTAGAGAAGGATTTCGTGTGGGACAGTGTCAAACGCTTTGCACAGTCCAGGTAGATGACATCAACTGCTGTACCCTTATCCATCAATTCTGTAGCCCCATCATAGAAGGCCACCAAATTGGTCAGGCAGGATTTCCCCTTAGTGAAGCCATGCTGGCTGTCACCAAGCACCTTGTTGTTTTTCATGTGCCTTAGCATGCCTTCCAGGAGAATGTGCTCCAAGATTTTACCAGGCACAGAGGTGAGACTGACTGGTCTGCAATTCCCCGGGTCTTCCATTTTCCCCTTCTTGAAAATGGGGGTTATATTTCCCTTTCTCCAGTCGTCGGAAACTTCACCTGACTGCCATGATTTTTCAAATACGATGGCCAGTGGCTTAGCAACTTCATTCACCAGCTAAGCAACTTCATTTGCATTAAGTCACCATTACTGACTTCAGCCTAACGAATATTGTTTTTTTTACTGAGACATCATTGTACAGTTCCTTGATAAACTATGAGCTGTAGCATCCTAAAGTACAGATGAAATTAGCTACTTACTCCTCATAGGCCTTGTGAGAGCCTTCCATTACTGATGTTTTCAAGGAAAGCTTTTAGAGTTCCCTTTGGCATTACTGGCTAAAAAGTTAAATTCTGTGGACCTTCCTTCCCCTGCACTGTAGGTACGAGCAATTGAGATTAATTGACCTCAGGCACTTACATAGTTAATTGAGCATAGGGAGCTTAGAAGAATTGAGGGAAAATGAGAGCTGAGGATACAGAGAATCAAAATATCAAACAGAAACCTGAAGAAAAATCAAGGAGCTGAAGTTAAAAGGCAAGGACTCTTGCTTGCCGTACAGGTGGATGACAAGGGTGTCAATGTCCTAAATTGGGACAGATGTGTGGTGCTTAGGTTGCACTGCATGCGATGTGTGTGTGGCTGTGGAAAGAAGTTTCATCAAACACTGGGATAGTTTCATATGAGCTTTTTAAGAACTTTCAAAAGCAATCACGTATACAGACAGATGGATTTTATTTTCCTATAAAAATTAATGTGTTTGGTTTTACTGTCCATGTATATTGTGCCTTCTTGGACAAACGGCAAAAAATGTGGGATGTGTACCACAGACTGGTCATGCCTAGAACCTATACAACAGGATGGCTAAAAAGCCTTTGACAGACAAGGGATGTCTCCCCATTTGCCTGATCCTGGAGTTTTATTCTCCAAAAATCAATTCAGTGCCCTTCTAGGTACCTAGGTATTACAATAGGTGGATGAACTTCAGTTGAACACTTATTGATTGCTTGTTGCTATTATTACTCCATTCCTCAGCTAATTTTATAGCAAAATAAAAATCATTATGATCTACAGCTTTTCCAGTTACATTTCACGTGACCATTCAAGGCAAGAGAAAAAATTCTTTCCTTTTTGTTGTATATATTCTATCAAATATATAGAATATTTAAAGAGCTACTGCTTAAGAATTAATCCCATATTTGCAGAAATACCAGGAACTTTAAATTTCAAAATTGATAAGCTTTCATTAGAGTATTTCATTGAAAAAGTAATTAAGGAAGTAAATTATCCCTCTCCCCTCCCATGGAAAATATTAACACCTTTAATTAAAAAAGTCTGAATGTAAGAGTCTGATTTCTGACACTTTCAGTCTCCCTAACCATCATTTGGCATAGATTGCGCTCAAAGGGATTGTGGTAATCTATTGATGAATTTCAAGACTGGGCAAAACAACAGCAATAAATGGCAGCCAGCTTCAGCAGTATCTTAAGATAGTTTTTCGTATTAGATTTTTATCAGCTTTTATTGTGACATATAATCTGCTAAAATGGTAATTTTGATAACACCACTTCTCTACTTGCTTTAGAGAGCAGGAAAATTAATTGCTCTCCTTATCTTTATAGAGCTGATAGCTTTGGGGTACTTAGGATATTGATTCTTTGTTTCAGTGATAAAAAGAAATACCAATTAAAAGAAAGGGAATTTTGAAGATAGTTTGCAGTTGGCGGATAATCCTTCTTTTTGTCTGATTGTTTTCTTGTCAATCACCTGTTCCATGCCAAAAAAACATTTTTCCAGTAACTCTCATATTCTAGATCAGTTTTTCTTCAAAGATTCAAGGAACAGACACATCTTTTGGTACTTTCCAGACTGGTTTTGATAACCACTGAATTTTGCACTAAAACATCAGACCTCGGTGGGGTGAGCAAAAGAGCAGCTTTGAACTGATTGAACAGCAGCAGTTTGGAATTTCCCCCTTTTGTCAAATGTTTTGTATGGAATATTACTGTACCTCTACTTTATAGGCGAAATCAAGCCAACATTTTCTTCCTAATGGACTTCTTTTTACTGATATGAAACATGCAGTGGTGACCCTTGTTCCAACACTAAGAAGTTCATTGATCATTAAGGAAAACACATTTTGAAAGACATAGAAAGGAAGTGAAAAAATAACACACTACAAGGGATGCCTGTAAGGGTTCATGGAGAGTGAAAGCCTCTGGTTCATTATCTGGTTAAGGAATATTCAGTGTGAAAGAAATATCAAATAAAAAGGAAACTTCACAGACATTAAGGACTGGGCAGCAATGGAGACAACACCAAAGGGAGGGAGCCTTTGAAAGAGTGTCAGGGTTCATTCAAGACACCTGCTTACAGAGGCATGGCTTATTTCTCCTTGGTCCCTCCTGATCCTCCTCTTTCCCCACATTTGACCCTTCTCAAAGGGTCAAAGACATTCCCTGGTAAGTTGTGCACAGTCCCACAAGCCCCCTCAAATATCTCACATTACTTGTGTTAGTCTTATTTTCCCCTTTGTGGTAGTAACAAAGCTTGAGCTGATCTTGGAGTCTGCAGGATTTCCCCACTTGCACAGCACCAATGGAGAAACTGAACTCCATGATTTCTAGCCAGCTCAGTCCATAAACACAGCGCTGCTTGCAGACACACACAAGGTTGGTAGCTTTGAACATCCACACTGTAGATTTAAAAAAGCTGATTTTGATTCACTAGATCCTTTTCATTTTCATTTTTGTTCAGCAGAAGAGTAAGCCCTTGGGCACAGCTTGGTTCTCTTCAGGCAAATAACTAAAGCAGGCAACAGGCAGCACATGCTAGGGTATCTCTAAAATACATGAAAAGTATCCTTAAAGATGTCTATATGTATGTGTATAAATTCAATTTTTATAATAACAGTATAAATTCAATTTTTATAATAACAGCACCGCCTTGGGCTGTAGATTTCTGAATGTGTCTATGACTTCAGTAGTGTCTAAACTGTATTAGTCATTAAAGACAAGAAAGTTTGATTCAATTGCCTAAATGTAGAAAAGTGAGGCACCCTGTCATGCTTGGAGCATTCAACTAGGTGGGGCAGATGCAATAAGGGACAAGAGGGAGACCTGTGCTCTTCTTTGAAAGCAGGAGGTGGGGGCCAGGAAGGATGCCCTAAGGCATGGCAGGTAATATTAGACACTTGTATTTGGACAAATTTTCTGCACCCTCAACCTGTACAGTCAGTAGAGCTTGCAAAACTGTCTAATCAGATATAGGGGTATGTTTTAGGGTGAGCTGAATACTTCTGTTGACTCCCCTGAACATACAGCTTAGAGCTCCTTTTACTCTAAAGCGGAGTTTAGACAGACCTAATTTGAAGAGAGACATATTTCAGTGCCTACGGTACATCAGGGAAAGGCAAAGACAGGTTTGCACATAAAAGTCTCTCTGAAAGTCCTCATCATCCATATGGTTAATGTCACATGTGACAGGTGTGTTCCCGTGGGACTGACCAGCCTGGGAATAGGATTGGCACAACAATGAATGAAGACCATGTGCTTTTCAAGATTACAGATGCTTTTCTCTGTCTTGTGTAATTCTGTTTAAGTACTGTTCCAACAGTAACAGAGTACCAGACTTCTCCATCTCACGTGTAGCTTTCTCTCTCAGTTGTTTCTGGGAAAGGTACATAACCTTAAAAGTGATTTTATTTCCTAACTCTTAGAATTCTGGTGCTTTCCAGACAGCAAATATAAATCCATTATCCTTTGGAACTGATGCTTCTTTGAGTACTTTTTTTATTATGATTTCATCAGACTTTTCTGCCTTTGAAGAGCCTCTTCATGAACAGGGGTTCACAGTATTGGCTACCATGTTACTTGTTATGAGCACTTACTTATGTGAAAAAGCACACATAGCACACATGGCTTTAGCCAAAGGAAATATATTATTAAAGCAGCTGTGTTTTCTAGACGTATTAAATCAGTAAGCTCTCAAGAAAATTCTCATCAAAAGATTTTCCACCTATTGGATTTTATTGTGCAATATTAAATTTTTTCTTCAAAACAAGCTACAGAAAATATAGTTGTTATAATTGTCATAGGACCAAATACAATCAAAGCTTACAGAGCATATCTACTGAATATAACATTAATTAATTTCATCAATCTGCTATAAAGTATTTCTCTAGTATTGTATAATAGTTGTTTATTCTAAATAAGCTACTGCATGTACCTGTGAATGCAAGCCAAGTATAAGCTATATAAAGCATCATTTCAAAGCTTGGTCAGCTGGATTTTGCCATTTATGAATATAATCACAAGTGGTATGTTACATGGGTCTTCATAAAGTTATCTTTGCGTAAATAGGAACCTAACACAGTATTTGTGCTTTCATGTGTTACCAACAATCCCCACCTCAGCCTTTTGTGAGAAATATCCACAATGATTTAATTTTTCTTTTATTTTTTGTTCATAATGGCGTGTAAAAGCAATTATCACACTGCTTTTCAGTCCCATGTTGAAATGTGTATTTATTGTTACAGCAACAGCACTTACAGTGGAATGTTTAAAAATCCATCTATGAGCATTACTTAATTTTATGAAAGCAGAATTTTCCAGTTCCTATTTTCAAGAATATCTTAACATAGTGGAACATGATTAACACTTTCTGGTATACTGACATTTTCCAGATTGAATTCAGTGCTTGGGAGTTTGAACAGCCATGCACTCCATCCACGGTGGAATTCCACATGTTCTATGTCCCCAGGAGGTCAAGTGTACAACACATGGTTAAATGCCTTTCAGTGACAAGGCACAAGTGAAGTACACTGCAGAGACACCAGCAAGACTCGGGCAAAGCCAGGCACAGCACTAGCTTACCACACTGGACCAGAGCCATCATGGAATTGGACGTGGAGGGAGTAGAGTTCAGGACAGACTGCAGCTCTGCCAGCTTCTGCAGGCTAGGTGCACTGTGCTCAGAGAACCACTGCTGAACAGTGTTGCAGTGAAATGCCAGCTGGTACTGCAGCAAGGGAAGTGGGCAGAGCTGAAGTAGTAGTTCTGCTGATTTGCACTGTGGAGAGGTTAAAGCACAGACCTCTTTTGTGGTTTTGGCTTTTAAGTTACAGTCAAATGTAGGGACTATTCTGTGCTCTGACAATATGAACCCCTTCAGTTTACAGCTTTTTTGACTCTCAAACCTTCGTGGTGAGACTCTCCAGTAAATACTTTAGTTACAGAATTAAGAGAGAAGCTTTGTGGTTTTCCAAGAGATTCCTTCCAAAGAAGAAAGAAGGAAGATGCCTCTTTGTCAATTCAGCCCATAGTTATAGTGACCTGCAGATCTAACATTAATTTCAAATCACTTTGAACTGAATCAGTATCCCTTGGCTCTGATCCTATCATAGGAAAAATATATCCTTTCAGGGTTTCACATAAAGTGACTCTAAAATGACAGCAGCAAATCCCCATAACCACTAACAGGACAGAATTTACTTGTGAGTAACAAAAAGAACCATTTTAAGCCACTGTGTCTACTTCAGCCTGCTCAGGTTGAAGTACTGATCAGGTTGATCAGTAGAGATCCAAAGGAGCCCTCCTAGTGAGGAGGTTGACTTTCAATCAGTTATTCTCTGTAAAGAATAAAAACTTGATGTTAGCCATAAAATGATATTGCTATTAAAAAAAAAAAAAAAAAAAGTGTTTGGCTCAATAAAGCTTCGCTATCTGAGGAATTTAGAAAGGAGGCTCCTGTTTTCATTTATAATGAAGGCTTGGCTACCAGAATAATTCCCATTCAGATACACAGCCATCAGACCAACAGTGAAATGAAATATTTGCTTTGCTTTATTTCTTCTTTACTACTTGTAATTCTTTACTACTGCTGGTTTTTACCTCTACATGGAAAGAGGTCAATAAACACAGAGAAGAGGAGAGAGTTTCTTTACAGCATAGTACGAACTAAATTTGACATTTTTTTTCTGAGACTAGAAAGCATATTTTTCTAGATTTTGAGTTTCTATAAACTGTGACAGATTGATATCTGTCAGACATGGTGTAAAAAAAAAAAGGTTGAAGCTCTTCAGTGTTTAAAAAATGTGCCCAACATCCTGGCAAGTGCTCCAGACTTTGACTACATACCACCATTTATCTACATGACCTGAAAGTGGGAACTCCAATGTCAAAGAGTAAGTCTCCACAAATTTAGTGGAAGGATTAGCCATTTTGCTGTGAGACACTAAACTTCTTCATATTCTTTCAGACAGAAAGGAAAACATGACCATATGCACTCAGCTGGTGTGAATTGAAGCTAATTCCATATACCTGAACATGAAATATTGTAAAGTTATTCAGCGGTGAAACTGGACACTAGCAATGCAATCTTAGACAGGGATTGAGGCCAGACTGTGAGAACCATAAGTGCAAATATGAGATAAAAGGTGAAGAGTTGGACCTATGAAGTCACATATAGATATGCTAATAGTCATAGAATGATCTATCAATATAGTCTATATATGAACAGTCAAATATAAATTTACTAGCCAAGCTAAGGGGTCAATATTAAGTGTCAGTAAGATAATTTTTTTCATGATATATTTAGAAACACTCTGGTCACAAGATGGCACTGGAATCAATGGTGATTAGTTGCTGGAAATTCTCTGCATGTGTCTTTCTGTGGTTTTGGGCATCTCAATACTTCAGATACCTTTACGAATTAGTTCTAAACAATGTTCAGACACTTGAAGACAGAATAGGGAAAGATACACCATTTTAGGAAGCTGGTGGTGCAATACCAGAGACCCACAAGGACAGACATTTAGGAACAGACCCAGTGTTTCATGATCAAGAAGTTATTGCTCTCTGATGATTTATTGAAAAGGAAATAAAAAATGGCTGAAAGAAGAAAAATATACACAGAATAAAAGAAGAAAAACATGAGGAAGGGGGGAAAGAAACAATTTAAATTCCCAAGCTTTCCAGCAACCACAGAAGTTGAAGACTGGGTGCAGCTGAAGACGGAATTGCCATGTGCCTTTCAGTATTGTGCCAAAGATTTTAGTACCCAAATGGGGCAGGATTTGGAAGTATACAGGATATTTACTCTGTAACTATACAGTGTCTCAGGCTATCAAAGCAGCATTACATTTTTATTTAAGCCATAAAAAGCAAGTGCTGATTTCTCATGGCAAAACTGTCACTTAATGCAATCACTGTTGGCAAAATGAGTAATACTTTATCTCTGAAGCAGTAGGAAGATCAGGTGCAGATGTCCCTATTTTCTTGCTTCCATCAGCAGTGTTGCTTGTTATTTTATTGCCATCTGGCAAGGACAGCAGGATCTACTAAAAAATATAGCTGTTAGCTTTTCTTTAATAAAACATGGTTATCCAGTTACCATTGGCCCACAACCAAATATGAAATGCATGAAGTGTGATTTTTTTGATAGGATTTTCTGACTTAATAATTTTGTATCCTGTCATTTTTCTCCTTTGACAAATCTTTTTTTCAAGGAAAGTTGTCGACCAATTACAAGAAAGGGGAAATAGTCCTTTGATTTCCATTACTGTAGCCCTGATGAGTTTGAGTCTTCAGTATTTCATCTTATAAAGCATGCTCAGCTAAGGAAATACCATTTCTCCTTTGTGCAAATAAGTTTTTTAAATACATCAAAAGACTTGGTCAAGACAATAATTATAACACTGATGACAGCACAAGAAATAGCCAGTACAGTGGGCTAATGAAAAATGGTAGACTCTTCCTTTTTAATGTTATATGAGTGCTGCTGCGTTGACTTAAATAGCATAAATTAGTACTACTGGCTATATCAGCTACTGGCCTAAGGTCTGAACCTGTCCCAGTTAAAATACTTAGCATAGTAATTAGAAAAACAGTCAATTCCTGTATGTCCCATTGTTATGCACATATTCAAATAGCAAAACTACTCCCACAGACTGCTTATAGAGGTGGGAGGTAGTGGAATTTCACTTTGTGTGCCAATCCAAATCATGGATTATTTTAAGCTTTGTAGAATTTCATGTCATTTATTGAGAAAAACATGTATGTTCTTGTGTAGAAAAAACATCTTAGAGTTAAAACAGCAATATAACATTGAGGTTTTGGAAACAAAACAGACTGACTTCACTCTGAATTATTTCTCCTTGTTGAATTGTACTTCAGCTGTTCCTCAACTTTCTTGCTGTAAAAACGTATCTCCTGATTCCTGAAAGTAATTTTTCAAAATAAAAGATCAGGCATCACTATTGTTCACAAATATCTATAACCAGGAAAATCACCTGTTTTGTTAATCATTTAAATTCAAGGGAATTTAAACTGACTAAAGTCACACAAGAAAGGCTAAGGAAACAATGCAAGCCCAGATAACAGAGATGCAAGAGAACACCTAAGTCCGCGGCTTCACTTACTTATGCTTCTTCCCCCAGTTCTTTGGCCAGCCTCATCGGTAAGATTCGAGTGATAGGAAAGGATTAGTAAGAGATGAAAACTTGTTTTAATCTATTAATTTCCCTTTTAGTGTAGTTAATTATAAGTTTAATCTAAAATCCCAAAAGGCTTGCACACTTAGTGAACTTTGCATGTGAAAAGTAGTGGAGTTTATTGGGAATTTTCCAGTAAAAACACTTCAGTATGAAAAAATGACAGGTCTTCAAAACACTTCTCCGAAATATTTTCTACCGGCTTTTACCAAAGACCTTGCCAGTTCACCTGTAGGGCCCCATGGCTTCCAGAATATACAACGTCAAGGAGACTCTACAATACCTTCTGCATAATGAAGTGGATCCAAGATCCCTGTTGCAAAGACTGCCTGGTGGAAAGCATGACACACATGAGCACACACTTGGATCAGGGTCTCCACGGCTTGTAAACTCCCTGCTTCATTGTAAAGTACTGAATAGTTTGTCCCTACTTCAGGAAAATTGAAAAACTGAAGGAAGTTTACTTTGCCACTATTGTCTGCCTTAGAAGTCAAACTGGTTTGGTTTGGGGTTGGGGGGGGGGGGGTGCTTTTGTCGTTGTGGAGTTTTTTAACAAATAGGAAGAAAATACTACCCTGCTACAAGAATTTTCTAAATTACAATCACTTTCTGAATAGTAACAAAACCTGTCAGCACACTTTGCAGAATGTAAATTGCCAAGATAGACGCTTCTAAGATATAGTATTGCTATTCATGACAGCACTAATAACTCCTGTAAGAAGAGTTTGCCTTATAACTGGATCCTCCCCTGTAAGAAAAGACAGTGGGCAGTGTTTGATGTTGCTGCACATGAATGCTCCTTTGTTGTCCTGTCCCTGGCCAGGGTGACGACAGGTATCCCATCAGTTATTCTATAAGCTGTTGATATCTTCCTCCTCCTACCATGATATTAGAGCTTCTGGTTTCACTGGTTTTTATTGTGTTCGCCCTGCCCAGAAAGGCCACTTTCATGTCCCAGTAGCCGGAGGTTCTCCATGTTTCACAGCTACACCAGAACGTAAATTTCCCTATATGCTTTAAGCCTGGAAACCCAGCCTTTCTTTTGCTGGTGGTGCACTTGATCTCCATTACTGCCACTTGTGGCATGAGAAATAAAAACAGGCAAGGTGGCAGAACAGAGTCCCCATCAGACAGGAACAGGAGCTCCTCCACTGAGCATGCAAAGATGCCCTCCACAGCAGTGTCCTTTCTCGATTAGGTATCTGGGCTCAGTTAGTTGTCCAGAGAGTGTGTGAAGGCCAGCAAAAGGGACAGACACCTCTGGGTTGTATTAGGGAAGATGTATGCCCCCCTTTTTAAAGAGACAGAGAAACAAAACTTTGATTAAATTTGCACTGCCGAGAGGTTAGATGGTACTTTATATTACACAGTATATATCTGCCTGAGAGCTGAGAAGTGAAATTAAACTATCTATCATATGAAACAGGAAAGAGTCATTTATAGTTTCTTGAAATACACAACAAGTTCTAAAAGTTCTTTTTGAGAGTAACTCTTAATACTATTTTTTAAAAGCACTCAAATCAGAATGTCATTACTTTGATACACATAGATTGATTGCCCCAAAATAAATGAAGACACAGAGCAATGAATAATATATTGTGGCTTAAATAATTTAAATAGGGCAGGAATTCATGCGGCTTTCTAGAGCACATTTGGTTCAGCTGACTCAATAAAATATGATTTTATAAAAACTGTCTTGAAAGTTATTCTAGGAAGAAAAAAAGAATTTCATCAGCAGAGCGCAACAGACTTGCACATGGGAGTACGATAAACAATGTCCTTGGCATCAGCCATTGTCTCACTGTACCGTTGCCTCTCCTTCTGCTTTCCACTACTCTTAATTCAACTTTTCCACACTTTTACCCTTTACTGATTGCCTGTTACCTGATGGTTTCCATATCACCACCAGATCTCTTACCTTACTAATCTTAAATTATTCTGTTCTAGAGGGAAATAGAGAATTTAATTTTCCCCAGAAAACACATTTATCTTTTCTTTCCAGATATGCATCTTCTTTCACAAATGGCAAAAGCCGCATGAACTGAGCTTGTGACTGACAGTGTTTCTGGATAAGGAGTTTTCATCACACACTAATTCAGATGAGACATACAGGACAAATTTTTTGTACTAAGTGATAAATGCAAATGTTTAAGTGAGATAATTATTTTATCTTGCAGTGAGTGAGAGTGTAAGCAGTGTTTAGAGAAACATTAGAAGCTAAGAAATGGACTTGCTGGTTGTTATTTTATCCAGACTGTCTTGATTTACAGGATTTGGAAATGGATTGCTGAGAAATATACTACTTCAGTTTTCCTAAGAGCTTCCATGTAAAGAATTATGTTTTGAAGTAGTGTATCAACATTGCTGTGCGTGCAACAACCAAAGCTAGTAAGAAAGCATCTAAGTACACAACAGACTATTCTGAATTAAAGTTTTTCCCAATGAAATGTGGTTTTATTTTGTAAAACATAGTCTGTTTCTTAATTTTATGTTGAAAAATCTTCCTCTTTCCCACAAAAATTTGGATTTAAACCGAACATGGACATGGAGAAGACCATACAAGTCACTGGATCTAGTCCCATAGTTACCGGTTGCCGTACCACCACATATCTTTTCTCTCATGTCCCTTATTATAATTCCAGTAGTCCTCTGTGGTCCCACGCATATAATTCAGTAGTGTCTTGTCAATGGCTGTTTCTAAACTGCTGCTTTAGTGCAAGGAACACTTCTAGGTGCTCAAATTCAATCCTCTGGTAAATTGTTAAAAAGATCCTTAGCACATGTTTAGTGCAGCTGGACTAGCACTCTCCCATGAAGTTCCTTCATGTGTCTAGGGATTAATGACAATCCTCAGGTTTTTAGCTTTTTGCAGCATTTTAGAGTGAAAAATATATTCCATAGTGAGAATAGCAGCTGTTATATACCACCTAACCTCTCTGTCAGAGCATCCCCAGCACTTTTAATGTACTAGTACTAAGATCTGTACTAATATTTCTAATCTGTTCTGGTATGCTCATGCTAAACTGAAATTTTAGTTGGTGACAGTGGCTGACTAGCACTGAAATACTTACAGTCCCACTGCAACCAAAGAAGAGCAATAGGAATTTGTGAAGGCTAACCCCCCACCCCATCTATCCTACACACCTTAGGAAATGATGAATTTAACTTTAGAAGCTCCTAATCGCTTTCCAGTGGTGACTGAGTAGATGACTAATTGCATATACCTAACAAACAAATCCTGCACTTCAGTAGTGCGCAGGATATCAGCTGTATATGCTTTATGAAATTGACTTGCAGACTTAAATTTCAAAATCCCAGACTTCCAAACACATTTAAAGTTTACTTTCTAATTTGTGCTTGAACGCATGCCTGATCTATATATTAAAGAAAGCAAATGCTTAGTTACAAAACTGAATCACCTAGCTACTTTGGCATATGTCTAGCTTTGGGCGCAGAAATACTTCCCTAGCTTTCTTCATGAAGGTTAACTCATCAAAATGCATGTGAAAATGACTAAACTTAAACTTGTAGAAGTTTAAAATAAGACACAAACCAAGAGTTATTCAAATATTTAAAGTGAAATTCCAGAAACTGGACCCACAGACATATAATTTAACTCCTTCCTAGGTACCAAACTCTAGGCAGCTTGTATGAAAATGGTGTGCAAGAGAGATAAATCACAGATTTGAGTGAGTGGGTGATGGTAGATGGACTCTTGCATGCTCCAGTGAATGGTCACATGCAAAGTAAATGCTGGTTAACATAAAAATATGACAGGCTTGAAACCTTAGATTTAGTAGTTCATTACTTTTTCTGAGGGTCCACGGAGATCTTTAGAGTTCATCCATTCATATTTTTAGGCTTTATCCCTGGAATAACAGCAGATAGATTTTATGAAAGTAGAGCTTTTCAGTTACCTCTCTTCTGAAGTAAGTGTGCAAAAGGGACAGAAACCTATCATGGTGGATTTTTTATCCAGTTATTTGAAAAAACAATACTGATCTCTAGAAAAGGGGTAATGCATTTCAAGATAGGAAATGGCATAATGTATAGGCATTGCATTATTCCAAAGGCTGCTATTGTAATACTATGGTACCTAAAGGAGTACAAGCTAGATTTGTAAAAATAGGTACATTTATGGATCCATCAAGTGGTGCTCATACTGATTCCACGTATCACTTGTGGTGTTTTGTTCCTCTGCTTTATTTAGTCTGGCAATAAATCTGTGCAGCTCATATAGCTGGAATAATCTGAAGTTTTACATATTAATATTTTCTGTCCACTTGAAATCATTGGTGTAAGAGCATGAATTTGAAACAATTTTAGTTGCTAAGAATAAGTCATGAATCTCTTTATTTCTAGGCATTATATCTTGCTTTCCCTGTTTTCCAGGAATGCAATGAAGTGATTCACACCAATAAAACAAGTAGGACACACCCTGAGAACCTAAAAATAGTTAATCTGTGTTTTGAAACCATATTGGACTCAGAGAAAGGAAAAAGATATTCTGCTTTTTGATAAGCAAATGCTGCATTTTATTTGTCATTGTGAGAATTTCTCCACTCAAGAAGTTAAAAACCATACATTTCTTAAAAGGTCTTATAAATTTTATTTTCAGAACATAAAAATTGCTATATCAAAGAGAACATTTGGTGGCATGAATGTTTGATTAGAAGCCTTTAGATGTTACCCTTGGACATGGAGGCTCTCAAAAACAGTCATAAAATATACATTGAAAGACCTAAAAAGCTTAAAAGATATAAAATGTATTTTAGCACTTGGACCAAATGAAAAAATAATGACTTTACATTCTATCCAGCTACCAGTACTGGGAGGCAGAGGGAGGTTGCCGTGTTCAAGTGAAGACAATGTGAATGTGAATGGCATTGAGAGGGTGGAGAAAGTATGAGAGGAAGAGCAGAGACTGGGATGTGGAAGACAAATGGTAGAATCTTCCTTAGATTCTTCTGTTAACTCCTAATTTTGCTCTATCTTTATGGATAGAGACAACCACTTCTGAACCTACATTACTGTCCTTGTTGTAAAATTGTAGTCAGGTACTGTTTATCTAAAGTAGTCTTTGCTAGTCAGAAGCAATTGTTTTTTGCTGCCTTAAGAAAGCATGTGTGGGAATGCGGTGCACATTTCCACAGTGCTCAAGTCACAGTGTTCCCATAAGCAGCACTCTTTTAAGCTGAAATTCACTCGTAAATGGATAGTGCTTTACCTATGCCAAAACTAAATGGAGAGAGCTTTACGTTTTCAGAGACTGCATCCTGTATTGCTCATAAATTATCATACTTATTCCAGTGAATCAAAATAAACTCTCCAGGAATGCTAATCATGACATTGAAAAATTATAAATCCTCCTTAATAATGGACTTAGAAGTCCCAGCATGAAGGACACAGGGAAATTATTAAAGGCAGTTGACCAAATATTCCAAGTTGTCCCTGTAACATTAGCCTTCTGAATGGGGTTGACGCTCTTTTCTGTGGAGTGTTGTTTATAATGTATTTTATATTAGGTTACTGCTTTGTTCATTTATTTTCATTATTTCTGACGTACTTAAAATACAAAAAGTACTCTTACAGAAAACAGAGCAGAGTGATGCTACTTGCTTGTAAATGCACACCTATCAGTCCTGTAAATGTTAAGGGTCATGTCTAAGATTGTAGACACTACCTGCCCTTTTCAAGCCCAGAACACGCATCTGCTCAGAATCTACAGGTGCAATGGATGGGATTCATCTGCTTTCAGATGTCTGAGGGATATATATAGTCTGAGTTAATTGTTCTCCTTCTTTTGATAACCAGACAAAAGAGGGAAAATCTTAGGTCAGGATGAACAGTTCCGCTGTAGTCTGAGAAGTGCTTCTCAGAAAATTACATAGAGGTCCTAGGTGGCAAAAATTGGTAGCTAGCTCTATTAATTTCAATTGGCATTTTTAAAATATCCATTTGTTAAAAATGAGTCTTACAGAACTGTTGTCATAGTTTAAACACCTGAGTTCAGCATGAAGACCTAAAAGCTCGAAGTTTAGCTATAGTTGTCTGTAGATAGCAGAAATAGTGTAAGACATAAAAACCACTCAGTTAAGGATTTTCTGTGTGTCTGTGTGTTTGCTTTTCATTCTGGAACCCCAGATAAAGATTAAACGAATATACTCTGAAATAAATTACTGTTTAGCTACTGATTGGAAGTCTCAGACTCATGGTGCATGATCTGCATACTTGAGAAGAGTTGAAATAATAAATAATACTTGTCTTGGTATTGAAAAAAAAAACCAAGAATTAATGTACTACCTGAAGATGTCTAAGTCAGCTCATTGTATCACCTCCCACCTAAGCAAGTTTCTTCTTTATTTTTTAATGCTTTACATCTTATCTGAAACATAAAAAACTAGTTACCTTGAAAGCAGAGGAACCACATTTTCACATTCCAAATTCCCACCTTAATCCCACCCTATAATGTAAATTAAAAGGATCAAATTTCTGAAAGTAGATAATCAGCTTCCAAATGCCCTTTGTATCTGCTCTTCGGGCATCTTTGGTAGTGGAATTACTCATCTTGATCCCACAGAACACCCTTTGAAAAATGTCAGTGTGATGGAACAAGACACTAACTACCTCGTCAGTATCTCCGTTATTTTTAGACAGCATCTGACAGTCATAGAGGCCTTTAGAGGGTATTCAAGTTCCTTAGTGTGGAGCTGCAGCAGTGGAAGCACCAACTTAGCCACAGTGACATCAACTTACTCAAATATTTTAACAGAAGCAGCTTAGAACTGTGCTTTTGTTGCAGACCAATGCTTTGTGTCATTTTGGGTTGAGTGCTAGGAAACCTGTAGATGAGTTTCCTGTACCATCAAATCCCAGTTTAGGAGGGCAATTTAAGAAAAGTTACTAACTTCACTTGATCCCAGGCAGTTTTAGTAACTAGAAATTAAAATGTACAAAAAGAAAATCAGTCAGGACAGTTCCTATGTGCTTCCCACCCTAACACCACTCTGTGATGCAATTAGATCAGTATTTTTAAGATATCAAATTAAAACAAACATCAGATATTTCTAGTCACCTACAGTCTGTGGTTGCCTAATTAGGTGGCCTCCAAACCTATCAAGAAATTAGCTTTCCAATCTTCCACTAATTATTTGGGTATTTGATCTCATCGTGAAGACATGACTTCATTCACAGATTGTCACACACCTTCAGTGAATACAAAAAGAATGGAAAATCCCAGTCTTGTCATGAAATGTTGAATGACAGCATTCTTACAAAATAATGTCAGTATAATTCTATCATAGAGTTAGGAGGAAAAAAAAAAGTAATTGATTTAGGAACTACTTCACTGGAAGAAAAAAAGTAATTTCTATACTGTACATGCTTTGAGAGCAACAAGGAACCCTCTGTTTGTCACACTTGTGCTGAGCCTTGGTATTCGCTATATAGTCACTGGTGTTTGCAGGCAGATATTATCAGACATGTTTGCAGGCAGGGAATGCCAGTCAAGACCAATTCAGCACCTGCTGAGTTCAGTGGCCTTGGTTATCTACCACCGTTTGCAGCCCTGCAGCATCACTTCTGTTCTTACTGATTAGAAAGTGGGTTTGGCTGTAGGAGGCAGCTGATAATAAAATGCATCCCATCAACAGTCTCTGTATAACGGGGGCATCTCATGGAGAAAGCGCAGTATGACACTTCATGCGTTTGTCATCTGGCTGGATGTTACTTCATAAATCTTCCTAACACAAAGAAGATTGATGACTGTGACAGGAGTCAGGGATGTCATCTCAATTACGCCTAGCACAGCCTGCTTCCTCAGACTCCTTGGCATCCTCACGTTCACTCTCCACCATACTATATTAGGGGTGAGTTTATGTTTCTACCACTAAACATTAACATTTTCCCAACCTGAATCTCCCCTTCCAGCAGGCACCCCAATGCCAAAATGCATAATCAAGAGTTTCCTCATTAACAGGTATTACACGAAGCAGGTTGATGATGTTCAGTGGAGGCAGAACAGGATTTCCTAGCAATGTGAACAGCTCAAGCTGCGCTAAATTCACTTCCACCTCTGCCATCTGCCATGGTCTGTGGTTCATGAGGAGAAGGAGAGTGAGTTGTGCTATGAGTCTGGGGGCAACTGTGCCACCACAGTGCAATCTCAGCAGATATGGACCCAGGCTGTTGATGTTGCTGCGCACTCCCTCTGTGCTGAAATGCAGAAGGCAGCCTGCCTTTGTCTGACATTAAATATTTAATGTGTGTAGTTCCTGGGTGGTGGCTGGTTTGGGAAACAGATTATCCACCCCTACACATCACTTCTGCCTTCAGAGAGCTGCTCAAAACATATAGAATCATAGAATCATAGAAAGCACAAACTCAGTCCCTAGACCAGGAAAGGACTGGGTGGGCATATGTAGTCTGCTGTACATGGCAGCATGATGGTGACAGGCGGGATACACCAGTCCCAGAGAAGAAAAAGGGTTTTGGGGCAGGAGTTAGCAGGGCTTATTGACAGGGCTTTAAACTAGTTAGGAAGGGGGGAGGGGATTTAACTGGGCCTGTTGGGGACAAGCCCAAGAGGAACATGCTAGGGATTGAAGGATGGCAGGCTAAGGAGGACTATCAATCTCTTGTTTCACTTGTGGGAAAGGATAGCTTTTTAGACCCTGTCCCGCAGGGGAAAAAGGGTACTAGGATTGGCTCCCTGAAATGCCTGTACACCAATGCACGCAGCATGGGGAATAAACAGGAGGAGTTAGAAGTCTGTGTGCAGGCTAAAGGTTACGATCTAGTGGCGATTACAGAGACATGGTGGGACAGTTCACATGACTGGAATGTGGTCATGGATGGCTATGTCCTTTTTAGGAAAGATAGGTCAGCAAAGCGAGGTGGTGGAGTTGCTCTTTACGTGAGAGAGCAACTAGAATGTATTGAGTTCTGTCCGGGGTCGGATGAGGAGCAAGTGGAATGTCTGTGGGTACGAATCAAGGGGCAGACTGGCACGGGTGATACAGTTGTGGGGGTCTATTACAGACCTCCTGATCAGGACGAAGGAGTTGATGAGGCTTTCTACAGGCAACTGGAAGTAGCCTCGCGACTACATGCCTTAGTCGTCGTGGGGGACTTTAACTACCCCGATATTTGCTGGAAGACTCACACAGCCAGTCATTCACAGTCTAGGAGGTTCCTCGAGTGCATTGATGATAATTTCTTAATGCAAATGGTGGACGTACCAACTAGGGGAGCAGCGCTGCTAGATTTAGTACTCACCAACAAGGAGGGTTTGGTCGAAGTGGTGACGGTCAATGGCAGCCTTGGCTGCAGTGACCATGAGATGGTGAAGTTTAGGATCCTGTGTGGGAGGAATAGAATACCTAGCAAAGCCACAGTTCTGGATTTCCGAAGGGCCAACTTTGGCCTCTTCAGTCAACTGCTAAGGGAAGTCTCATGGGAAAGTGTACTAGGCGGTAAAGGGGCTCAAGATAGTTGGTTAGCATTCAAGGACCGCTTCTTCCAAGCTCAGGATCGGAGCGTCCCAATGAGTAGGAAGTCAAGTAAGGGATCTAGGAGACCGGCGTGGTTAAACAAGGAGCTGCTGGGCAAACTCAAGTGGAAAAGGAGAATCTATGGATTATGTAAGGAGGGGCTGGCCGCTTGGGAGGAATATAGGACAGTTGCTAGAGGATGTAGGGAGGCAATTAGGACAGCTAAGGCCTCCTTGGAACTCAATCTTGCTAGTCGGGTTAAAGACAATAGAAAGGGCTTCTTCAAATACATAGCAAATAAAACTAACACAAGAGGCAATATAGGCCCACTGCTGAACGAAGTGGGTACCCTGGAGACAGAGGATATAAAGAAGGCAGAGGTGCTGAATGCCTTCTTTGCCTCTGTCTTTACTCCTGCAGACTCTCTCCGAGGCCCCGGATTTCTATAGCCCCAGAAGGAGTCAGGACAAAGGAGGAGTTTGCTTTGGTAGATGAGGATTGGGTTAGGGATCAGCTATGCAATCTGGACATCTGTAAATCGATGGGTCCGGATGGAATGCACCCACGAGTGCTGAGGGAGCTGGCGGAGGTCATTGCTAGGCCACTTTCCATCATCTTTGGTAAGTCGTGGGAAACGGGCGAGGTGCCTGAGGATTGGCGGATGGCAAAGGTCACACCAGTCTATAAGAAGGGCAAGAAGGAGGACCCGGGTAATTATAGACCGGTCAGCCTTACCTCCATCCCTGGAAAGGTGATGGAACAACTTATTCTTGACTCCATCACTAGGCATATCAAGGATGAGGGGGTCATTAAGAACAGCTAACATGGTTTTATGAGGGGGAAGTCATGTATGACCAACCTTATAGCCTTCTATGAGGAAGTGACTAGGTGGAGGGATGATGGTAGAGCGGTAGATGTAGTTTTTCTTGATTTCAGTAAGGCATTTGATACTGTCTCCCACAGCATCCTCATAGATAAGCTAAAGAAGTGTGGGCTTGACGATCAAGTAGTGAGGTGGATCGAGAACTGGTTGAAAGGAAGAAGGCAGAGTTGTGGTCAATGGCGCAGAATCTAGCTGGAGGTCTGTGACTAGTGGAGTTCCTCAGGGGTCGGTGCTGGGACCGGTGCTGTTTAATATTTTCATCAATGACCTGGATGAGGGAACTGAGTGCACCCTCAGCAAGTTTGCTGATGACACAAAACTGGGAGGAGTGGCTGACACACCAGAGGACTGTGCTGCCATTCAGCGAGACCTGGACAGGCTGGAGAGTTGGGCGGGGAGAAACTTGATGAAATTTAACAAGGGCAAGTGTAGAGTCTTGCATCTGGGGAAGAACAACCCCATGTACCAGTACAGGTTGGGGGTTGACCTGCTGGAAAGTAGCGAAGGGGAAAGGGACCTGGGGGTCCTGGTGGATAGGAGGATGACCATGAGCCAGCAATGTGCTCTTGTGGCCAAGAAGGCAAATGGCATCTTAGGGTGCATTAGAAAGGGAGTGGTTAGTAGGTCAAGAGAGGTTCTCCTCCCCCTCTACTCAGCCTTGGTGAGGCCGCATCTGGAATATTGCTTGAAGGAGTCCAGCGCAGAGCCACAAAGATGATTAGGGGAGTGGATCATCTCCCTTATGAGGAGAGGCTGAGGGAGCTGGGTCTCTTTAGCTTGGAGAAGAGGAGACTGAGGGGTGACCTCATCAATGTTTACAAATATGTAAAGGGTAGGTGTCAGGATGATGGAGCTAGGCTTTTTTCAGTGATATCCAGTGATAGGACAAGGGGCAATGGGTGTAAACTGGAACATAGGAAGTTCCACGTTAACATCAGGAAGAACTTCTTTACTGTAAGAGTGACAGAGCACTGGAACAGGTTGCCCAGGGGGGTTGTGGAGACTCCTACACTGGAGATATTCAAGGCCCGCCTGGACAAGTTCCTGTGTGATGTACTGTAGGTTACCCTGCTCTTGCAGGGGGGTTGGACTAGATGATCCTTTGAGGTCCCTTCCAACCCTTGGGATTCTGTGGCATTCTGTGGCATTAGTGAGACATCTTGCTAGTCCTATAATGCACATTTGAACTGTGATTGTGTAACCATGTGTAGATTGCCTCATAGATATCCTTTCAATTGATTTAACAGCACACAGATCTGGGGTTAATGGTGGTCAAATGATGTCAAACTAGAAGACTCGCAATAAAGCATCACTGAAAGAGAACAATATGTGTTCAGAGCTGACCTTCAGATGAACTTTCTCTTTTGCTATTATTCTCTTGGTCTGCCACAGCAATCACTTGACAGAAGTAAAGAAATGTTGCCAAGGGAAAAAAAATGTCTTGCAATCAATACCAAAGAAAACAATATCCATAAATAATAGTATAATTATCCATGGATTATTCTGAGCACATGAAAATTTGAATAAAAAATGATTGATAAAAAAAAAGAGGTTTAGTTTGCATTTGGTAGTTTTCATGTTCTTACACACTGAATGACAATAACTCATTTAACGTTCTTACACAGTGAATGACAATAACTCATTCATGTCTACGAATCATATCCTGTGCTTTTTTCTGTAATTGCAGTAGGCAACAGTCTGCTATTTTTCATGTTAATCTCTGAGGGAGGTAACTTACTATATGGGCTAGTTGGTTAATTGGGTTGGAAACATTACTCATCTAACCTTAGAAAATGTGAAGTGGATTTCGGATGTGAAAAATGTAACAGTGATATTTTTCAGTTGTATAGTTCTGCGCATCTGTAGTTCTCAAAAAAGGTATAAAGTTCATTAAATAATATGCCATTACGTTAATAGAGTGCTTTGGAGCTCATATATTCTGTGAGAGAGCACTGGCATTACTTACTCCAGTAGGGCCTTTGTTCTATGTTGACAGAAGCAAAATCTCCTGTCTTGCAAGAAGGAAGATTCAGTGCAATACTACCAAGCCTTACATAAACCATTCAGCACAGTTTTCAGATATTATCGCTTAACCTAAAGCATCTGCAGGACTACTGTTATCTTGTTATTAAATTACATCTTAGTGAAAATATAAATTAAGGGAATATTTTTTTCGTCATACAGGAATTAGGATGGTATCCAAGTTGGAAATCTGGAGGACCTTTACACTGCACATTCATACTCACCTATTAGGGTTTTTTTGATTATTGTGTGTGTGTGTGTGTGTGTGTTGCTGTTGTTTATTTGAATTAATTATTTTATAAACTGATTTACACTTTTAGCCTAACTTCCCTTATAGCTTAGGTCTAATAAGTCCTTTGCTGAAGATGTGTACAGAAGCTACCTCCAAAATATTGCTACTGATGGATTGTAGCTCTGACAGATCGCTTGGCTGGATGGGCTTATCTCAGTAATTATCTCCTTTCTTCGCATATGGTCTCTGGGGATATTTGGACTTTCCAGACATTATGCCTATATTTTTGCTGGTCTACCGGAAGGACTAGGGTGCAAGGTCTCATCTAATCACAAGAGTTCATTCACATTAACAGTATCATCCCTGGCCTGGTTTTGGTGTCCCACACAAAACCTGGAGTGGCTTAGGAGTTTGTAAAAGCCCAAAATGATTCACAGGAGACACCAAGGACCAGCCATCCTGTCCTGGAGGGAGAAAGAGTTTGACTGTATGGACATAAACTATGTAATCCTATTCACCATGAAAACGGAATGACACTGTCCCCCTGGTTTCACTGGTATACACATTACCCAAGTCTCAGAGTCCTTTATCATTACTTGGCTGGATTTGAGCTTGGACCAGTTCCTTTACACTCAATTGTGCTCTCTGCAGTATGTTAATTAACTCATGGTTACTATTTAATGCACACTTTTGTTTTGCCTTTTGTGTCAAAGAGGAGCTTTTGTTAAAAGCTCAGATTAGATGTATACACTTAGCTGAGACACCTGGACAGTGAAATACATTAAACAGTCTGAACATCGTCATCCAAGTCATTAATCATTGAACTAACAAAGGAACATCTATGAGAAAAGGTAAATGCCATTAGTTGCCATAATAAAGTAAGTTGACCTTCACTCAACTTGTCTATAAGTTCATCCTAGTATGCTTGCAGTGTTACTTTCCGTGAATAAGAACAGTGCCCCATTTTATTCTCTACTTTCAGGTTAATAAACCTCTGTCTTGTTCTCTCCAGCTATCTATTATTTTCCCCAGCATCCACTTGGGCATATAGTTTTCAACTATCACTGCAGCTTTTTCTAATATATTAAATGCTTTGCACTCACTTAGTATTTTATGCATATTACCAGTTGTTTGGTGTTGGGTTTGTTTTTTTAATGAGAAGTATACTTTTCATTCTTCATTAGACACAGATTTATTTAAAATTAATGACTTTATAATTATTATTACTCTGACCAAATTAAATCCTGATATTCTTGTATTTTATGGGAAAGTTTAAACAGTTGCTAGTTGCAGTGGGATGAAATCTGGTGTTTTGTTACATCTGAGTTAGTGAAAGAACAGTACTACTGATAACTTTGCCTGCACCGTCGCTGTCTAATGGGTTTGTCACCATTTTTCCAAATTGTTAAATTCCACATTCTGGTACAGTTCCTGCAAGAAGACTCTTAATCCGATAGCTTGCTTATAGCCTTTTTGATTAATCTAAGAGCTCAGTAAAGCCAACAAAGCTACATATAATGTATCAAAACCACCCCGATGAATCATAAAACAGTCCTTTCTTGCTCGACAGTAGGGTAGAAAATGGCTATTAATGCTGTAGGTTGGACATAGTAATTTTAAATGTCCAACTCCACATCTACATGTGTGCTTAGAAGTTTAAGTGCACTGCTTAATCAGGCTGTCTTTGCTTTTTTATTTTATCATCTCTTCATGTGCAGTTCTGACCATCATCCATCTGCTCTTTAAAGTAAGCAGTCATTTGCTTGGTTATTTCTGTACCCTACCAAGTACAAAGCAGCAACTGGAATCTGAGCTGAAGGAAAGCTTTTCTTCTTTTATATTTCCCCTGGAAATGAACTGTATAAACTCTTTTAGCCTCTACCATGCTACAGTTATATCAATTTTATTTAATGTATAGAAGCACACATTGTACTTTCTATATTTCAGGTAGAGGCTTTTTGTGGGAACCTGGACTCTTCTGTGTCTGTATTGTGAATTTCTTTTTATTTCTTCTGCCATGAACTCAGCTTAAAAAGAAATAAGAAAGGTCTGTGAAAGGCCCCAGCACATGCCCTGCCAGGAATCCAGCATCCTGAGTTAGCTATGATCTCTACATAGTGCCTGGGGAACAAACATCTTAGTGTACGCTTTTCAGTAGTGAGTGCAATCAGTCAGCAAAATCACTTGATAGGATAGCTGAGGAATAACCTTATTCCCAACACCTCTTCAAAGTTCAAGCTTTTCTATAGCAGACTATGACTCAGAGCCCACAAGCCTCTCTAGCATAAGAGACATACATTTCGGGTGTAAATAATGGCTTGATAGTAGTGGAGCTGTGGCCTGCCCTTCAAATATCACCCACATCTCAGAGTTATTTACTAGAAAATAAGAGCAATGAATTCAGTTTATACCCTGCCTAAAACTATCCTCTTAAACCGCTCAGCAATAGTTAAATTTATTTTCCATTTGCATTTGTAAGAAAACTGTACCTGGTAACAGCTCTTGGGTGTTTTTTCACTAGAGAGCCTATGGGAAAGAAACCCAGCTCTCCTTTTTATAGTTACTGAAGACTTCAGAGTGCATTTAAAAACACCCTACCAGCCTCTGAACAAAAAGACGCCAGAACAGCTCAGACACATTCAAAATGAACATTCCTGTTTTGTGTAACTATTCAGAAATCAGGCAGAAACTGAAGAAAATCAAAGATTTGCAGCAAAGTACCCTTGCTGTAAGGAATGCAGAATAGGGCAATATCCTGCAGGAGCTCCTACCTTACAACACAGTACTTAATTTCCCTCTAGATGAAAGATAATAGTGTTAACAAACCTCACAAAAGTGTGAATTTCTAAAAATGACTGAGTTTGAATGACCTTCATAACAAAGTTTCTTATTGATTTAAATGTATTTGCTTTTAAATTTTTGCACAAGAAAGGATTCACAGTCAGAGAAATATCAGCTTTCATCATCTCACTTTTATTTCAATGCAGGTATGAGAACACCTTACAAACTTAACCCATGTAAAAAACAAGTACATTGCACTACTGTGTATGGGCAACTTTTATAATTGTTTTCACACGCTAGACTAAATGTAAGCATATTGCACATCAATTTCTTGCCTTCAGGTCTAGAACAGGATTTTGGAGTAGAAGGTTCCAAGTCCTGGTAGGAAGAGGAGCACAATACGTGCAGCGGGGGATTCTTAATTAATGCTCTGAGCTATGTGTAGTCCCGACAGAGGTCCTGATAAAACAGGGCCTTGCACACTGAGAATTAGCCTTGGGTGGCCAAAATTCTAAATTTAAATACAGCTGTCTTGTTAACCTCCTAGATACCATATTGCCAAATAAACGTCACTGTGCAGAAACGTGGACAAGAGTCATCGAGTCAAAAGAATTGCAAAAGACTGGCATTTGTTTGCTCTTAGGAGAATACACCTGTGAGGGTTAGTCACATATTTTAACCATTGGTTATATGGTGTTTGATGTGTTAGAAGTTATTGAGTGCATTTCATTACTATTCAGTAAGCTGTATATGAAGACAGTTTCCTTCTGAGAAAGGTTTTTTTGTAGTTCCAAACTTCCAGCATCATTTGCGGTTGCCTGGCTGGGTCTTTTATCACAAAGGAAAGGCAAGAACTATTCACCCTATAGTGGTTTCAGCAAATCAGAATATGAGATGAGGCTGTTGATTTCAGCTTTCAATTAAATGGCTAATTAGACAAAAATTCTTTATCAAAAGGGAATTTCCAATTTCATACAGGGAGCAGATGCAGCACTTACTCATATGAATAATATTCCTCAAACTGACAACCATGAAAGAAAAGCTTAAGAGAAACATTCCATCCCTGGAGATGTTGAAAAGGACATCATCTGACAAAGCACCAGAAACAAACTGAGCGTACGTGATTTTAACACCTTCACCGTTTCAACAAAATAAATGGTTTTCTGCTTCATGCTTTTCTCTTGATTGTCCCTGCTTCCTTCTAAGGAATTAAATGTTAGGAATTTTAGAGCTGTGACAATAAGCTACATATACAGTTTTGACCTTTAGAGTACTTCCTGCCATAACTGGCTGATTATGTCTTTAGCAGGAGGGAGAATAATACTATAACCATTTCAGGCAGAAAATATATCTGGTAATTTGCAATAATTCTTCACACATTTTTAGACAAATAAATTAAATACAATTATTTACTGAAGAGGTTAATACGAGTAACTATGATACAAAGATAGAGCTGGACAACCATTTTTTCTGATGAAAAACAGAATGTCTGTTCAGATAACCATAAACCTTTTGTGAATTTACCTGAACTTTTTCTCTCTTAGAAAACTGGAGGAGAAAACTGTGATAATAAAACAGTACCAATTTTGTTTCTTGATCACATTTAATTAAACAAAACCAAACATTATTTAAATAAGAAAAAAGTGAGGTTTAAAAGGCAGTAAAATATTTCATTTACTGTTGAGAAAAATCCGTCAATTTTGAGCTTTCAATTTGTTTAGTTTATGAGGGGGAAACAAAATCCAAATAGCTAAAGTGAAAATATTTTCCTACCACTTAGACCTGTACAATTCTTCACTCATTTCTACCTAGAAGTCCTGAAGAACATTCTTAATGGGAGAGTTGTTCTAACCAAAGTCTTGAAGGTTTCAAACGGCAATGTCCAAAGCACTTAACCACTTGCAGCTGAATATGCTTAAGGAAAAGACATGAAACTAGACTTTGCTCATTGAAAGGGTAAGGAGCATGTTCTCAGTGCCGTGACTTAATTATTCTGATTTTTTGCTGCTGTGATCCACTTTGTATCTGAATTAAACAGCACTAGTTGACTGGATGTGAGGACACAGGAGGAGATGCAACGTTCACCTTTGAAGGTTAACAACACTGAGAGCTAGGACAAAGGTGGCTCATCTACTTCCACAGAGATTTTTTTGCATGCTGTTTAGCTCATTAGAAACAACCTGGTCTTGGCTGAAGAGAGTCAAGTAACACACAACAGTCTTTATCTGAGCAATTACATTACATGTTTATCCTTCTTTTGGTTTTAATTATCAACTTAGAGTTTTTAAGATTACGCTGCAGCAAGTTTCCACATGTGATGGATTACATTCCACATCTGAAAAAGGAGTATACAGTGCATTTTCCTAAACGTCACCAAGGTTCTCCTCAATTTTAGATTCTCAATTCTGGTGGGACACACTGTATTTATTAGTGTTTTCCCTGTTCTTCAAGGAGCAGCTGTTGTGTACTGCTCAGTTTTCAATTCAGAGGGGATTTTCAGCATCCATCTGACAGAAGAAGAGTATCTGTCATTCTGCTTCCTACTGAACAGTCCTTAGCAATGTTACCCAGCAGATCTGGATAAAAATTAACTACTGACTTCCAAGCTGCCGTTTATAGAAAGTAACAAATAGTGTTGATGAGGCTGCACTGAGCTATAAAAGCATGTAACTCTCTGCAGTTTATTATCCTTTAAATAAATGTTAAACTCTAGCTGCTTTCTTCAGAAGTTCACTTTAATCAGGCTTTATTCTTAAAGTCTGAGCTAGAGATGTTTCTTGATCTTGACCTCAGCAGAAATTACCTTACTGATAAAACCCATCTGTATAAAGGTCTCAGCATCAAACCAATACAAGCAATATTGTCATTAGTTAAAAATGGGAATCTTGTGAAGAAAAAATGCCTAAAAGGCCCAGCCTGAGACCTTGCGAATCTCAATTGCACCATTCCTAAGAGTGAAAATATCACTAGTAAAATTGGGTGAGCAGTATATGAGTTTTCTCCCACTAAACTTCTGAGTTACTTTCTCCGCTTTCATATTCCATTAGGCCTTCATTTCATACTACCCAGCACAGAGTGGAAATATTTTTTAGCGTCATCAGAATCAATGTCTGGAGTTTATGTGTAGAAACACATTATGCACATTCTCTCTTTTCTCCTAGTTCTAGGTCCAGAAGTCATCTGAGCTTAGCTTCCTGCTGCTTGCTTTTCATGTGTGCAACTGTCCAGCTGTCAGCCAAGTGTTTTTTTGAGGATAAAGCCAATACAATGATCCTTCTCAAAATAATAGACAATATTATGCTACCTCTCTGTTTCAACTGAGGAAAAAAAAAAAAAACTCACAAAATGAGAGGTAATTAAAAGAAAGCACTAATAATATTCTTCAGACTAATCCACCTCTGGTTTAATATGAGGTTGCATTAGTGTGACCTTTAGGTGTACAAAGGATGTCATGCAAAGAACTACAGACCCCAACTACCATTCAAAGAATATAGACATATTCAGACACTCTTACTAGCTTTCAGTAGAAAGGTCCTGATAAACCCTTGCCTGTGATGTTTATTGTTTGGGTCTTCTCTACAGTAATGAAATTAGCATTATCATATGGGAATGCACAGCCTTACAGGCATTTTTTTCCCAGGTATGTCATTGTTCAAAGGAAATCTCACTAAAATTTCACATGATAATACCTTCCTGATCCAGCTTTGCCTGCTTCCTGCAATCTGTATGGTTGAACAGTCTCTCAATTATTAAGTTCTACAAGACTTTTAGGACCTGAAATGTTTTTAGTATGCAAATCAATTACATATTTACAATAGAAATGTTCTGCAGTTCTGACACATGCAATTAGAGATAACTCTTAAGTAAGATGTTAAGAACTTTTACACAGGATGTGGCTTCATCTCTGAGATCATGCAAGGCTGGTTACTAAAAATATATTGCACACTTTATTAATGGGTCTCATATCGGGCTAAACTGAAATGTGTACTAAGAATGGCATTAATATTTTGAACTTTATCCTCCTGAAAAAACCTTGAAAAAACCTTGCTAGCAGTAAACACACTCCACTTAGAGAAAATAGATTTGACCTTGCAGTACCCTGCAAATGTACCAGAGGTGCTTTCCTCCTCTTGCTCAATTAAACAAGGCTCCAAGCGCTTTCTGTCACCTCTGTGTTTGTGTGTTCCCGGTTTAAGTGTTCTTTCTGAACAAAGATTTGCATCTGTGACAGCAGCTGAGAAAATGTTTTATTTTTATCTCCCTGTGCTCCCAACTTCTTCAATTAATTTTATGGATTAAGCAAGCCCCACAAACTGCCTTTCTCATTAAGCTTGTTTTTCCCCCCAGTGCAGAGCTGACTGTTGTCTTGCAGAGGGTCACACCAAACCTTTTCAAGGATTTAAATAGGCCTGTCTTTTCTTCTTTGCATGAGACATAGCAAATAATATGCACATTAACTAGATTTTTCACCTAAAGAAATTAGATCAAAATATGGAAGTCTGTTTACCTTGTTTCATTACCTCCTTATCTGTAACTACTGAAATACATAAAATTTTTCTCTTAGATTATCCACTACTTTTTGTGTTAGGCAGTTTGCAGCAACAGGCTCTCTCTGTTCTGTAAAATGTCCAAAGTGACAAGATAAAATGGTGGTAGGAATCCTTCCCTTCAGTAAACTTTACAGACATCTATGGAAGCACTTAAGGACTACATTTAATGGCACCCTCCTTATCAAATAATTGAACCTAACCAACATAATGCCGATCTGTGACAGGGCTGAATGCTGTTCAAATTTACGACATTATTAAGACCTAATCCCATTTTGCAATATTCTTGCACACAGCTGGTCTAGCCCTTTCTCATAGAATCATAGAATAGTTAGGGTTGGAAAGGACCTTAAGATCATCTAGGTCCAAACCCCCTGACATGGGCAAGGACACCTCACACTAAACCATCTCACCCAAGGCTCTGTCCAGTCTGGCCTTGAACACTGAAAGGGATGAAGCATTCACAGCTCCCCTGGGCAACCCATTCCAGTGCCTCACCACCCTAACAGGAAAGAACTTCTTCCTTATATCCAATCTAAAATTCCCCTGTTCAAGTTTTAATCTGTTACCCCTTGTCCTATCACTACAGTCCCTCCCCAGCATCCCTATAGGCCCCCTTCAGATACTGGAAGGCTGCTATGAGGTCTCCATGCAGCCTTCTCTTCTCCAGGCTGAACAGCCCCAACTTTCTCAGCCTGTCTTCATACAGGAGGTGCTCCAGTCCCCTGATCATCCTCGTGGCCCTCCTCTGGACTTGTTCCAACAGTTCCATGTCCTTTTTATGTTGAGGACACCAGAACTGCACACAATACTCCAGGTGAGATCTCACAAGAGCAGAGTAGAGGGGCAGGATCACCTCCTTCCACCTGTTGGTCACACTCCTTTTGATGCAGCCCAGGATACGGTTGGCTTTCTGGGCTGCGAGCACACACTGCAGCCGGCTCATGTTCATTTTCTCATCGACCAGCACCCCCAAGTCCTTCTCTGCAGGGCCGCTCTGAATCTCTTCTCTGCCCAACCTGTAGCTGTGCCTGAGATTGCTCCGACCCAGGTGAAGGACCTTGCACTTGTCATGGTTGAACTTCATAAGGTTGGCATCAGCCCACCTCACAAGCGTGTCAAGGTCCCTCTGGATGGCATCCCTTCCCTCCAGCGTATCAACCGGACCACACAGCTTGGTGGCAAACTTGCTGAAGGCACACTCAATCCCACTGTCTGTGTCACTGACAAAGATGTTGAACAACACTGGTCCTAACACCAATCCCTGTTTCCCCACTCTTTACTGGTCTCCAGCTGGACATTGAGCCATTGACCACCACTCTTTGCATGTGGCCATCCAGCCAGTTCTTCATCCACTGAGTGGTCCACCTATCAAATTGATGTCTCTCCAATTTAGAGAAAAGGATGTCATGCTGGACAGTGTTGAACGCTTTGCACAAGTCCAGGTAGATGACATCAACTGCTCTACCCCTGTCCATCAGTTCTGTAGCCCCATCATAGAAGGCCACCAAATTGGTCAGGCAGGATTTCCCCTTAGTGAAGCCATGCTGGCTGTCACCAAACACCTTGTTGTTTTTCATTTGCCTTAGCATGCCTTCCAGGAGAATGTGCTCCAAGATTTTGCTAGGCACAGAGGTGAGACTGACTGGTTTGTAATTCCCCGGGTCTTCCATTTTCCCCTTCTTGAAAATGGGGGTTACATTTCCCTTTTTCCAGTCGTTGGGAACTTCACCTGACTGCCAGGATTTTTCAAATATGATGGCCAGTGGCTTTACAACTTCATTTGCCAGCTCCTTCAGGACCCGCGGATGGATTTCATCAGGTTCCATGGACTTGTGTACATTCAGGTTCTCAAGATGGTCTCGAACCAGATCCTCTCCTACAGTGGGCCCAAGGTCTTCATTCTCACAGTCCCTGCATCTTCCTTCCAAGTCTTGGTTGGTGTGGTCAGAGCATTTGCCAGTGAAGACCGAGGCAAATAAGTCATTGACAACTTAGGACCAGCCTAAAAGCATGTGAACAGAAGTTCCTGCACTTGGCAGGTAAGAAATGCACATTTCACCCTGTGATCCAGCAGCTTTACCTATGTGTTTATCATGAGACTAGGTACATACCAGCCATGCAACGAAGATGTCATGTTTAAATGTGATCTAGAAAGGTGGTGGGTAATGGACTATAGCCTTTAATGCTCTACACTTCAGGCTGAAGGTTTACCCTGGAATTTTAAGATTTGATACTATGGTTTCTTTGATCCAGCTTGTTAGCCAACATCCAGAGACTTTCTGGACTGTTCCTATTATTTATTTTTTCTTTATAAACTGCAGCATCTAACTGTGTGTTTTTCACCTTAAGGAAGTTTTGGTCTTTCGAATGTTAAATTTCTTCCAAACTTGGTTTGAATCAGCCCTTGACCCTATGGCTAGGTGGGCTCACGGCTCAAATTAGCCCTTGGCTATTTATTGTGTTTCTGTCTGTCTCCCCTGAAACCACTTTGAGTCAGATGCAGCTATCATGACCAGATACATACATGACAACTGTCACTGGCTGTTGCCACTTGAGTAAGGTTACAGGAAATAAAGGTAAGTTTGCGAAGGAAAGTGAGCACTGCTTAGCATGGTTTTGGAATATTGCAATTAGCATGCTACCAGAAGAAGAATGCATGAGCATGTTTCAGGGGATAGCATGAAATACAAATTTTGCCCAGTAGGCAGTATAGATTAGGCTATCCTGTTAATCAGGGGAGATCATTTAGATGAACAGATATGGGATGTAAAATGCTGCTTGCCCTCACAACCCAAGGATCAAGTTCATCTGGCATGATCTACTAGCATAGAAGAAATCTGTGGTGCCAGACACTTGAATGTGAAACAGATAGTGTCGCACAAATCAGATTAATCATGACGAATTGTCTTTCTTATGTTATTAGGTACATACCGTGGTTTTTAAGAGGAGTGATTGTCCTGATTAATACATAGATATCTTAATCTTATTCTGAATAACAGCTGGGACAGTTGTGGTATCACTGCAAAAACCTCTTTGAAGACAGCTAGCAAGACCTCCGTTGACTGTGAAGAGTTTCCAGTATCATAGCCTTTTAGTAATATTGTATGGAGTCTTTGCTAGCTTCCCTTGTTACACAGACTAACACTTGTCATCTAGAAGTGTTTTATCAGTTATACTTCTATCTGACCTTGGCCTTTCTGTATCAGCAAAAAGTAGCTTCTGCTAGATAGTGTGAGAAAAAAGTACAAGGATACTTCAACTGTGAATTATCAACATCAGTACCTGCATGTAACTTATTAAGGAACATCAATTAAGGTTAACTGTTGTGAAAAGGCACCAAAAATCAGGTGTTTTTCTAAAGGTGTTGCTGTACGACGTCAGAGTCCAGAAGCACCTAGTCGAATTGAACCTGCAAGAGGATGTAAAAGCAGCACAACAGGCACTGTGCGCTTCTAGTGGCTAACTATAGTAAGTGACATGACATTATGTCTTATCTTTAGCTGAACAGACTCCCTGAGTGCTCTCTAAAGCTAAAGCTGGAGCTCTGTCCAGTACTTCATTTTAAGGCTGCAAAGGGCACTGATGGGTCTGGCAAGTAATGAATAAAATCTTTGAGTTACTCACAGACAGAAAAATTGTTCCTTAAATATTTTTAGCTACTGAAGCCTGTCTTCCTACAGGTTTTTTTCTTTTTTTTTTTTTAGTTTAAAAAATGAAATTTGTGCACATTTTCCCCACATCTGTACTCTAACAATCCTCTTCCTCCTAACTCCCCGCTGATTCTAGCTATGCCCATGGTGACTGACTTCCCATGTGAACATATCAAATGACTAACCTGCAAAACACAAAAGAAATATCAGTTGAGTTCAGACTTAAGCCTTTATCTCATCAGCGGCACTAATTTTATCTCTCTCGTTTCTCTGCCATCATTTTTCATCAAAGTTTTTGGACTGGAATAACTCATTAAATCCAATTGAAATTAAATTTTAGATTCAAAACATACTGCAAGGAGGGAAATAACAGACAGAGAGGTCCAATAATAATCTTTCTTTTGGAAAATTACCTAGAATATTCTTTTTTTCTGCATGCCTAGGAGGAATAAATTCCATTTTCTTTTCTTGGCAGGAAATCTGAAGTGCCAGAACTGATAGCTGTTGAAAAGCCATGAACCTGTTTCTCAGTCAGCTCTTCTGTGTGATCATTTTAGCTATAGTTCTGGTATTTAAAAAGTCAACAGAAGGATGGGGTTTCGCATTAAGTAAGGTGGACATGACGACCCGAAGTGGCAATGCCCGGCCTTTTCAGGATTGATGAAATTGCACATCTTATCCCAGAAGAAATCCTTTATTGCACATCATATCTGTTTAAATTTCAATAGATTGTAACTATCAGCAGAAGTCTATAGAAATGTCATAAAAAATCCTGTTTACGGTACAGTGCATAGAATGATTACTGCTGTTCATATGTCAGTATTCAGTATCTCATATGCAAGTTATGTGGGGCCTCAGAAATCAAATCTCTGCCTCAGTACTGGGTCTTTCTCTCATAGATGGCCTGAAAGAAACAGACTAAGATTAGTGTGCTTTCATTCTTGAGATCAGTCTCTAGGCAACAAAGAGATGGATTATGGCTACTGAATAGCATATGATTATAAAATGCTTAAATTTTTTTAATCATATAAATACCATATATACCTGTATACATGCAGGTATACAACCTATAACTACCTGTATACATACAGGTATACAACCTATAACTATTATACATATATGTGTTTATGGATATAAGTGTGCATATATTTATAAGTATGCATGCATGTATAAAGTGTACATATATATAGATAGGTACATAAAGATGAATATGTTAATGTGATTCTCACTTATAATTTATGCATCTATATACATATAGGTACAATATGTATATTATGTGCATAATATATGTATACTGGAATAGATGTTATGTGGCTCCAATCATACGTGTGCATTTATATAGATATGCATGTGTGTAAATATATACATATATGTAGGTGGCTGTTAAGACCATCATGCTTGAAATACTTATATTTAGACCTTAATAAAGAAAGGTCATGTAGTCCTGGTTTTGGCCAAGCCATTGCAGACTGATGTCTAATCTGTTTCAGTTTCTTGAAATATCTGTATCAACTCATTGTCTCTAAACCACCCAAGAGTGGGTTTTGAGTCATATTTTCTCTACTTTATATGACCGTGGCTGTAAATAAGAGCAAAGGCAGCAATCCTGGCACTGGGAGCTGATATCTCAAAAGCCTAGTAAGTGTCCTGACTTGAAGTCAGAGCACATCTAGTGTGGCCTAAAGTTTGTTCTTTGCAGATAAAGGGGATCAATTAGGAGATGAAATTACTCTCATTTAAGAACTCACCATCTCTGAGGGTTCTTTGACTTCTCCTCCACTTGAAAAGGCAAACATTTCTTTCTGCTCCGTGACTCCAATTCAACTAAAATAAATTTTCCTTCACAGGAAGCTAAGTGGGAGAATTGTTGGTTTGCATGGACTGAGTCACTGGTCCTGAGGAGAAATCCCACACAAAATATTTAGGGAAATAGGAAACATGAAAGAGAATAGTCAGAAAAGTGAACTCTTCATGTATGTCTGTAGATGCAGAAAAGTAATACTTTTTGCTACTCCCTGGTACTTACTGAGGCTATATTAATCTTTTACAAACTGTTTTAATTTCCTAGCTGTCCAGGAACAGTTTCTTTCTCCATTTCCACAAAAGCATCTATCCTTTCATATTCTTACCCCTTCTCTGCAGCACAGGAAGATAAAGCAATAGAGCCTGTTTTGAGGACCAAGAAACTACTGCTGTTTCAGTATCAGTACTAAGATGGTTCAAAGGCAGACTAGCAGACAGAGGAGAATGTCTTGCCAGCACTCTCAAACTCTTGATCTGAAGGGCATCATGTCAAAACATCCTCAAGATATTTTTAACCCATTTATGGAAAGGTGGAAAGTTTTTCATCACTTCATTTCCATCAAAAGTTTAATGTTCTTTGAGGATGTATCCAACTTCATTATTAATATCTACAACAGCTCTTTAGATGTGTTCAGATTGCAGCTGAGAGGCCAACCCAAGAGTGCCAGTGCAGTGAAGAGGCAGAACAGAGAACAGGAAAGTGCTACAGAGCCCAGAAGTCTAAGGAATATTTATTTATAGAGAGCAGATCAGGTCGGTTAGGCAAGCTGAAGAGACACTTGCTCTTCAGACTGGACCTTCGATCACTCAGCTGGGACATAAAAAACTGCTCTAACTTCCAGTTTGCCTGGTTGGAAACTAGGGTCTCTTAACGTTAGTGGTTATTCAAGAGTCCATTTGTTAGCTATCTGGAACCTTAAAGATGCTGGGTTTGGTTCACAGCTTCAGAACAACTGTCAGGCCTTCGGATGTGAAGGTATGCTGGAAGGTGGGATCCATTTTCCCAGCCAGCCTCCATGTGCCAATACTTATAATCACTCAAAGAGGCATCATTTGACCACTCAGGTGGCAGCTTAAAATGTTACCTGAAAACCAAGAAGCAGCCAATCCCAGTAATAAAATAATAGGACTAAGTTAGTAATAGGACTATCAGATTCTGTAACAGTCAAACGGGCAGGATGTCTGCCTTCAGGGCTCAGCACCAGCTCAGAGTCAGAGCAGCTGAGGGCAGCCCCCACCCTGCTAGGGAGGCCGAGCCATGGCTCAACCTGCCCATGGCAGCTGCTTTTCAGCTGAGGCATTAACGCCTCAGCTACAGCCCCCATCGCACCATGGCCCTCATCGCACCGTGGCCCCACTCCACCCTAGCTGGGATCACCCCAGGGAGATGCCTGATGCCTGCATCTGAAGCTGCCCCATGCCCCTGGCTGCCCTGCTATGGAGAGCCCAGGCACCTTTCCACAAAGGAGAGATGGGCTGCAGGGAGCTGCCATGACCCCATACACCCACACCCCTCACAGCACACTCTGTGAGGGGGGGTTAAAGCTCTGGGCGCTCTAACAAGGCCACTCCAGGTGATGAGCAGAGGTTTAAAAGCTGCTCTATTCAATTTGCACTTGCAATTCAGTGAGTCTGTGCCCAGGAGAGCTGCCAGACTGCTGCTGTTAGCTTCTTGCTAAGGCACTGTGTATTATTTCATTCATATGCATTTTATATTGCACAGCGACATTAAATCTACTTGAAGCCCCTATCTCCTCTCAAATCAAACAATGAAAGAAGCACTTATAAGTAAGTCATGAGGCTGGAACCACCAGCTGGAAAACCGATTTGCCAACTACTTCCAGCACTTTTAGTAAGTGCCACAGCAGCAACCTTGCTCCAGGAACATGCTCTCAGTGTGCTCAGAGCTAAATAAAATAAAGCTCCAGCTCTGGTGGGGGCACTATCTGCCTCAAACAGGGCAGTGTCCTGGAGCAGGGGAGGATTTCTCAAACTTCTGGCTATCTAAAAGGAAGAGATGGTTATTTAGATTAAAATGAATAAAAGGAAATATCCCGTGATAAGCCACATACTGCCTCAGGAAAGGGATTGCCTCCTGACAGGTACCTTTAGGTGAGGTAATAATAAAACTGAAGAATACAAAAAAAAAGAACAAAAATCACTTGCTATAATTATGCTCTTACTTGAGTGTCTAAAATTCATACCTACAAATGTAGTTCTTTCAAAGATCAGCATTATAAAATCCAGAATGCTACTTTGAATCTTGACGTCATTAGACTGAGGTGTTTTAATGCTATTCTTTTAGTGCCAGCTGTCTTCTGAGCGTCATCTTATTTTGTTCGACATCAATGAAAAGATGTCCTTGTTTGCCATGGAGATCCCATGGCGGCCACAAGGAAAATGAATCACTGTCTGAAACTATTGTTTGGCTCAAAGGCAAGGAAAATCTACGGTCTGTTAAATCCCTTCCCTGTAGTCTTGTTCTGTTCCTATCTGCCATCTTGTGGTAGTAAAAATTTAACTCACCTCTAGCTAAAACCATCATTCCATTTTGAGATGCAGAGAAGCACTGAGTCACTGTCCATCCCGCAGTTATCACCTTACTCCCTCGTGATGTTTCTAGCACAACGTGTCGTGTTAGGCAGACACATGGTAACAGTGGCTCCTTCTTTTTCCAGAGCTTGAGGACAAGTCTAAAACAAAATGTTCCCATCAACAGATTGGAAGACATTCAGAGTGAGAAGGGCAGATGAGTTTTGATTAGAAATACATTACATAGACAATTCACTGAACTAGAAATTGAGTCTTTCCTAGAATAGCCTACTGTAATTATTTGTGAAGGGAAGCACGTAATGACATAGGAAGGACAGTATCCGATAAGGAAGCACCAGAAGCAGCCACAGGCAAACTTGGGAATACTGAACAAGAGTCATCAGTGACAGGAAAGAGGGACGTGGTGCAAAAAGTGAGCAGAGCGTACCCAAGACTTCATAGCAAGCAAGAAAAAATTGGATTTGCTGCTCCAGATATGAGCAACAGGCCACAGTTGTCATGGGGAGCGAAGAGGGAGAAGGAAAGGGCTGAAACAGCAACAAAGGGCTTTGTCGCAATTTCAGAGGAGAGTCTTCAAAGTTACACCACACATTACTGCTGTGGCTGGAACTGTAGTTACAGCCTCAGACATGCAGAGAGGCTGCTTCTTGTCCAAGCACATCACAGCCACCATGCCACCAGTTGGCTTCTGCTCAGCCAGAAGTATTGGGCATCAGCAGAAGCCATGGCTCTACAGTTAGTTTACTGCCTCCCTCAGTATGCTGTCCTACCCACCAGCCTGCTTTATTCCAGCTAGAGACATTTCAGGTACCTGCAGAGCCTTTGTCTTGCTTGTTATCGATGTGAGCTTGCAGTGTTCACACAGTGGAGTGTCAGCAAAGGTTGTTGGAGAAATCCCTTTCCTTGGCAGGGCAGGCAGAGACTAAAAGGACTGTAGGACTAAAAGACTAAAGGAGCTGTAGGACTAAAGCCCCTACAGCTCATGCCTGTAGGGACTGAGTTCATGCAGACAGAGCACTGGGACCAAAAACCTCCAAGTAGAATGCTGTTAAGATGAACAGTCTGGTGAGAAAAGGCAGGGAAGAGGAAATCCTTTAAGGTCTTTGCAGTGAATTTAATAGCTCCAACATTTACACACATCCTACGTGATAGCAGTTCTGTCAGAACAAAATATTGCTAATAGTCTAAAATGAGGCACTTGGAAGTTAGGAAATGCCAATGCTGAAACATTATGACATAGTCATTAAGAACACAATTACACTTTTACTTCTGAGTGATACCCATGGCATCATCATTCAGGCCCTTTATGATAACAGGAAGAAAATGTTGTTGCTTAGCTCAGTCTCCCCTTGCTTTTTCTGTAAGGCAAGGACTGTTCAATATTTTAAGAAAATCTCTGCAGACCAACAAACCCAGAGAGCTTAAATTTATAAACATCTAAACCTCAGCAAAGCAAATAATGGTCATTAGATACTGTATTTTTACCCTTTTTTCTGTGGACAAATGTATTTTTTAAGAATTCTCTTAATGGACTATGATCCAGTATTTTCTCTTATTTTACAGCTTCCCAGGCTTATTGAATTTCAGGTTAAAAGGTAGTTGTCTAGATTATTCTTGCCATATGTTACAGAATAAGATAAAATGATGTGATAGCTTAAGTAGCTGAGTGTCTTCCTTTATCTTTGTCCCAGACCAGTGCTGAGCTAATCAATTAAATTAAGCTTTCTGCAAGTAGTCCCTACTCACATTCTCTTCATATCTTATAATATTGCTGTGTGAATTCCCTGATTATGCAGTCTCAGAGCCACAGAGCAATTCAGGCTGGAAGTGACCTCAAGAGGTCTCTAGTCTGATCTCCTGCTCAGAGCAGGCTCAGCTGTGAGAGGGAACATTGCTTGAGCCCATGTCCAGTCAAGTTTTGAATAAGCCCAGGGACAAAGATTCCTCAGCCTTGGTGGCCTTGATTTGAGGTGGAATGGGAAAATGTTTCATGTATAACAAGGAGTGTAGAAGGTGCAGCTGTTGCCTGCTAACATTTGTCATCTCCAAGAAATACAGACATCTCAAGGATCCATGCCACCCCATTTAAAATAGATCCTTTGTAGTTTTGCTTCTTTTGTGCCTCTTTTTTCTTTTTCGTTTGTTCTTTTATGCTAATATTTGCCTGTATCACAGGTGTAAATAGGTAAACAGGTTGCTTAGAAGCCATTCCTGAAGTTCCTTTTGTTATGCATTCAGTGTTCATATTTGCATGAGCCACTGTAAAGTATTACATTATCCTGCCTCTGGATGTCAGCATTTACTCTCATTTGGAAACATCTATAAATTGTCCTTAGAATCACTTGTCTCTAAGACACCATGAAGCCATGTAGATTTTAGTAGTTTCCAGCTCTCATTCCAAAATATTCTGAGCAATTTGGTCTGGCTTATGAGCACAGAATAACCATTCTGAGTCATAAAATTATATTCTCTGTGCAATTAAGAAGGTTTTTTTTTTTTTTTTCCCTTCAAAATTGTAAGGAGAAGAAAGTTAAACCATGGATTCACCATTTTTCCTAACTTTTGGACTGAAAACCAAGAGCAAGAATCAAGAAATGGGTACAGGACAGGTTCAAGCACCTGCTACACTGACTGGTTGGTGATATACTTTCAGATGAGCGAAAGCTATACACAGCTTTGTCTTCCAAGCTAAAGCTTACCTCTGAGGCAAGAGCTGTATGAGGCTGCACCTTTCCAGCTAGGCATGGTGGTGGTGGCAAAGCTATAGAGAGGTAATCTTGTTCTTCATGGATGTTGTCAGAGTGATAAGCCATCATGTGGAGGGAGAGCAGGAGTGTAAAAAGTGAACAGTGATTATTTAACTGAAGGACCATAATGCCTATCTAATCAAGCCTGCCTGCAGTCTTTCTTCTGCTGCACGCTAGTAAGCTCGCAATTGCTCTGTGACTCTTGCAGGCTCTGTCATAGAGAGTTCTCCATAACACTCAACTTTCATTTTGAAGGAACTCTTGATTTCGAGGAACATTGCACTTCCTTGGACTGATTCCCTGCTTTTCTGTAGCTCCTAATATGTCAGCTCAGAGTTACTGCAAATAAATTTCTCTAGATCTCTGTGACTGGGTATTAATCATGTCCTGTGGAAATATATCTTCCTAGAAGTCTTTGCTCCTTATTGTGACTCATAGAGTCATAGAAAATCTCAAGTTGGAAGGGAACCATAAGGATTATCAAGTTCAACATCCTGCTCCTTGGAGGACTACCTAAAATTATACCATACGTATGATGAAGAGCATTTCCCAGATGCTTCTTGAACTCAGGCTTGGTGCTGTGACCACTTCCCTGGGGAGCCTGTTCCAGTGACTGACCATGCTCTCAGTAGAGAACCTTTTCCTGATGTCCAATCTGAATTTCCCCCAACACAGCTTCATTCCATTTCCTCGTGTCCTTTTGCTGGTCACCAGAGACAGGAGATCAGCACTTCCCCCTCTGCTGCCTTCCTTCAGGAAGTTGTAGATTATAATGAGGTCACCCCTCAGCCTTCTCCTCTCCAGGCTGAACAGAGCAAGTGACCTCAACTGCTCCTCATAAATATTGCCCTTGAGCCTTTTACCATCTTGGTTGCCCTCCTCTGCACACTCTAACAGTTTGATGTCCTTCATATAGTGAGGCACCCAAAACTGCTGGGGCTGTACCAGTGCAGTGTAGAGTGGGACAATCCTCTCCCTCAACCAGCTAGCAGTGCTGTGTTTGAATCCAACAATAGTAAAATTGAATTTCTTGAGAAAATAGAAATGACAATTCATGCAGGCAAACCAGAACATTTTGTCCCGTGTGGATTTATATTCATACCATCATACATTACAAGTTCAGCCTGACAAACACAGTGTGTTGTTAGAATGCTGCCCACTGAAGCATGATCTCCGGTTCTATGCTGGAATTCATGTAACTTTCTTTTGTTTTTATTCATTGCACTGGGATGCAAGCTAAGACAAGAAATGACTGAGAAGCAGGGGACATTCAAGAGTCACTATCATCTTCTGTATTGAAAGAGACTTGTTTTCTGATTGGATTTAATTCAGGTGAAATCCCCAATGACTGAAAAAAAAAAAGGCAAATGTTGCACCCATCTTCACATGGCAAGAAAAAACAGTGGGTAGCCAGTTCATTTAGTATCTGTCCACACAAAAAGTAAAAGGCAATTCTTCCTGGAAGCACATGAAGTGTAATAATCTGACTGGGAGCAGGCAGCACAGATATACCAAGGATGCATCATGCCTGATGAATCTGGTGGCTTTCTGTGATAAGACGACTGGGTCATTGAACAGCTGGAGACCTGTAGATGTGGGTTTAGCAAGGCGTAAATAGCCCATAATGCCCTCACAGCAAAATCAAAGAGGCAGACTGGAAGGTCAAGGTTGCTCTGCATAGCTCTCAGAATCTGCCCATATTCATGAGTTTATTCTATTTTTGGTTCAGTAGCAAAGAAGTGTAAGTGCTTATTTCCAACAAGCAGATCAAAGTGAATTACTACTATTACTTGATCAGTTCTGACACTTCTTGGTGCAGCAAAATGCATGAAAACACAGCCTCTGCTGAAAAACAACCCCCATGACAAGCTCAAGGGAAACCAGACACTCTGAAAAATGGAAGGTGATTTAGTGATTGTGATCTTTGCTTACTTCACTGTCAGTTACTTCTTCTGCCTTTCATTAAGACTTCATGGATTATGGTGGGGGTGTGGCCTGATAACTGCTATCCTATTTGTATCCTACCATTATCCTATAAACTTTGAGTGCAAGAGCAGAAGTACTCAACAATGAATTTAGACAAACCTAGTATTCAAGGATGGCCATCACATTATCATTTAAAAAAAGGCTTATGTTTTTTTTTTTTTTTTTTTTAAATATGATTTACTCTGAATGCAAAATATCTGGGAGTTGTAATTCTGCAATGAATCATAGAATCATAGAAAATACAATTGCAGATAATATACAGAACTGGTAGTAAACTTAAGATTACAAATGAAAGTGCTGCAGAAACAAGCTGGCTATTGTTTCAACAAAAACAGCTCAGAAGAATCAGTAAGAGGACTATGTGAGTCAAGTTTGGATCTCTTCAGGTCAACTCACGCAGCAAAACCCATATCAGGAGCTATCAGCATCACAGATCTCTTTGTTAAACAGCACCCAAACAAAAGGGATTAATGTGGAGAATGTGGAGACGTTGTCCACATGCCTAATATTTTGTGATTCTTCAGTAATGATTACAATGGAGATTGCTTGAGGGTGGATCCAGACTTCCTCAGCACAGAGCATAGACATTTTGTAGCATAATAAAAAGATTAAAAGTTTGAAGGGCTTCTGTTTCCTGTCAGTGGAGAAGGGATGATGAAATCTTATGCAAACTCTGGAGAAGCCAAGGGGAAAATTCTATGGGCTTTGTTTTCACTGTGGTGTTAGAAATGGTTTTGATTACTGAGATGAACTACAGTTTCTGTACAGAAATATCACCTGTGTTCTAAAATGCAGTGGCTGACAGGTAGAAAGTCTGATCAGTGTTCAGCTTCCCTCACCATTTTCTCTCTCTTTTCTGATTCTTTAAAGTTAAATAAAATGAAGTTCAGCATGCTATCGCCATCGCTGCTCATTGAAAGCCCAGGAATCCAGACCAGTAATGACAAATTATGCAAGATAAGCAATGGTTTCTCTCAAAGAGACTATAATTTGGGGTGAGGTGCATCTTTCCACCTGGCTGGAAAAAAAAGGTGCTTTTCTTCTGCTTTGTATTTTTCATACTCATAAAATAGGAATGAAAATTTCTTTCCTCACTATACTCATGGAATCTCAGTAGGACTTCATAGCTATATTTGGCATCAAAAGAAAACATGTGCCACATTTCCCTTGATACTAAAGGGACTGGGAAAGCATAAGGTTAAGTAAACTTATTTCTCTGAAGAGAATTTTTTTCCACCACCTTTGCACCTTTTTTCCAGCTCTTACCTTTACAGAAAATACCTGCCTTCTTTGTATACCTGCACCTTTATTTAATTCATACACTGTTGTCACATGGCCACTTTATAGCTTGAGCTTTACAATCATTTACAAACTTTTATCTTTCCATTTATCATATTTACAAGGCATGGTTATAAAGACACCAAAACACAGACTGACTGATTCATAGAAGCGCATAACTCCAATATTTGATAACAAGAAGATTCACAGGTTTTTCAACAGGCAAGTGACTGAAGTCCCCAGAAAATCAGTTTTTCTTTTTTTGTTCAGTGTGTGAAGAGTATAATGCACTCTAATGCTGGGACTGACATCTGGAAACTTCCTACCACCAACATCCAAGACACAACTCCAGTGTTTCTCAAATTCTCCAGATTATGGGCTTGTCAGTATGACCCCAGTGTCAGAGAAGGTCATGGAGCAGATCATCTTAGTGCCATCAGTGGCACCTACAGGACAACTAGGTAATTTGGGCCAGTCAGCAGGGGTTTATGAACGGCAGGTCCTGCTTGACTAACCTGATCTCCTTCTTATGATGGGGTGACCTGCTTGGTGGATAAGGGAAAGGCTGTGTGTGTATTCTCCCTAGAATTTAGTAAATCACTTGAGAGTATTTCCCATAGCATTCCCTAGGAGAAACTGGCTGCTCAGGGCTTGGATGGGTGCACTCTTTACTGGATAAAAACTGGCTGGATGACCAAACCTGAAGAGTGGTGGTGAATGGAGTTAAATCTAGTCGGCAGCTGGTCACAGGGGGTGTTCCCCAGAGCTCAGCACTGGGGGCACTTCTGTTTATCAATGATCTGGATGAGGGAATCAAGCACTCCCTCAGTAAGTTTTCAGACAACACCAAGTTGGGTGGGAATGTTGATCTGTTGGAGGGCAGAAGGATCTGGACAGGCTGGATCTATGACTGTGGCCAGTGGTATAAGGTTCAACAAGGCAAAGCACCAGGTCCTGCACTTGGGTCACAACAACCTCATGCAACGCTACAAGCTTAAGGAAGAGTGGCTGGAAAGCTACTCAATGGAAAAGGACCTGGGGGTATTGATTGACGGCCGCTGAATATAAGCCAGCTTGTGCTTAGGTGGCCAAGAAGGCCAATGGCATCCTGGCCTGTATCAGCAACAGTGTGACCAGCAGGGCCAGGGGAGAAACTGTGCCCTGTACTGGAGAGGCTGCACTTTAATACTGTGTTCAGTTCTGCGCCTGTCACTGTAGAAAGAACACTGAGTTTCAGGAGTACACCCAAAGAAAGGCAATGAAGCCATAAAGGGTCTAGAGCACAAGTCTTATGAGGAGTAGCTGGGGGAAGTGGGATTATTTAGCCTGGAGAAAGAAGGCTCAGGGGAGACCTTCTCGCTTTCTACATCTACCTGAACAGAGGTTGTAGTGGGGTGGGTGTCGGTGTCTTCTCCCAAGTAACAAGAGAAAGGACAAGAGGAAATGGTCTCAAGTTGTTCCTGGGGAGGTTTAGATTGGATATTAAGAAAAATTTCTTCACTGAAAGGGTTGTCAAGCATTGGAACAGGCCACCAAGGAAAGTGGTGGAGTCACCAACCTTGGAAGTATTTAACAGATGTAGATGTGGCACTTCAGGACATGGTTTAATGTTGGACTTGGCAGGGCTTGGTTGATGGTTGGACTCAATGATTTTAAAGGTATTTCCAACCTAAACAGTACTATGTCAAACGAAATGAGCTCACAGAGCAGAAGATAATTCAAAGATCTTACTCCATAGCAAGAATTTAAGCTGGGATCTGAGTCAAACTGGCACATGAGAGCTTTGCAGGGCTAATACCATCAAAAAGGGATCAGATGCATGCCAGTGGATATGAGACATTGTAATACATATCAGACTGACAGCTCTGGTTACTGAAATCCTCTATCTACAACTGAAATATAGAGTAAGTCATGACCAAGCAAACATCTCACAAGCATGGTTCACTTATCATCACAAGCAAGTGGCTTTGGTGACAAGTGGCAGTAGTTTATATTACCATTTTATAATCACCTCTGATCTTATTAGCAAGGGTGTCTATGTTTTATCCTCTTTCCCTCTGCTGTAATACAAGGTCTTCTGGTACTGCATTAAGCATAGTTGATTAACTTGCATCATTTACTTGTTCCTTATCTTCTAGAAGGTTAAATGACTTTTTAGGCTCCTTGAACTCAAATCTTTTAGAACTTTAAAAACAAGAGACAACGTTTTTGAAGTTGATCTATATTCTGTGGGAAGCCAGCACTGACATTGCCACTGCCACTAATACTGTGATAGTATGTAACCACTGGAGCTTCCCTAGCTCTGGGGGCTTCAGATCCATAAATGGTCATGTAAAGCCTTCAGAAAAATGTGAAAAACAGAAGTCAGGTGGAAATGGTTGACACTTAATGCCAGTGAGGAATCCAGCACTGATCTTCATTAGGGAGCTGGATTAAGCAGTCATAGGTACACTGCTTCTAACAAAAAAGACAGCACCAAGACTGTCCAGAAATGCTCAGTTTCTACCTGTTCTTCATCCACTGGCAGACCGTAGGGTAACACTTGTAATTTTTCTGAGTCTACTTTCTGTGCCCCGAGGAGCTAGAGAGATAGGGCATGGGGATTGGAATCATGTCATAACTGATAAATTTATCTCTGTTGCTCCCTCATCCTCATGCTTTTCCACTGCTCTAGTGGGGTGCATCCCACAGGATACAGTTCTTCACAACCTCCTCCAATGTGGCCCTTCCCACAGAGTGCAGCCCTTTGGGAACAAACTGCTCCGGTGTGGGTCTTCCAGAGCTGCTGCCAGAAAACTGTCTCCTGCATGGGTCCTCTCCATAGGCCACAGCTCCTGCCAGAAGCCTGGTCCAGTACAGGCTCTCCATGGGCTGCAGATTCCCTCAGGGCAATATTCCCTTTCTCCGGCCAAGGATCCCCCATGGGCTGCAGGGCACAGCTGCCTCACCATGGGCTGCACCATAGGCTGCAGGGGAATCTCTGCTCTGGCACTTACAGCACCTCCTGCCCTCCTTCTGCACTGACCTCGGTGTCTGCAGAGCTGTTGCTCTCATGTTTTCTTACTGATCTCTCACAGCCGCTGTGCAGTATTTTTTACCTTTTCCCAAGTATGCTACTACAGGCACCACCAACAAAGCTTAAGGGACTCAGCTTTGGCCAGTGGCAGGCACATTTTGGAGCTGGCTTGAACTGGCTTTCTCTAACATGGGGGCAACTTATGGTGTCTTCTCACATAAGCCACCCCTGCAGCCCCCCTGTTACCAAAACCTTGCCATATAAGCCAATACACATACTAATGTTAATAATATCTGGGTTAGGGATTCATTCTCAAATGTCTTATTCATTGAATTCTTAGGTAAAATGGCTGCATATCTGTCCTGGCTAAACTGCAACACAATGCTTTGAATAGTAGTAGTATTTCTCTTACAAGCTAAAGAAAAAACAGCCCGCTTATTGTTAATTTTTACTGTTCCTTTAAAGTCATCATAAGATGTGTTTGCTTCAGTGAGTGCTGTGATCTGTCTGCATTTTGTGTTTTATAAAAATAGCCTGCCCTCTTTTCCCATTGCTGCACGGAGGCTGCTTGGAGATGAGACTGGCATAATAAGGTCAGTGCTGCTGGGTAGCGTAACAAACTTGTCAGTAAATGTTAATATCAAAAACAGCCTCTCGGAAACATTTTCTTTATTTTCTCACTTGCTTAAAACAAGCAGTTTTGTGTCTCACCACTTGCTTTTTCCACTAAAAAAGTGTGCATAGATTAAAAAAAGAAATGTAATTTAAAAATTTCACTTAAAGCCAAGAAGAGATTCAGAATTCAGTTATTAGAAGGCAGCTAAACATACTCGATTTCCTGAACAAACTAGCAATAATGTCTTTTGGGGTGAATTTCTGACATGTTTACCACCATCATATCTAGGAACCATGGGTTAAATCCTTGACCATGTATAGATCCGCTTTTCAGTGCTTCGGTGGAAGAGTCACCATTACATGAAAAAGCTATGCAAATTAGGTTGCACTTTACTGCCTTAGTGATTCCAGTCCTGCTCACTGACCATGCCAACATTCTCTGTACAGACACAGTAGAAAATACCAGAGAAAGAAGCAGTAAAAATAATAAACCAATTAAAATCTTGCAGTACAGGGAGAGAGAGAGGAGGTCAGTTTCCCGGGAAAAGAAATGAGAAAGATATAAATGGAAGACAAAATCTGGTTTAAAAAAAAAAAAAAAAAATGGAGAAAGGCTTGTCACACTTTCCTATTTCCTGAATTTATAAGAGAAGAAAAAGGTCATGGTGCCAGCTGTAGGTCTTCGCATCATGTTCTACCCTTGTTGTATGCAAACTTGAATCTCAAGCATGTGTTAGATAACATGTGGTGCCTGCACTCAACCTACTTCCAAGGAACAGAATACATGAAAGTCTTTGTGGTATGTCAGCATGGCTGTCAGTGGTAGCGCTGAGCTCTCCCTGCTTGCATCCCAGAAGCTGGGGTGTGCATGACAGTTACTCTGTGCTGATAAGTATTGATAAGAGTTGTACAGTAGTATATCTTTACACTAATATAGTAATCTGGGTACCAGTTAGCTTGGAGGGAAGTGGAGAAATCTGGTATGTGGGTATAGCAGGCTCAGATCTACTGGCAAAGACCAACACAGACGTATCTACCAGTAACCAGGTTCCAAACTATTGAAGGCTTTTAGACATTGTTTAGAAAATACCCTTTCTCCATTTTCAGGTAATTTAATTTTAATCCATTTTTGCTTTCCTATTTGGTGAAGAAAAACAACATATTTGTCAAAGTGATTCACAGAGGTGGTTGTGGGTAACATACAGTCTAATCCACCTCCTTTCACTAAGCAACTGAAAGATTTATAGCTGAGCTCCCTGAGTGGGGATGGAGCAGAGGGAATCTAAATCATGTAATCTCAAGCATGCAATATCACTTAACTCTTTTTTCAATAAGTGTAGGATTTACTCCACAATTTCTTCAGCAATATGTTTATAGCTTTTACATTTGTGATGGCTGAAAGTTCTGACATAAAATTTTCCATTGCTTATTCAGGCTTGTCCAGCATTACAGGATTGCTCTCCAATCTCTGTATTTTCAGATGGTTTAGGGCGAAAGGAAGGGTCTATGTGGAGACCGCACATAAAAAATCCTGAGGCAAGAGGTTGCATAGCAATGGGAAGAGTGCATGTTCAGTGCAGAATTGTCAGCCTTGCCTTTCTGTTACTATGGAGATGGCATGGCTGCTTCACAGCATACTCCGCCACCTCCACAGCTGCAACAAGAGTTTTGGTAGGGCGCTTGTGATGTCTTTGCTCTTCGTACCTTCTCCATCCTTCACAAACACAACAGAAGAAACAGTATTTTTCAGTTTGTGCTTAGATCTGAGCTTGTTGAAATGCCAGATCATTGCTGTGTTTAAGAATATCAGTGTCAGTGCATCCTGGGACTGTGAAGCTCAAGGGATTGAGACTGATCCTTTAAACACACATACCTCTTAAAGTAGTATTGTGAATTATCCCTTTTCTATCTAAAAGTCTATATACAGGATCATTTTTTTTTTTGAGAACTTCATATATACATATTCAGTTTAATATTGGAATGGGAAAACTGTTACAATTAATGTACAAGCACAATATACATTTATCAAGTATTTTGTATTCCAGGGCTACAGTGAGGGAGAAAGGGAGGGGAGCTGAGCAGCTGATGGCGTCAGGTATGAGAGAGAGGCATATGGCAAGGAGCCATCTCTCTCTAGTTGTTGTGCCAAAAACATTTTAGCTAACACATTGAACAGAGAAGCAGGTCATGTGATGATTTCTTTTTATGAACAGCACTTGACAGGCTGCACTAGTGCAGGAGTATGTCTGATAATTTGAAAAGCATTTGTTCTTTCAAAATTAGAGAAGCAGCTACAACCCTATGTATTAAAGCCTATTTAACATGGATGTCAACACTACAATAATAATCCCAAATAGTTACATTAACCCTTTCAATTCAAGACCATTTCTTCATTACCATGACTACCATATATTCAGATATATTTACACTTAAAAATCATGTATCATAGAATGGTTAGGGTTGGAAAGGACCTTAAACCCATCTAGTTCCAAGACCCTTGCCATAGGCAGGGACACCTTTCACTAGACCATGTTGCTCAAAGCCCCATCCAGCCTGGCCTTGAACCTTTTCCATTGAGCTGTCTTGCCCACGTGCATTTTGAAGAACTGCCTTGTTGTTTGAACTTTTGCTGTGTAATACTTTATTAGTGGTGGAAGGGCTCACACTGCTCTGAAAGTGTGGTATGACAGTGATGACCATGAGAGTTCAGATCTTCCATCAGCAGTCAAAATCCAGCAAGCAGGGAAATCACGAGATCTCCTCGTGGGCATGCTCCCTGGCCAGAGGTACATTTGCAATAACAGCAAAGCTTTTGAGAAAACATCAGTCTTTTAATGCATCTACTAAGCAACAGAGCAGCACTGGAACCACCCAAGAAGATTCAAAGTTTGTCTGGTTTTATTAACTTGGTTGAATTGTGTTACTTACCATCAGAACAGCTGTCATTGGACTGACATAAGATGTAAATAATGTTTTATTTATATGTTTTCATTTTCTCAATTCATATCATCTGCCTTTGAGCATGTTTTGTGAAGCTAGCACACTGTGGCTCACCTAAGTGAAACATTCAGGTTATGCTGTAAACCAAATTTATCTAATGCAACGCTGAGTGGACAAATACCTCAGTATATTGTGCTGGCCTTCTGCTGTTTCAAAGCCTTCAGTCAGAGAGGTGCAAATGGCTCCCAGCTCTTCTATTTGGTATGTCTACTGGTGAGTCTATTTCCCATTATCATCAATCATGCGCCTTCCATAAGCACAGTTCCCGTAAGACCGGAGTCGGGTTTGCATCCAATTAGGACTAATGGCCGTTGCATGCATACATCATCCGCACTTCAGAGACGCAATGGATTTAATGAAGGCCGCTGGGCATTGCCCGGCTGGGGGGGCTGCCCGTGCTCCGGCGGCCCGGCAGAGGGGCGCAGACGTCTTGGTGCTCGGGCCAGCGCCGCCGCCGGGCGCTGTCCGCGGTGCTGCAGCTGGAGCGGCAAAGCCACTGCTGCGGCCACCACCAAAGCCGCTGTTCCCTGCAGGCAGCGCGGCGGAGGTGAGAGGGGTTTGGCACAGCGAAAGATAGAAGTTGCACTAACTGCGTGAATGCAGGCAGATAAAAACAACGCAAAGCAGTCTCACCTGAACTGACCAAGAAAATAACCCTAAGTCATTACTCTGTGAGTACATTGACAGGCTATGAAAGTTGGGGCTGCTCAGCCTGGAGGCTGCATGGAAGCCTCATAGCAGCCTTCCAGTATCTGAAGGAGGCCTATGATGATGTTAAGGAGGGACCCTTCATTAGGGACTGTAGTGATAGGACGTGGGGTAATGGGTTCAAAATTAAGCAGGGAGATTAGGTTGGATATAAGGAGGAAGTTCTTTACCGTGAGGGTGGTGAGGCACTGGAATGGGTTGCCCAAGGAATCTGTGAATGCTCCATCCCTGGCAGTGTTCATGGCCAGGTTGGACAGGGCCTTGAGCAACCTGATGTATTGGTACATGTGCCTGCCCATGGCAAGGGTGTATGTGGAATTAGATGGTTCTTTCCAACCCTAAACATTCTATCATTCTAACATTAATTCCTATAGAAACATCTTTATATGATGTCAACTTCCATGGTAAGAGGGGTGGACTAGATGTACTTTCAAGGTCCTTTCCAAAACAAATCATTCTTGATTCTATGAATATTTAAGCAGATTCAAACAGTGTTAATCCCTTTTCCTAAACAGACATATTTTGATACTGATGTCACTAGAATAAACCATCTTTTTGCTATAGGAGTGCAGTCATCCTTCTGTCATGATTTTTCACAGTGATTGCTTCAGAATCTGCTGTAGGTTTAAACCAAATAATTATATTTAAATTATGGTTGGGTTCTTTTTATCAAGCGCTACTTAGCAGTTGCCTGGTTTTAACAGTACACTTTGAGAGATTCCACATTCTTTCTTGATAACAGGAGAACACTTATCCTGAATTTAAGAAGAAATCTGGATTTGGGGTGATATTATTTTCCCTCTGGAATTAATGAAATAGTTCAAAGACATCATGGAAGGACAAGATCAAACATATGAGTCAAGAATGCACTGAGGACAACAGCTACTTCCACAGGGGCCTAGTGAGATCTTCATACAGGGGCCCTAGGAGTTTTGAGAAGGAGGCTTATTAGGAAGATAAATGGGACATGGGAAGCTGTTGTCTGGCTGGCAAGTAGCCAGAGAAGAAGGACATGAATGAGAAGCATATAAACAAAGGTAATAAAGCAGTCAAACTCATAAGCAGTGCAGAAAAGCACTCCTGAGACAAAGAAAGCAAGATGGAAACACTACAAAAGGGCTGTCTAGCTTGTAGGCATGCAAAATCCATGGGGGTCCTTTAGAAGTGTCTCTAGTGGATAAGATAACAATTAACTTCATTGCTAGCCTATGATTTGATTAGTGTTACATTTCACTCTTTGTTGTTTTGGTGTATTTTTTTCCCTACTGGGAGTTTGTGAATATTTATTAAAGACTGAAAAAAAAGGGTCAAAATGAATTGATTTTAATGTCCAGGTAGCCAACTTTCTTTCAACTTACAGTATTCAAAGCATGTGAGTTGATTCATTAAAAAGATGGATTTTTTTCACAGTCGCAGTTGTGACACTTGCTGTGGGACAGATGGCACTGTCCAAACCAGATTCCACTGATTTATGCCATGTAGAATTAAATTACTCAAATCTTATCATGGACTTCATGGCAAGAAACTGTTCTTAATTTTCCACTGTGTTTTCCTTGGCTACAGTCCATCTCCTTGCTCCTGTTTATGCATCTTTTTTGTTTTAAACGATGTATGTCCTTCACAGAAGGTGTATAGTACTCCAGTGCTGACATGTCTGATTCATGCTGCCTTTGAGACAGGCTCAGTGTAACTGATATGGGCATGTTAAGAAAGGGGTGGAATTAGTCAACACTCAGATTTTATTTTCCTTGCTTGAATATGCTTTGTACAAGAATTTCTTAGAAGGGTCACAAACGCTACCATGGCCAAGGCTTTTATATCCTTCAGCTTCATTTATTCATGTCCTTAACTGTTGCTGGTTTTTGTCCACATTCGCTCTGAAAGGGTGTAGCACAGCGGATCTGATTTTATTAACAGGATATTTGGCTGGAAGCTCTTTGTCAGATCAAATCATTGCTCAACAAAGTAACAGAAGCTGCATGAAGTAGCAGGTTTTCCATTAGCATTCTGCCTAGAACACAGCTGCAGTTCTGCAACTAAGGACTCAGTGGATGTCGCTTTGTTTTCTGTTTTGGAAAGGGCACAACAACCGTATGCTAAGTGCATTTAAACCACTTCATTCTTTGGATCTAGATCAAAAAGGAAGATATCTTTCACCAGTGTGTCCAAGACAGGGTTCTCTAAGAAGAACACAGCTGTTGCTGTGTTATCTCATCTCTTCTACTCAAAAGGCAAGTCTTTTCTTGTTTGAAGTGTGAAGGAGATTTATCATTCCTACTGTACTGACATTGCTGGCTTAAGCTCTGCTTGCCTTCCTGAATCAAATCAACAGGATATGTTCCAAGAATCGGTATTAAAAAGATTAAGAAAATAATGTTTGTGGGAGGGAAATCATTTTGAAAATCCTTCATGTTCATAGCTTCAAAATAATACATCAATCAAGAAATCATCATATTTCATCTCAGACAGTAACATAGAAATCTTAATCTTTGACTGCTACAATAATCTATAAAATACTATTTTTAATACCTTTTGGCCTTTTAGAGAGCATTTCATATTAACTGATTTTAATGGTCTTGATCAGTATAGGCAGCATTTCAATGTGAGTCAAGAACAGCCCAGATCTGCTCTACAGTCCAGCTAGACAGTCTCTGACAGACGAACAGTAGTTATGAATCTGATTGCACTTCCAGTATATATATTTTTAAGGATTATTATTTGGCCTCATAATTTTGCAGGAAGATGAAACTTTATTGGAAAGGTCTGGCATATAAGTTTATCTTTTTTAATTTTGCTGATTTTTTAAATGTATAAAGGAAACATTTCCTTAGTGAGAAGGTGGTCAAATACTGGAACAGGCTTCGTACAGAGGTGATCAATGCCCCAAGGCTGTCAGTGTTTAAGAGTCATTTGGACAATACCTTTTACAACATGCTTTAACTTTTGGTCAGCCCTGAACTGGTCAGACCAGTTGAACTAGATGATCACTCTAGGTTGCTTCCAACTCATCTAGTCTAGTCTAGCCTAGCCTGGTCTAGTTTACATACTTATTTGATACAAAATATTTTTACCTTTTTCTTTTAGAGAATCTCAGTATTTAACATTAGTGTTAAAGTCAGAGTACCTTGAGAGATCAAAATGTGTAAATGGGTAAATGAAGTTTGTTTAACTTGTAACATTTTCTAACTGCCAAGGCAGTATGTTTTTCTTTGGAGATGTGGGCTCACAAGCAGTGGCAAATCTTTTTAGTTTTGATTCTGAGGTCTTCATGGTTCTTAGTGTGCAGTTTAGAAGAGCAGCATGTGGTATATGCAGTTCTTTCTGACTTGATATGTTGTGAGCATATATCGAAGTTCATTGCTCTTTCTTCCTTGATGTTAAGTGGCAAATACACTACAGGGAGGAAAGGAAAAGCAGTGAATTTTTATGGGGAGAGCTTACAACTTTGAATAAAGTGTAGGCAACATCAGACAGGTGCCCTAGTTTTTGCTGTCATAAGCTCACGCTCAGAAATATCTGGTTTCCTTTTCTGTGCTATCTTCACAGGAAAATAAAAGCTGAAATTCTCATTTACATTTTAAGTCCACTATGCCAAAGATGCCCATGGCCATATGCGTCACTGAGCCACACTCAAATTCTGCTTTACTCCGGTTAGCCCTGCTGCAGTTAGCATAAATAAAGGAAGTACATGACCTTGAATGACAGCTTTTACTCTTGCATAGATAAACACAGTCTCGTTTGACATTTACTGGAATTAGCTGGCTCAAATAAACAGTTCATGTGGAGTTTCTGTATTCAGTATTGGTTCTGTATTCATAATGGATAACAATGTATGTAGTGTCTGTGAAATCTGTGTCTCAAATATTCTCTCAGTTTTTCATTGTTCTCAGTGTTGTTGTGAAACCACATGTAATATCTTAGTTGTTCAAAAGACTTAAGAAAATTTTCTCTGGAGGTTCTCTTACCTACATTGAGATTATATGTGTCCTGGGTTCAGCAGTAGCAGTCATTTTTCTCCTGCTTAGTAGCTAGTGCAGTGCTGTGTTTTGATTTTTTGGCCTGGGAACAGTGCTGATAACACCGATGTTTTCAGTTGCTTCTCAAATGTTTGGTCTGGCCAAGGACTTCCTGAGCCTGATGCTCTGCCAGGGAGGAGGGGAGGCCGGGAGAAAGCAGAGACAGGACACCTGACCCAAACTGACCAAAGAGGTATTCCATACCACAGCATGTCATGCCCAGGATGTAACAGGGAGTTACCCGGAAGGGCTGGGGCTGCAGGGTTGGAGGAGGTATTGGTCGGTGCTCAGCTGGGGGGAGAGGGGCGAGTTATTGGTCGGCTGGTGTTGAGGTGTTGTATTCTTTCCTCTTGTTATTTCCTTTAGCATTATTATTATTGGTGGTAGCAGTAATGATTTGTGTTATACCTTAGTTACTAAACTGTTCTTATCTCAACCCGTGGGAGTTACATTCTTTTCGATTCTCTCCATCCCTCCAGGAGCAGGGGGAGGGCAAGAAGTGGGGGGGGAGTGAGTGAACGAGCTGTGTGGTTGGGTTTAAACCACGACAATATGAAATGAGATTTTTTCATCTTTATTTGATGAAACTGGTAATTCTCAGAATCCCTCAAGAAAAAATACTTTTACCAATAATTAGGGATTAAAAAGGAAAAGGTGTTCAATTTGATCTGCCATGCTTACATGCTTTATGTTCCCCTAATAATATACAGTAGTTTCCTCTTTTCCAGTCACTAATCCCCAGGGAAGTCTGTGATACTGCTCAGCTCTTCCATCAATTTCACACATGGAGTTTCAGTGCACATCATTTTTTCCACAATAACTGTCCATGTGCCCTCTTATCCCCTAAAAAGTGCGAGGCAATTTGAGATAGCTTACCCTTTATAGACAGAAAAGCAATTCCTCATTCATTTGAGAGAAGAAAATGATTCCAAAGCCAATTGCTGCAAAGCTGCTGATGTACAGTTGCTTGCTGATGTGTTAGTTCACCTTAGAACCATCTTCTGAGTGAGAAGACTCATGATCAGCTGTCAATCTGGTATACACTGAAACACTGGTCATGTTCTAGCAAATTTTATAAAGCTCAGAATTTTGTGCCATCTTTATACACTCAAGATCATGATTAGATTTTAAATCTCTACAGACATTAAGTAAACAAAGTATCCATGTATAAGCATAAATTACCCTCACTCTTCAGAAAGGTCAAATTTAATACAGGGCTTCTAGAGTACTTTGATTTATTCAAGGGAAATACAAACAAGATACTCCGTGCAAAAAGGCAACTGCCATCTATGGACCGAAACAATTGATCAAATTTATCAGCTGAATTAGAGGCTGAACTTTCCTAGTCTGTCACAAGTGTGATGTAATCCAAGTCATTTTAGCCTGTATCGAAAAACAGTTAAATTAACACAAGGGACCACATGCTTCATAAAAATAAGCACGTAGTTCATCGCTATAGCTTAATTAACTCAACATAACTTACTGCATTATAGAAACTTTGTGCTTGAGTCCTTTCTTCTGTTAGGATCATTTAATGGTCAGTTTTAGTGTACAGATAATTTGCTTCATCACCTGTGAAGAAGGAACATGACAATAACTTGAACTGTACAAACAGTTTTGGCAGTAAGATGCTATTTCCCTGTTTCTCAGCCTATGCTGACTATGGAAATAAAAAAGATGTCAGGTTGAGAAATTAAAACTTTCCGCTGCACCTGGCACAGCCTTAAAAATGTGTCTGGAACAGAACCATGGTGACTTCCTTGGAGTGAGTCTTTTGTGCTTTTACAAGTAAATATAGCATTAGGATTGAGGTTTATGGAGTTTTTCAGAAATTCACTAGTTTCTGATCTGTCCACAAGGAAAGAAATTAACCTGCAATAAAAACAAATTATAAGTGATGTAAATAACTGTGAAGTATCTCATACTGAGCGACATAATTTCATTGATTTTGTTAAAGTTTTTATATTGCAAAAATAAATTCACTTTATTTGTCATGTAAACTGTGTAAGCTAACAGAGGAGAAATTTACCATAAACTTAATTAAATTGCTATGCATAATGTCAAGATCGCTGGCAACATAATATATCCTTTTGGACCAAAGGTGTTTAAAAAGATAATTCACTGATGATAATGGGCTTTGAGATTATAAATGCTGGTTATTTGCTTCAGAGCTGGCTATTTTTCATGGAATTATCATACTGAAGATACCGCTTTTATGAAAGAATTGATTATAATTGCTTTTCTCTAAGACGTGCTGAATACATATAAAGCTGAGCAATTAATAAATACCATGTGTCATTTGCGTATGCCATGGATTCAGAAAATTATGAAAGAAAGTATTTTCCTTCCATTTGTGCCTATGAAGATTTCAAGTATTCTCAATGAATGCAGCAAATTTGCTTCAATAAACATTAACATGGAAGAGGAAAATTGACTAAAACTACTCCAGCTACCCATCAGCAGACCCTAAGCGCCTCTGTGAAAAGTTGTTAGACTATGTGACAAATTGCTTCAGTTCTGTGATCAAGGAAAGAATCTGACCCTTAGTTTTTCATCTTCTTCAAGAAAATAAATAGTTTGGAAAATAATATTGGAAATTAAAGTCTATTTCTTCAGCCAGGTATGTTTTTCCCAGCTCTAATTAATACTTTGTAACTGATTGAATGGTTTTAGCAAATGGGCTTGGGAGACCTCCAGCTAAGAATTATCAAAGCCCTCAAGGGTTGTCCTTTCCGCGGCTGTGGGACAATCCCTCAGCTGAGGCAACGAGGAGGTACCGCTGCATCCTAGCCCATGTACTCAATCATTTGAGCCATCAGCTCTATGTGAGGGGACAGGGGGAGGACACTTTTTAGTAAGTCTGTCCTCAGTGCCAGTGATCTAGACCATGGGTTGCAAAACTGTCCTAGACATTGATTATCTGCACACTATGAACTATCATATGGTTGTGCACATGCCAGCCAAGAGAAATGAAGGATTTTTCTTATTCAAAGGGTGCTTTCTTACAGAAAATTTCAGAAAATTTGGGAGAGAGATCATGTAGTTGAGTGTCTGAGGAACTAGATTTTGGCCATCACTCCTAAACATGCAATCATTTATCTAAGGTGCTGTCATGGTCAACATTATTCTCAGACTAAAGCCAAAACACAGCACTGTACTAGTTGCTAGTAAGAAAATTAACTCTATCCTAGCTGAAACCAGGACAGGTGCTCTTCATAATGGTGTAAGGAATACAGCTGTGTGAGAGAATTGAAATGTGAAGCATAGACAAAGAAGCAGGAGGACAAGGGGTAATGGTTTCAAACAGGGGAGAATCAGGTTAGATATAAGGAAGATGTTCTTTATCGCGAGGGTGGTGAGGCACTGCCACAGGCTGCCCAAGGAAGCTGTGAATGTTCCATCCCTGGCAGTGTTCAAGGCCAGGTTGGACAGGGCTTCAAACAACCTGGTCTGGTGGGGCATGTCCCTGCCCATGGTAAGGGGGTTGGAATTAGATGATCTTAAGGTCCTTTCCAACTCAGACCATTCTATGAATCTATGACTGTTTTCTCCATCCATGTATCATTTTCTGTGTTTCCACTGTCCCTTCCCCATTTATACACACAAGTCAAAAGGCTAGCCAATATGTCACACTAGGTACTAAAGAAGCATTCATTCAGACACATGGGTGGGTGTGAAATACCACTTATCAGATTTCCTCTTCCTAAATTAAATAATTTCATACATTTTGGATCAGGATCTCTCTTGGATATTTTTTATAAACACTACTTACAATTGCAAACAATGTTCAACTCTAACCCACTACTGATTGTTAGCAGAGCACTGTTCCTAGTATATATTCACAAAAAATTGCGTGCTGTGCTTTACTGAGAAAGCAGCAAATTCCTCTCTATGCATTTCAAAGGTTTTCTGCCTCATGTTGCCTTCTTCTTTGCCTACAAGGAGAGCAGCTGATATTAAAGCCTTTAAAAAGGATCTACAAAGTTAGAAAAAAATTGCATTAATACAAGTAAGTTCTGTAGAATACTAAGATATGGAAGATCATTTATCATTACATCTCAATAAGAGTAGAGCTGACAATGTTATTAATGAGATTAACTTCAAACCTAAATAATAATAGTTAATTCAAGTTGTGTGTGCTATGGTGACTGGGTCACTCAAATAGTGCTACTTCAGTGAATTTGTTTCAAAACTGATAGCCTAGAAACTCCTATGATGCCATTAATTTCTGTAAGATTGAGAGCAGTGCTGCATTTTTTTCCTGAGCTACATTTCTGCAGTATTCTGAAAGGCATTAGTGCAATTGGTATGAATACAGATGTGGGATTTAGAATCAAGGTGTAATAGATCTGATTATTATTGAAAAAAAACTCAAATTTAAAATAAAACTTCTTATCTAATGCTTTATATTAATTCAATGAAATCACTACATTTTTTGTTTAAGTGTTGAATAGAATTAATTTCCCTCTATCTCAGTAGTCAAGCCTTTGGCAAAAAAAATGTTAAATACTGCAGGAATTTTTGCAGCACTCCAAATTATCAATTTAATTGTCACTAACGCTACACTTTTATTCATGCAGATGTAATTATTACATTTATTCTAATCAGCAAAAATTTCTAGCACAATTCATAGGAAACTGATTCAGAGTCTATTGAAAGAATGAACAGAGGGTTTGCCCACCAAGAATCATCAGCTCAGATAGGTCAGGATCACTGATGAAGCCCACAAAGACAGGTACATTTGGCATCTCTGGTCAGAGCAAGGTTCATCCTGTTCTCCAAGTTATCCAGTTTATGAAACCCTGTCGTGCTTTTTACAAAGCAGTTGTTGCTACCAGCTTGGTCCCTTAAGACTGTTCTGTAATCAAAGCATTGGACAGTTGCATTTACTCCCTAACATATGAGTAAGTGAATCTTTAAGGGACTTTCTTTTCCCCAGCACAGTTACACAAAATGAGATTTTTCTAAAACCCTAAAAACACCTGACAAACTGAAAGACAGTTGAAAAGTGAGTTACAAGGAATTTTTAGCCCTATTCACATAGTAACAGCTTCTGTAACTGTTGAAATAGATGTGCATTAGGAAAAACCTCTTATTTCCCATTGTTCTTACAGCACAAGGGGTGTGATTTTGTGTCAAGTTAATGTGTATGGGGACATTAGTGTGTGATTATAATTACTCTGAGTGGAGGACTGATTTAATGATTCTGAAAAAAGTTCATTTTCTTACACCAGCTTGAATTATCTTTGTATTTGATATGCATATAGAGAGATTTACACATAGGCATGAGTAAGAACATATGTGCTTACAGGACTTACGACTGATATTAAGATCTGACAAGTTACACAGACCACTTCAGTTTCAACATTTCATGTTCAGCAGTTGCAACCAAAGCTACCACATCTGTTTCAAGACAAAATGATTGCAATACTGCCAAATAAAATGATTAAACTGCAATTACAGTTTACACACTGATCATTAAAAAAACCCCAAACCTGTTTCTCAGAAACATGTGCCATCTGCTTTGCCCTTCTTCTCCCACAGCATCTAACGTACAAAGTAAAATCTATGTATCAGGAGCCATGCAAAGAACTGAGTTATATTTGCAAAAGAGTCAACTAAATTAATTTTCAGTGTTGGTAGCAAGGAGCCAGGAGAAGCTAGAGGAGAAGTTATACGTACAACCACAGCAGCCCCTCACCCGCTGTGATGATCAGAGGGGCCTTTCCACCAAGATGATGACATGAAGCCCATTACCCTTGTTCCTATTACATTCTTCCTGAAGCTGAGCAGAGCTAAATTGACACCGGGCATTTCCCTTTTCCAAGCATCAATGGTACTTCCCTGGAAATACCTCCCTGGCACTGGAGTGTGATTCTTCCTGGTGCAGCCATTCCTATGCCTGTAGCCCAGTTGGAGTCAGCAGGCTGTGGAACAAACATAAGCATCATCATATGGAGTCAGCTGGGAAAGGTGTGACTTGCAATATCTGGCTGAAATTACCAGGTGTCATTTCAGTAACCGGAATGGTTGAATTTTTATGTGTTATTATTCAGACCAATATTCTAAGAATGTTAAATACTCTCTGATCAAAGACAGCAAATTTCTTACAAACTAATGCCTTACATTTTGCTTACTCTTGCTTTTATGAGAAAATGGCCGTAAAAACCCTTGAAAATCTCACTTCTCCATATTCATTTAAACCTTTAATCTCTTTTACATACAATCTTTTACATATGTATTTAATTACATATTTAATACATATAAGATTAATTTAATCTCATGTATTATATACATCTGTAACTATAAACATGCTTACAAATTCCCTTGAAGTCATCAAAAACATTTAACTTTCATTTCTCTGATACATTTTTACAATATAGAGTTTGTCAACGTTTTCTTAGAATAGCCTGATCTTAAGAGCTTTGCCTTTTATTTCATGATATCTTAGCATTCATAGGCACCAAACGAAATGGAAGACTAGTACAATTACTGCACTTTTGAAGTATATGTGCAACTGAAGTCAGTAGTTACCTGTATAGAAAGTGTTCTTTCCCTCTCTGATGTGCATACTTCAACATCAGTAGATGTAGAAATTATTCAAGGCCAGAAACCACCTTTTGTCAGTACATGGGTTCTGTTTTACCGTTCCCTTCCTTCCACAATTACAGCTAAAAGCCATGTGCTGTGTCCTGTGGGAAACATCATGGTGAATGACTGGAAGCCACAGCTTCACTGCTGGGCAAGGCACAGGGAGGTGGACTTGTTTGCACCCTCCGGATTGATTTCCCTTTGGAGCACCAGCGCTGAGGCTTCACGGTATACTGCAGGTGGCTATTCTGGGCCTGTTTCTGAGCACATGATAATGCAAGTTTATGATTCCATTTCCTGCATGGCCTTATCAACTGGCCATGAATAATAATTATGACAATTTTAACCCTTCTTACATCCTGTAGGTGGGCTTAGGGTTTCTGGGAAAGAAGAAAATTATTTTGTTTCTCTCATCAATTTCATTCCCACTTTGCCTTTCTATTAAAAATGTAGCTGTAGTCTGCCATCTTCACCTTCCCCAAAAGGGGACACTTTTCAAGGCTGTAATGCCACTCTTGAGCCAGCCTGGAGAGGGTGCTGGAGAACACAGTCTGCCAGAGAGTTCCTTGGGTACTTTTGTGTTACTCAAAATGCAAACCGAAGTCCATTAAAGTTATTTTGCTTTTACTGTTATCCCATCTCTTTATTGCATTCCCTTACTAATTCAGACTTCTTGCTGCCCGCTGTATCCCTTTAAAACGGTGTATTACAAGTAAATAATATATAGAGGTAGATCTCTTCAGAGCTGTAATTTTGTTGAGGTGGATTCATCTGTTACTTGGAAAAGATTTCACATGTTCTCATCTTAAGCATGAATTTCTGTATCTACATCACCCATGTACCTGTTTAGAGGTTCTGTAAAAAATCACAGGATCATAGAATGGTTTGGACTGGAAGGGTCCTTAAAGCTCATTCAGCTCCCACCCCCTAATACAGGCAGGGACACCTTCCAGTAGACCAGGTTGCTTCAAGCCCCATCCAGCCTGGCCTTGAACGCTGCCACAGATGGGGCATCAACAACTTCTCAGGGCAACCTGGTCAAGTGTCTCACTACCCTCATCATAAAAAGTTCCTTTCTTATGTTCAACCTAAACCTCCCCTCTTCCAGTTCAAAACTGTTGCCCCTTGTCCTGTAACTATAAGCCTTGGCAAAAGTCTCTCTCCATCTTTCTTGTAAGCCCTCTTTATTGAAATGCCACAGCAAGGTCTCCCCAGAGCTTTTTCTTCCCCAGGTTTTATAGGAGAGGTGCTCCAGCCCTCTGAGCATCTCTACAGCCCTCCTCCGGACCCATTCCAACACATCCACCTCTTTCGTGTGCTGAACGCAGTACTGTGGTGGGATCCCACAGGAGCAGAGTACAGAGGGACAATCACCTCCTTCGACCTACTGTTCACATTTCTTGCGATGCAGACCAGGATACAGCTGGCTTTCTGAGCTGCAAGCACACATTGCCACTTCATGGATTTTACATCCACCAGCACCATCAAGTCCTTCTCCACAGGGCTTGTTTCCATCCCAAGTCTATATTGATACTGGGGGTTGGCACAACAAAAGTGAAGGATCTTGCACTTGTCCTTCTTGAACTTCACATGCCCTCTACTCAAGTCTGCCAAAGTCCCTTTGGATGGCATCCCCTCCCTCCAGCATATCAGCTGCGCCACTCAGCTTTGTGTCACCCATAAACTTGCTGAGGGTGCACTCAATCCTGAATATATATATGTCATTAATAAAGATACTGAAGAGTACCAGTCCCAGTGTGGACCCTTAAGAGACAACACTTGTCATTGATATCCATTTAGACATTGAGCCATTGACCGCAACTCTTTGGATGTGACCACCCAGCCAATTCCTTACCCATCAAATAATCCATCCAAGTTCCAAACAACAAATTTACTGTTTTTCTTAGCCTGCAGCCTGGAATTTGGAAACAGGTTTTCTGAAATAGGACATATTTCAATAAAGTAGTGAACCATCTCACCTTTTAAATTAGAACGTTTATATTTTTAGATGCATGAAAAGAAAAATGCTAGTACACTAGTATGTTGTTGCTACTTTTATAAACGCTGCTATGATCCTCTGACCTCAGAAAGTGGAAGCCAGCAGTAATAATTAAATATAAAACCGGGAAAGATGGCATTTGCATTCAGGCATACAAAATATCCAGGCCAAGAAGTATTTATGAAAACATACAGCATATAACTCAGTGTTTATGAGCTTCCTTCTCCCATGCTTTCATTATTGCCAGGAGCTTCCACATGTACATTTACCTGTGTTCTCCAGTCTTAACAGCAGAAACACCTTCTGGGACCATTCAAAGCAAATAAGGGAGGTCTTTGCCACACTGTTAAAATTAATTGTATAATGATTTCTTTTTTTTTTTCACACATAATTAATTTATCCTACCACTTTTGGAAAACTTTTTTCCCAAGTTGACCGGATTTATTTTCTTCATTGCTTTCAAAATTAGCCTTAATTACTTTTAAATGCATATGAGGTTTCAAATGGAGGAACTTGGCTCACCTGTCTGTGTCAAGTTGCCAGAGCAAACTTTCAACTCGAGGCAATGTGTATAATTCATTAGGTCAATCATCTGAGGATGGAACAAGACAGCTGTTACTCAGCTCTGCAAATGGAATAGCAGCTACAACCTTCCCAGGGTTCCTTTTCCACCCATCATGCCTGAGTCTATAGGACATGCAGACATCCTTCCCTCGGGCTGCCCTGGGTGGCAGTGCTGCAGCTGGCTTCCATGAAGCAGTCAGGGAACATGCCAACAGCATCTCATTTCCCATCTTTTCTGTGCTAGAGGTATGGTGGAAGCAATAGGCAAGGGAAGGAAGGTATTAAGGATGGGAGAGTAGTCTCTTCCACCCCGGACAGATTTGTGCAGTTGAGGAATTAGCAGCTGGTCACAGGAAAAAGCACTGACCAGAGAGGAAAAATGAATGAAAAGTGGTGATGTGACCCCACATCTGATCAGCAGTGGAATGCTGTTCTGCAGGAGGTAGGTGGTGGCTTTCAGAATCTAGAGATGCCTGCAGAAATCAACAGGGCAAATGCATGAATCAGACCTTCACCTCTGCTGTGGAAAGCCCTTGACCTACAAATTGCCACAGGCTGAGAATATTTGTAAACTTATCACTGCATGCATAACCCTGCCCTTGTGTTCTTTCTCGTTCATGCAGTGCTGGCTAGTGGCAGGCGGGACACTGTCACACAGCCCCCGAGCCTGAGCTCCAGTGGCCTTCCTGAGGTTGCCATTAGCTTAAGTGTTCGCATTATAACAAACATGAATCTGAAAAAGGAAAAAAATTGATTTTACCCCCAACATTTCCAAGTAAATGTTGACAGTACAGCACTGCTTTTATACCTGTTTAATTTTGAAGGGCTTTTCAGTATCATATTTTAGCTTATAACTTTTTCCCTTAAATTAATTCATTCAACTTTAGCATTATTTACTGCATTTCTCATATAGGATGAGGATCTGCAGAAGACATTCCATCTAAAGACCATATTTCCTGGTTTTGATACAGAGAAAGGATTTCTATATAGTTCCATAAAAAATTCTGTTTATCTGGAGTAGTATTAGTGGACATAATTTATATTACTATGCAGGAGACCACAGTTACAAATTATTTTGTCTTTTCAAATACTGCTATATATTTACCACCTAACACCAAAACCAATTTTCTTTCTTTTAAGGGGTAAAATCAATTCTTTAATTAGATAGCTTAATGAAATCAATTTTGATTAATTTATTATTAAAAAAGAATACATATACACTTTGTTGATAGATAAATACATTTATTATATAGAAATATAATATATGTAAGTTTATGGTATTTGTTCTCATCTTCAAGATGCCCACTTTCTGAAAAAAATAGTAGATAATGCATTATGTTTTAATAAGTAGTGAAATGAATATATATATTAAGCTGTCACAAGTTTTAGTGAATATAAACACTTCAGTCAACACTTCAGTGGAAATTTGCTCTAAAAGGGCTACCAGAAGAGAGAATTTAATTGCAAACTTATTACTGTAATACAAGTAAAAGCAAAAAAAAAGCGATGTAACTAGCAAGGGACATTTGGAGTACTTCAATAATAAGAGAAAACCCAACTGTTACTCTGCCATTCAGTAGCATGAACAAATGATGATGCCAAGTTTCACTTCACTAAAAAGTTCACTTGCCAATCAAGTGGTTACCACTGGTGACAACTGTGAGAGATCTCAGTCTTGAAAAGGGGTGCAAGAGGTTAAGAAGACTGAAGCTGTAAACCAAAGAGTTGATGGAACATGCCAGGAATCAGTCTCTGGCACAATGGCTGACTGGCATAGATACAGCCTTGTTACTAACCTCTTGGGCAGCAATGGTCTCTGATGTAGTCTGAAGGGCAACTGGGGTGTAGAGCCTACAGAGGTATATTTTATTCTGATAATATCCACCAACATTCATCTGGGAGCCAGCCACAGTTCTGGTCTCATCCCTATTTCCTCACAGTCCTAATCAAAATGATCATTTTTGTACATACTATCTGTAAGTATCTTTTAGCAACAGGAGATGAATAAAAGCCAATATGGATTACTTAAGAATAAATTATGCCAAGCCAATATAAATTCCTTTGTGATGGGATGACAGGCCTGTGGGTAAGACAGAAACAGCTGAAGTAATGTATTTTGATTTTAGTACTCCTTCTGACACTGCACTAACACTTCATTCTCAAAGCAAGCTAGAACACATAATAGAGGTGAAAATATCACTGACTGGGTGCAAAACCAGTTACAAAATCACATTAGGAGGACAGTTATCAATGGTTCACTGTGAAAATGGCAGCATGTATTTCAATAGGGTCCTCAGGGATTGGCCCTGGGTCTGGCAAGCAGTTCCATTAATAGCCTGCATGATGAAATAAGGAATATATTATTAATGTGCAGACAACTCCAAGCTGAACAGGACTGTCAGTGCTTTGAACAAACTGCATCATCTCAGCATAATAGGTTGATTTTCTAAAAAGGATAAATGAAAATTAATGGAGAAATAATGAGATACACAGAATGAGGAAGAACTCGATAGGCAGCAGTTGTGCAGTAAAGGAGCAGGACTGCTCTGAAACACAAGCTAACTCCACTGTCATATGACCATTAAAAAACACAGAGCTGTTTATAGGTGTGATGGGACTGTAAGTCAAGACCTTCAAACAAAAGCTTGCATAAAATACAAGCAGAGGGCACTATTCAAGTGCATAAAAAGTTGACATAAAGACAAAAAGGGCCCTTTGTCCTTCACGGCTACGGTGAACAGGGCAAGAAACAATGAGTTCAACACTTTTAGCACAGAAAGTTCACACCAAACACCTAGTAAAGATAATTAAGAGTGGAAGAATAATTTAGTTGGGAAGATTATGGAAACCATTGCTGGAGACTTCTAAGAGCAAGTTAGACATGTATCCTATGACAGAAACAACATAGGTGTAGTTGAAGCACTCAGTATTAGAAAAAATTTTATTACCATTTACAGAGAACAATATTATTCGATAGATTGACAAAGGAGAAAACCAACACAGACACATTGACTTTAGGAAGGAACCTGGTTTATTGTGTGCAGGGACAGAACATCTGAGCATCTCCAGATAGGCACATGCTTTTACACAGCTCCAGGTTATGCACATGCACATCACTGCCTCCAGAATCAAGGCTTCTGTCACACTGCTCTAACATCCCTATTAGAAGCAAAAGAATCTGTGCCATTTAGAACATTTCAAATGCATTTATGATTATTACAATGATATTTGCCAAGATCCAGAACCTGCAGGAAGATGATAAAAAGTCCTATTATTAGAAACATTACATCATCTCCTATGCAATCTTTCTGACTGCTCTACAGTAAAAGCTACCACTTAATTTCTTTAATTTCTTCATTCCCTAGAACAAAGTGAGTTCAGGTTTATCTATTATTACCACTATTTTCAATATTAAATGAGGTCTGACTCTTTAACCTACAAGCATTTTTTGAATGGGAAAATTTCCAAGTATGATTTTGTATTGTTCACCTATTTTTTCTAGTCTTATTGAGAAGTGAATAGTGACTTCTAACAAGGAGATGGAGAAAGCTCACAAGGGCTTCAATGAAAGCTGAAATAAACAATCATTTAGAAAAGCTAGAAATGGCATCTCTAAGAACTGGGAAAAAGACAGGGAGCATGAACAGCATTTGTGACACATTGCAATATGAATCCAAGAAGAGATGTAATTACTTTTGCTATGTCTACACAATGTGAGAGAGTCTAACTGGAGAATTAAGAAATAATTCCTCTGCTCACCCCATTAGTTGCCTATCACTGAAAGTGGACCCTTGTCAGTGTTCTACCCTATGAAGCGCAAAAAAACCTACTTACTTCTAAAATCCCTAAATGTTCTTAGCTTAGACTAAAACAGACTTCAGATTTCTGGACTAATGTTTCTTACACACTGAAGTAGACAAGAGATGAGAAATTGTACAGTACTTGGGAGAAAATAAATAAGTGAATCCTGAAATGTAATGAATGATTTGCTATGTAAGGCAAAAAAAAAAAAAAAAAAAAAAGAAAAAGCCCCATTCAGTAACTTTTGGTGGGATTAGACTCTGGGATTAGTGACATATGGATATTTCTGACTCATCATAGACTGAAAAACAAGTTTAGTAAGGTACAATGGAAAGATGCGTTCCAATACATGATATTTGAGGGAACACATAAGCCAATTTGCAAACTTTTGAAATACGTATCTATATAAAACCCTAGAGATTTTTGTGCTCCTGATGAAGCATTGCTCAAACTAAGTATTTGTGAAGATTCCCAGCTGGCAAAAACAAATGCTTCCTTAAAGAAAAAGTTGAACTCAGCTCTGAAATCAAAACTGTTGGCAGTCTGTTCTGACAAACTCTAAAGATAAATCCCCCTCGTGTTCAAGCTCTGTATTCTCCACTCAAGCCCAGTTTCATCTGCTGTGGTGGAGAAGGGAGTTTCTCTGGAGGCTGAGGTCAGGTTAGGGACACAGAGTGTTTGAAAAAGCACTGGATCTGATAAGAAATTGCATCCAGGGCCCTGAGCCAGGAGAATGTCATCTCAGACCAGCTGACAGCCTATTTTTTCTTAGACAAGCATACAAAACTTAGTATCTTTTGGCAAGACCACCTCAGAAATAGTAGGTTTTGACACATGTATCCCTCACCTGATGTTTTAAGTGTGTATAAACTCACCACTTCAGTGGTGTCCACAGAAATCCATTTATAGAGTTACAAATATTATGATGTACTAGGCATGAACTAAACACTAATCCCTTTTTTGCTGCTTTGCTGCAAATAGCAGATGCATTACACCATAGCGTTTCTAAATCAAAACTAGAAAAAGAGTCCGTATGCATACAGGATCAGAGTAATCAACCAGTGTTTAAAATGTCATGAAAATGAAATTCTGAAATAACAACAGGGTTTATAAATATTCCTAAACAATATTAGGAAGCAAATGTGATATTCAGATCCATTTTTCCTTATAAGATAAACCAAGTCCCTAAAACTTCTGTCTGCATTGGATACTTGTACAGATTATGGCTTAATGACTTTTTAGCCAGATGATTGCCTGCCTTCTTCATGGAGGTACCATTTAAAAATAACGGCAAGTCCTTTCTTTCTATTCAGTGCTATGTTTACAGTGAAACTAACATAATTGTTTGGTACAGCTTGTGGCATTTGCTTACAGTAGGTTTCAGCAGGCTATCTTTCATTCTGTCACAAGCTCTCTCTGGAGCCTAGGCTACAAGTAGGTTTCTTTTAACTCTACTGATGCCACTAAAAAGAACACAGGATATTACCTAAGTAGTCTATCTTCTAGCAGTGATATAATTTTAATACTGGATTGAGTCTAGAGCCTGCAGACTCGTCCATGCAGAGCTGCTGATGAACTGAATGGAAATCTTTGCATCAGGCTCATGCATTTCTGGGATCACGTGCTGATGTCAGTTAAACCTGAATTCCACGAAGATTTAATATCAATGCTTCAGACGGGTTGAGTGGGTGCTCTTGACTACTACAAACTCAGTTCAAGCCCACAGTAATTAGTAATGGTAGTCTCTCACACTTAGAAAATATCTATACTATATATATCCAACAAAATGACAAAAAAAAAATAAGAGGTATATGGAATAAGAAAGGGACTCTACCATTTATTATACTTAAAAGTACTTTTACAAAGGAAACTAACAATTTTGAACCTAAGAAGCTGAATCTGCATTGGTTACATCCCACATCAGTTAAAAGGCCCACTGATCTTCCAACATTTCAATTAATAAACAACATAAAAAGGAAATCAGGAGAGCAAATGTGTAAGAAGCTATTTTTTAATAACAGATGTTTTTACTGATCAGAATTTTGAATCTTCTGAAATTCCTATCACCAGTGGTTGCACAGCACTTGTATTCATTGAAGTTACTCTTAGTATCTAGAAGAATTCCTCAGTAAATGATTTTCAAAGCTTAGCATTTACTTCAGGTAGGAACTGCAGGGCAGGATGCAACCTTTCAGCCATGCTGTTAGTTATGGATATAGAAGGACTATGGGATTAAATCATATTTCAGAAATATTTGATCCAATCCTATAGTCTTTCCTGAACTGAATCTTGGCCAGTACCTGCTCTGTGCTGCAGCAGGGGATGCTGACATCCAGCTGTGCCAGGTGGCACTGGACCTAGGGCAGCTCCTGCAGGGAATGGGACATGGAATCAGTTCTGACAGGTTTTCTCTCCGTCCCCTGATTTACACAGATCCCTGCCCTGCCTGTGGGTTACAGTCTTACAATGCAGCTTTCTTTTTTGCAGTTCCCACTGCTAGTTTATTATGGGGTGGCTGGGGGGAAAAGCCAGGGGACTCTGCCCTGCTGCGCCCCTGTTCCCCCTGCATTCTAGGAGGCACTCGGTGCAATTAGTGGTTAAATTGAGCCCGGGGACTGGGTGTCAGACGTGTGCAGCTGGGGACTGCTGGCTGAGAGCCTCCAGCAAGCTTGGAACAACACAGCATGAGCCAACACATATCTCAGCAGGAGTTGTGCATCATGCCAGGCTACAGCCAAAGGGCCTTGTCCAGAGAGCAAGCAATGTCTGTGAAACACAGCTGAGTCTGGACAAAAAGGTAAGGTGAGGCGCCGGAACGGGCTGCCCAAGGAAGTTGTGAGTGCTCCATTCCTGGCAGTTTTCAAGGCCAGGCTGGACGAAGCCTTGGGTGACATGGCTTAGTGTGAGGTGTCCCTGCCCATGGCAGGGGGATTGGAACTAGATGATATTAAGGTCCTTTCCAACCCTATTCTACAATTCTATGTAGTTTTTAACTGTTACCCATGATGTAAATCCATGGCTCAAACTGGACCCACTTCTTTCAGCCAAATAACCAGACTATAAATCAACAGCATATTTGACGTGGTCGACAATTTAGTATCAGTAGAAAATATCTTCTTGTTTCTCTTGTCTGCCTTTAGAGAAAAATTAAATAAATTACAAACTTATGATATATATAAATGAAATTTTATATAAATAAAATTACTTACATTTTATTTACATTCAGATGTAAAATGAAGATTAAAAATCCCATTTTCTCTTGACATTTCTAAGCAAGTTTATCCAGCAGCCCTACAAACACATATTCTGTGGAAGTGGAGCGCTTCTGCCCTTTGCATATTCAGTGTTCTCAACTTCACAAGCCTTTATATCAAACCAGGATCACTGTTATTTACTGACAGTTGTGGAAAATATGACACTACCATTGTCTGAAAGTAGATGCCTAGATAAAAAAGTGTCATTTGCCTTTTAATTGCCCCCAGATAGCTCAACTATCTTATTGAGAGGGAAAGAGAGGATGGTAACACCATAAATAATTCATATGGGGGGTGTTATCAAGCAGAAATGTACCTGTCAGGAACCACACACGTGAGCCAAGTACACACTTCTCCAAAATCCTTATATCAGTGATTTAAAAGTCATCAAGGACTACACAATCTGTTGATTACTTGAAGCTTTTATGGCTCAGCTGGCACCCTGACAATCTTTCTGATGTTGAAGGCATTAAGCTTTATAATTTACTCCTATTATCATCTATTGTTTATATAGAGCAGCATTTCAAGGCCCCGTTCAAGACCACATTGCAATAGATACTGAAACAAAAATATACCAAAAGACCTTGTTCCTGCTTATAGTTCAGGCTCTGAATGTTCCCAGAGAAAGCCTATGTGGAGGGCACTGCTGCGTACGTGTCTAGCCAAGAACATCAATAAAGCAGAAAGGAGAAAGGAGGGGAGGATGAGAGTAACTATGATGTGATCCTTGGTGTATATATATTAATACTGTGAAGCTGACAGAAGAAAGACCAGTCTTGGAAGGACAAGACCAAAATATAAACACTATATCATCTCCTGAATAAATAAAAACCATGTTTCTGTTCCTCTTTGGTGCTATTCAGGTTTTCATCAACTGATTTATACATGAATACCCATATACAAATTTCTACTTGCTCAACACAGAACCTCAGTACTGAATAAATCTATGCATATCCCAAATTTACTATTAAAGCAAGCCCAGAAGGACTGATACAGTACTTCATAAGTTGATTAAGATAAAAGACTTTTTAACATTCTTTTGAAGTCTACTTTTGGGAGGGAAATATTGTTCATATTTTTGTCCTTTAAAAGGACACGAGGTAAAAACCTTTGTTGACCATTCTCCATTGCTGTTACTTGTGAAATGCGATTAAAATTGAATTCAGTTATCCTGAATTCAAATTATAATGCTCTGCTAACAGAGTTTCTGCTCTCCCCTTGAGTTGAATAGCTACTGACATTGGCAATTGTGTATCATTTATGCTGGTTTTCTTATTTCAGTGACAGTTCAGATGGATTCATGCTTCATATAGTGAGCATGGGAAATCATATTATTTTGGCCAGCAGTGCCTTGGATCACATCTGTACCCTAGATAACCTTTCCCCATTACCTTGTGTCTGCCTCCAGGGATCATCACCTCCTGTATCAAATCTTACTTGGCTACATCACACTCTGTGCTCTCAGGCTCATACAACAGAGCCTGTACAGACATTCTAGACATCATCTCCTTCTGCACCATGACAGTCTCTTATTCTGCCTTTTGCTCCTGTGCAAGTGTTCCCATAAATTGGTTAAATTTGCCCTCATTCCAATCATCACATTTTGCCAGAAGCATGTGTGAATTGGCAAGGCATTACTTTGATTCAAAGGGGAATGCTCATAAGAATCGTGTTAGATTCCAGGTCAGCAAGGGCTTATCCTCTTAACTGTATTAAATGTCACCAACCAATCTGAAGCTCACCTAAAGGCCTCAGCAAGAGTGTGCTTCAGTTCCTGGGAAACTTTCTGATACACAGGTGTCACTGCATCCTTTTCCTTTCCCACACTGAAGAGCATTTGAAACCAGACTCCTCTCTACCTGCAGGGTAAGAACAGAATAAAAGTACCTCAGAAATAAATCTTCCACTCTTCAGAATGGAGGGACCCAACTAGTTGGGCAAGATAAATGGGAAGACACTTCTCAGATACTCATTTTAGGGTCATAAAACTCCCTTCACAGGTGCTGTATTCGTCAACAGACACTTGTCTCCAGAAAAAGCTAAAAATGTCAGCTATTCCTCTCTGAGTGGCAGTTGAGTTCAGGTTCCCAATAAAATGCTTTTTCTCCCTGCTCTGTGCTGCACGCGCTATATACCATGCAAACATGCATAAGGTACTGAGGAAAATGAGGTGAAAAAAAGATTATTTTCTTGAAAACCCAGGAGATGTAGCATTCAGAAATAATTAACCACTGAATACCTCTGCTACTTTCTCACTCATTCTCATTTAATATGAAAAATCAAGTCTCTGTCAAATCCACCACATCTGTATCCTCCAGTTTAAATGGTGGTTTGCTGATGGCCACTGAGCCAAGATAAAAGTGGAGAACACTTGCTCCAAAGGAAATAATCTTTCAAAACTAGGTAGGAGTCATTAGGTATGAGCCCATCTCTGGATAATCTGTCTTCCTTGAGTATTCATGTTTTGGCAATGTCACACTAAACCCTGAAGCAATCAGTTACAAACTACACCAGGGCTCAGCTAGGAGAAACAGCTGCATGCCACCAACTTTTTCAGGACCTCACCACAGCCACTTCCCAAGCCCTACTGCACATAGAGTTTACATTAGGTAAAAAAAGCCACATGGTACAGTCAGCTACAGTTACTCAACTCATATGGTTGAATTCCAGGACTCGTAACAAAGCTGCTGCTAAACTCTTACACTGGATCAAGTTAGAATCATAGAATTATAGAATAGTTAGGGCTGGAAAGGACTTCAAGATCATCTAGTTCCAACCCCCCTGCCAGGGGCAGGGACACCTTCCACTAGACCATGTCCCCTAAGGCTCTGTCCAGCCTGGACTTGAACACTGCCAGGGTTGGAGCATTTACCACCTCTTTGGGCAATCTTCTCAGAGACTACCAAAATATGTGTCCTGTTATATACAACCATTTTATGAATTTGATAAATTGGATCTATATAGAAGTATCCAGTTCTACTGGAGCTCAGGCACAGCTATAGTCTAAAAGTCACAGGGTATGTCTGTGCCACTCAGACTGCCCATTTACAAAACACTAGCCTTTGATGGGAGTGCCTGTAATGGTCAGGCAGTTGAGTAATTGTTTAGGTAGATTTTTTTAATGTGTTTACACTGTGTTTTAAAATCAGATCCAAGGTGCACTTAAACCCGCATTTCCTATATTTCACAAACTGTTTGGATACAGAGCTGGGTCATGGGTTTTGGCAGAGCTCTGAGGAAAACATAACCCAAGCACAGGCTCTTCCTCACATCTCCATCTCCAGCGGAGGCACAGGCATGGATGTGCCTGCTTGCCATTACTCTGCCTCTATATATCTCATAATTTCATGCAGTAACTTCAGATGCCTGAAGTCAGGCAAGTCCTTTCTAAGTACATGGGCTGCTGCACAAACATCTGAGGGTGTGCAGTGCTTCAGGTTGCTTTCTGGCTTGCATTTCACTGAGTAGTACTGACAGGGATCTACCCAGTACAAACAGATCACACAATTCTTATCAGAAGTCAGATTAAATAAATGCTTTGGTGAAAATAACATCTCGTTTGAACTCTCCTCCCCCACTAGAACTGAACACAGTGTTCCAGCAGACATCTTACACTGCGCATACAGGCAAGATCACTCCCCTATTTCAGCTAAACTTTCCACTTCTTCAGCATCAGTTCTCTAAACCACAGTTGTGGTCTAAGAACTCACATTGAGACATTCACTACTATGGGTCCAAAGTACTTTTTCTCATAACTGCTTTTGAAAACAGTTTCCCATCCTGTTGGCTGAGCTTTATTATTTGTCCCAGATGTTCTTCTTTGAATCTGGCTGTACATTTTTAATGTTACTGTTCACTCCACCTAATGAGTCTTTCGCATAAGATATTTTTCCTATAAGAACAGCCTGATAGCTATTGGTTTTATTTTTAACCTCTGATTTGTGTTGCCAGAATCTCAAATTAATTATTCTCCTTTTTTGCCCAAGACCAACACGAAACAATGCTTCCCTTTTGCTCTTTTATATATGTAATAATGATACTCATAGTCTTCTCATCTTTCTCTTATTTTCCAGTATTTCATAAATATGGTAAGAGAATTTTTCAGTTAATTCTCTGAAGACCTCTAATGTAAACTATTGCTATGAAAATGCTTAGCTCCAGCTGCTGTTCTTTTTAGCATTTGTGAAATGTTTCAGTGAGATCTGCTGATATGTTATACAACCCATCTGAATAGAAAAACAGGATCAACACATTTGACAAGCAAACTAGAGGGTGTTATTCTGTTTGGGGAATTAGAACTCATTTGAACTAAGGCCAGTCAGAATAATTGAATCAAAGATCATTCATTGAATCATAGAGTAGTTGGAAGGGACATTAAAGCTCATACAGTTCCAACCCCCTGCCATGGGCAGGGACACCTTCCACTAGAGCAGGTTGCTCCAAGCCCTGTCCAACCTGGCCTTGAACTCTGCCAAGGATGGGGCAGCCACAGCTTCTGTGGGCAGTCTGTTCAGTGCCTCACCGCCCTCCCAGGAGTAATGACATCTGCATAAGATCTCAATCTCCCCTCTGTCAGCTTAAAGCCATTCCCCCTCATCCTGTCACTACCTGCCCTTGTAAAAAGCACCTCTCCAGATTTCTTGTAGCCCCCTTTATGCACTGGAAGCTGCTCTAAGGTCTCCTCAGAGCCTTCTCTTCTCCAGGATGAACAGCCCCAGCTCTCTCAGCCTATCTCCAGAGCTGAGATGCCCTGAGCATCTTCCTGGACTCCTCTGGCCTTGTTCCAACAGCTCCACATCCCTCTTGTGTTGAGGGCATCAGAGCTGAACATAGCACCGCAGGTGGGGTCTCACAAGAGCAGAGTAGAGGGACAGAATCACATCCCATGACCTGCTGGCCACATTCCTTTTGATGCAGCCCAGCGTATGGTTGGCTTTCTGGGCCACAAGTGCACAATGCCAGCTCTGGTCTAGTTTTTAATCTACTAATATTCTCAAATCCTTTGCAGGGCTTCTCTCAATCCATTCATCCCCCAGTCTGTATTGATACTGGGGACTGACCCATGTGCAGGTCTGTCTTTGCATTTGGATTGTAATTCTCCTGCACATCTGGTTTCTAAAGCAGAAAAATGTTAATTTTCCACCACCAATGAAAAATAAGAAACACACAAGTAGCATTCTTAAGTATAAAATCATAAGCATATGATATTCAATGAATTTGTTTCATCTTTTTATTTTCTCTTATTTATGCTGATTTTTCATCTATAATCTTTATGCAAAAGCCTTTTGAGTCTGACATTTTAAATGTAGACTTGTAATCTTCTGATTCTCCACATTCTATTTTTTTCCACCATTTCTGTCTATCCTATCCTTGATATACTGATACACACAATTGCAAATGAATGTATAGTTGGCAACACTTTTCATTGTGCTTGCTTACTTACATATTAATTACTTGGTTACAAAGCAGATGTTTAAAGAAGATCTCCAAGTCAATTTTTGTTAATATTGACAATTTGCAGTGTTTCCTTCATTTTCCCCAGCTTCATGGGCTTTCACAATCTTCCCAACATTTCCTCATCTCCAAACTCTGAAAACCTGATTTCAACATCATTCTCATGTTTTGGTTAGGAGAAAAAGGTCAAGGCATCATAGGCCTCAGCTGGCAAAGTACAGATGCTCTCTAGGTCACAATCAGAAGCATTATCAGCTATGTGCCTGCATTAATGAGATCACACAGCATCAGGACTGCAGGGCCCAGCCCTGCACTCTGCCCCTTTCAGCATTCCTGTGACCTCAGAGGGGGACACAATTCAAAACCCAAACCTGGCCTACGGTCCTGAAGCAGTATAAGGCATTGTCTGCAGTTTGTTAACCTGTGAAAGCCCAGTGCCAAACCTAAAAGGAAAAATTCAGCCACTGAAATTGAACTTAGATGTAGGCACCAAAATTCTAAACCAAAATAACTTTGAAAGAAAGCTACCCAACCCTACTGAGCATAAGGTCACAAATCGCCTCTTGGGTTTTCATCCCAAATGTCCACAAGTGCTTTCAGTGTTGTAAAAACATGAAAGTGTCCTGGTCTGTGCAACAAGCCAACCTGGTTTTGGACCAGGTGACAAACCGAGTGCAGAAGCACCCCACTGCCCCACAAAGCCAAGTTTTGCAAGTATACACAACACTACCAGATGATCACAGCATAAAGACAGGCGAGGTGCACGAGGTGGCTGTTTAGTAGGAATTCACATCAGGCAGGAATCATTGTTCAGCCTTTTAGTTATTACACCAAGGAAAAAAGGAAAAAAAAGTACAAGTTGCACTGCTTTTGCCACCTGGGGTGACTGCTGCCTCTGACTTCCTAGAAGTGCTGTGTCCATCCATTGTCAGGGACTGGTCTAAAGTAAAGTGAGTAAGGAGAGGAAGCCTTTCTGCTGAAGTGGAACTAGTGCACAGAAAAGATGGAAAATTCATGAAATAATAAAGGCCTTATACAAGGCTGTACCACAGAGAAGATCTCAACTGAAACTTGGTCTCTCCAGGCAGCATGAATAAACCTCTTGTGCTGAAGGGTGCAAAAGTACCCTAGTATGTACTACTGAGCTCTAAGCCATTCTCCTGGGTACAGTATTGGTTTTGCTTGTTCTTCTGAAGTGCCAATTCTGACCAGAGGTATTCGGGTACTTAACTGCAGTGCTGAGACCTTTACCGGACTGTTCCACTCTTGTTATTCTGACAGCTCATGAGCAAAAATACTGGACTGCAAGAAAGCAAACTGGAAAACAGCATTAGCAGGTGTCTAGAAACAACGCACCATCAGATGGAGCAAATCAGCTTACGAAAACAGATTCCACAGAAAGCTTTGCAGAAACATCAGGTGAAGCTTTTCCTTTGGTAGGTCAGTTGCAGTAGGAAGCAACAATGCACCGAGTTCCTTGTGTCTCTGCTAAAGGACAATGCTAGCTTCTGGCTAGCAACACTGTGATTGAGAACCCCATTCTCCTTCACACTGAGAAGGTTCAGAAGCAGCAGCAAAACAGGAACAGAGGTAACAGCAAAATGTGCTCAATGACCAGCTGTAATTCACCCCGTCCCCTCTCCTTGCAATTGTTTCTGGAAAAGCGCTCCATCTGAGTGAAGATCAGAGTAGCTAAGCCTGGACTAAGAACTCCTTCACATACCTTGCTCCCTGTTCAGGAAAGCAAAAGGTCTAACCCAAGGGCCTGGCCCAGAGCCCAGCTTACCCTGGCAGCTCCCAGAGTCCAGCGCTTGTGCTGCATCTGCATCCTGCTGCGGCTTCCTGGAGAGCTGTTATTTGCTAGGAGGGAGCAGAGCAAGAAAAAGCCTAGGAAGATATTGTCTTCTGTAGGTTTTCTGAGGCCCTTATCGATGTACATTTTTCCTTTCCACAGCAAACACAGGTATGGTCACAGTTACATACTGGTTATGAAAATTAGCTTTATAGGTAGTGCAGCAATACTGCTGGTTTGTAAAAGGCATCAGGAGGAGTATCAGGAGCGGTATCATGGGATCATGTCAAGTATGTGTTTTTCCCTATACTCATGATTAACCAGTGCACAGTAAAAATATTTTAATAAGCTGAGAAGTGACTTAATTCCTCAATATTTATTTGATATACATGGATTGGGGGGGGGGGGAATGTCTGCCTGAAAGTTAATGATTGTTTCATGATTTATGATAAGGCTATAAATCTCTATGCAAAGGAGAGATCAAAGGGAATCACATCCCATTATGAATCCTGAGGCAGCCTGAAGCCTTCACTTTTCATATCTTGTTTCTGAGCAAGGCAAAAATTTGAGCTTGAAATGGAAAAAAGATAAAGCAGGCTCCAGCAACTGAATCATCACCATCCACTCCGGAGCGGAGTTACTATGGCAATGGCAGTGTTACTGCACAGCTTTTCCTTATTCATCCTACAGGTATGGCAGCAAACATATGTGGGAAACGTCCGCCTCACACGTGTGGCTCGCAGGAGAGGCCCATGGGCTCCAGTGCCCAGTTCCTGCAGAGAGGAAGAGCAAATTCCTGTAATTAAAGTACGTGATTTGCAGTTTTCCATGGAAACAGTCTTGGGGCAGGACCCAGGATTCTTCCTGCTGTTCTGTGCCTCAGGAAGGTGTATTCCAGTGCTTAGAGGGTGTCTTATGAGCACAGAGAATCTTTAATGCAGGGATTCTATGCTACTTTTTTTCAGCTGTAACTACCTCACTTCTCTGAATTATAGATGTCTTGACACCACCAGGGAGGATGGTATCATCTTTTTGGCAGAGCATAGCTTGGAGCTCTACATAAGTAATGGACCTAGTCCTGATGCCAGCGTAATAAATTAGTAATTTTATCTCTTTGTATATGCAATAATCAGTGTGTCAGTACTCACCAGTGTCCTCTTTCTTCTTCGAGGACCAGATGAATGCATCACCTTTCCTATTACTGCTGGTATGTTCTCTGTACTGCACATAAAGGACACATTTGCTCTTAATTATTTGCGAGACAGTATTTAATATTTACTCTCTAATAGCAAACAGAAGTTTCCCACAGGAATTGGGGCCCTTTGTAGGAAGCATACATGCAAAGGAAACCTTCGCCCAAAAATATTACTGCTGAAAGTACAGTTTCTGCAAGCTCATTAAGTCCTACAAGCAGACATTTATGTGGAACCCCAAATGAGCTTCTCACTGAGAATTTCTTCATCGTTTTCATGGAAAAGAAGTCCTTTTCACCCATTGTGTGAATGTGCACACAGCTCAGATCACAGGCCTGATACTAAATGCATGCCTTTTAAGTAGAGCCACTCTGGGGAGCAGATGAAGAAGGTTAACACATGTGCATTAATCAATAGGAGGGTCAACAACAATTATCACAGTGAGAGGTAAAAGAGATGCTACAACAATAAAATACACTATGTCATGCACTGAGAGGCAAGTACGGTTTTACATCTCTACATTTTCCATGAAAAGGTGGTGTTGAATAATAAGGAGCAGAAGACATCTGACACATTTTGCTACTTATACAGCTATGCATCCATCATATTTGTACCGGTAACATCTACCCCGTTATGTGTCTGCTTCATGCCTCACCCTGAAACCTCCATCACAGCACTTCCCTATGAACACGTTCACGCTCCCCACGCCCTCCTGCACCCAGGGCAGCGTCCCCCCCGCTCTGCCCGCTCTGGGAGGCTCCGAAGGGATGCTGCTGCCCACTGGGATACCCGTTGCCCCGCTCCCGCACCTCGGGGAGGGCGGCAGCAGCGGCACCACGTGTCGGGGCGGGGAGCGGTGGGGCCGGGCCGGGCCGGGCTCCACCACCCACCAGCGACGCAGCGGCAGCGGCCCCGGCTGAGCGCATCCCTTCTCGCCCATGCCAGGTGCCCTTTCCCGGCTGCGACGTGACTGAGGAGCGATGGGGCCTCTGCGGGAGAGCAGCAAGGTGAGGAGACGGGGATGGCTGCGGGGACCGGGCGGCTGCGGGGACGGACGAGCGGCAGGGGCAGGCAAACCCCGGCCCCCCCGCTCGTCCGGAGCCTGCCTGGATGGTGGAAGGAGGAGGGTGCATCCCAGAGTGTCCCTTCCCAAGCAGGAGCAGAAGACGCAGCTGGACAAGGAGGTGTCCCGCAGCCGCATCCCCCGCCTGGTCCTCCGCCCGCAGCAGAAGACATCCCCCGCTTCCGAGTCGCCCTTTTCGGAAGAGGAAAGCCGGGAATTCAACCCGCCCAGTTCCTCTGGGGGTTCCCGCAGGACCGTCAGCAGCAACAGCTTCTGCTCAGGTACCGCAGAGGGATCCTCCCCTACCCTCCCGGCCTCAGCACCCACCCAGCACCCTGGCCCCTGCGGGTTGCTGTCACCCCTGGATGCAGCATCTGTGTGTCAGGCTTGTACTGAGCCCTGATGAGCATCCTGCTTTGCAGATGAAGAAGGGCAACCATTGATTTTTCCAGTATCTGTTCTTTTAATACATGCCCATAAGCGACACCAGATGTTTCCATTTCTAGTTCTGCTATCCACTGCTAAAAAGTTGGCAGTTTTACTGCAGAAAAATAGTTGCTTTAAAGAGAAAGATTTGCCTTAAAAACTGCACCATGGGGTTCAGGCATCTGAAAAGCCCCTGAGTCAGTGTGTAAAACAGGGGAGTTGCTACTACAGGTATCAGATATAGGTCAACTATTTCAATTCCTTTTTGTTTTGTGATAGTGATTGTGCATGAATCGCAATTGATATGTAGGTGAAGTTTTCACTGTCAAAGTGCATTGAGTTTTGTTTATTTGAGCATTCAGGCTTCTCCTGGCAAGCCTGTCACAGGAGCTGGGCATGTCTTCTCTACAGAGAGGGCAATGTCTGGGTGATGCATCAGAAGTAAATTACTGTTTTCCAATTGTAGACCTCAAAAGTGTCATTTGCTCTTCGACATAAGTATAACCCTTTACGTAAGGGACAGCTTGAAACCAGATATTTTATGTTACATATTTGTCCTGTGTAGAGTTCAGCGCAATTCAAATGCCTCAACCAGCAGTGAATGACTCAGATTCCTACTAGTGGTGAGCAATCTTTTAACTGTTCACCGTGTAGGACATTATGCATGTGGATAACAGCATGGAAGGTCACAGCATGAGCAGCTTGGGTTCGAGATGTGTGTGGTAACTTTAAACATATTTTGAAGACTAAACATTTTGTTTTAATAGTTTGGTTTTTTTTGGAGAGCCTAATATTCTCAGTCTAACTACAAATCTGAATCAAAAATCTGAAGTATTTTTGTAATAGTTAATATCAGAGCAAGTTCCTAAACTTCCTTTTTGCTTATTCATAAGGTATTTCAGGTACCAAAGGCTTTCCTGAGAACAGCCATAAACACTCATATTTGTCTTCACTACAGTGGATCAGATTATTGGTTTCAATGCCTTTAATGAAAAGCAGTGTATTTAACACTATGTACAAGAACAGTCAGTTTTCCTAGATGAGAAACACACTATCCATGTTAGAGTCCAGCTTGGGCAGATTTTGCAATTCAGGCTCAGTGGAATGATCTATTTGGTTATTGTTTAATGAACAATGCAAAATGTTAAGCAAACAACACAGTACTGTAGGACCAGTGAAGTCTTTTTCCCATGCCTTTGGCATCCCTCTACCTTACCTTGCGTGAATTTGCTGTTACAAAGAAGTAAAATCTTTTGAGGCTTTCTGGAAATGCATTATTTTTATGATCTCTCCCAAATGGATGCTTCTTATCCTGATTTTCTTCCCCTGTGTGTTGACAAGCCTTTCATCCTGGTTACTGACATTCTTTTTCATATCTTTTGGGTCTGTATTGTGTTCTTCAGATCTCTTCAGCACAGAGCTGCCCAGGGATACCCTTGCTGTCCCACTGCTCTATGTGTGTTGTCTGGAGGCCCAGCAGAGCTTTGTGTGTGGCTCTGGGTGTGGCTGGTCTCATGGCTGGACAGTTTTAAGGCACCTTTCACAGAGGTTTCAGGAGTGCAGTGCTATTGCAAATGCTCCTGTTTATATTTCCCCTATTCATCTTCTATTCTTCCATGAATACTGCATTGATACAGTTTGCTTTTCTTCCCCATGCTGAGTGCTCTGCTGCCTGCAGCACCCATACTACCCCTTTTGACTGCTGAGTCTTCAAACCTTTCACAGCCAAGAATCAGCCAAGGCCCTGTGCTCCATCCTAGCACATGGGGTCTTGTTGATCTATCGGTTTGCTGGATTTTTCACTGTAGTGTAGGTATAATGACAAAAGTCACTGACTTGATCTCCTCTGTCTCTAGTGTCTCTTCCCTATCTTCCTTATGAAAATCCCTCTTTATCATAATGTGTATAATTCAGATAGATAGATTGAAATTCCCAGCGGCAGCAGGTGGCTGCTCATTCCTGTTTCTGGGGAGGGGATGGCAAAGAGCTGCGTGGGGAGGGGAGCGAAGCAGCCTCTCACCTGCCACTCCTGGTGCTTCATCTTAATGGAGAAGTGGCATGTGCAGAAAGTGTATTTAAAATTAGCAAGTAATACATTGGAAGATGGGAGTAGATGGATAATATAAATGACAGTGTGATGGCAGTATGAAAAAGCTTGTGAGCATTTGGATAAATCTCTTTTTTGTAAGTCCTTTGGAGCATTAAACTTCAAAAGGTTCTTGCTATGATTGTATGACTTGACACCTAGAATAATTCCTTTCCTCTTTACCCTTCCCTTGACAAGTTGCTCTCTGCCTTTCTTCCCTTATCATTGACACTAAGTGGTTATGATCAGTAGATTTCTTTTTCCCCTCCTCCATTTAAACATGTATTTCCTGCTTGATTCCCTAGGGCTTATAAGGTTGTCCATTTGCCCTGTGTGCTTACATTGGTCACAACACATAAGTGAAGGCTTCAAGTTCTTCTTTTCCTCTAAGTGAGAGCAGCAGGGCCTTCTAGGTATCATAAATGTTGGTTTAGGTGGAGGGAGGCTTTGGGAACTGTGGCAGTGCAAAAAATAGCACTTGGCAACAGACAAGAGACACTTGGGTTTAGTTCTTAGTTTCTTTTGAAGAAGTTAGTTCTGGCTGAAGTAATTCATGTGATCAGCTCCCTTTGTCTTGGGTGACTGGGTCGGAGGCTCACTTGACCCTGTCAGTCAGTTATTTGCAACTGACTGTGTCAGTTTTGCTTTGTAAGTCTGTATGAAACATGGTGAGCCTGTTAATCTTACCTGATATTCTTGACAAAACATGTTTTTAATATCCTTTTTTTCTGCCAAGTGAACATGGATGCTCTCTGAATGTTGTGTAGGCAAGCTGAGCCCTTGTATCAGTATTCACTGTTCTCAATCCTTCCATAAAATCCTAGTGCATCTGGGGTCCTGTTTGTCATTTGGTATGGGAGCACTTCTCTTCCTGCAGCCGCTGCCCTCCTTTGGCTTGGATGTCGGCCACAGAGCTTGTGTGATGTCAAACCATGAACAAACGTTCTCAGCAGCTTCTGGCGCAGCTGCTACCGAGCACTTGCCCATGTCACGCGTGTTTTCCACATCAGTTGCACTTGGCTCTGAGTGGCTCCGTGCACTTACTTACCTTCTCAGTCAGGTGGAGAGCGCAGTTTAAGCATCGAGAGCAAACCATCCGCTTGTGGGCCCGTTCAGAGCGGCTGCTGGGCTGCCTTCAGTAAGTCCAGCTGCAGTATTTGATTCATAAGAAATAAGATACTTAGGGCAGGGTGTTATCCTTGATTTCTGTGTACACGTCCTTTTGATACCAAGCCAGCTGTGTATTGGATCAGAGGCAGCCTGGACATGCCAAGCTCAGGAACAGCCTGTTTAGCTTTTCATCGTAAAAGGAAGTTAGTTTGGGATCTGCTTTTTTCCTAGTTTCTCCTGCTGAATAGCTCAGCTTTTAAATTTCTCCTTATGAAGAAGACTTGTTACAAGCTACCTTCATAACGATGCCCAAGGTTTCCTCCAGCTTTTCTTCAGAAGCTAGCTGCCTGAATTTCTGTAGGTAATGCAGCAGTGCTTTGTTAACTGAGAAGCAGCTTTGCAGGAAGCAGCTTTGCATTTAATAATCAGTTCAGCAAAAGACTTTGTGAGCAAGGGAACCTGTTTTATACCCACAGCAAATGGTTCCTCTAGGGCTTACCTGCAAACCACCTCTTTAAGTGGACTGCATAGTACTACAGGCTATTGAAAACCAGTAGTGTCTGTGCACATGTATGATTGTGACTTAGTACAGCAGTTTTCCAAAATAGGAGTTGAAGGTTCCGTTTTGCTTTTCCTTTCAAATTTCAAGATCTGGGTTCAGTGCTTATTCCATATCTTGTTCTTTTCTGGTGCAATGTCTTTTTGAAAATCTTGTTCTGTGTGGCACAGTAACTATGCTCCTGTACCGAGGCTGCACTGTAAGCCCTGGGGTGCAGGCACTGGAACAGGAAACTCGGTGTTACCATTCCCTGCTCCTGTGCACGGTCCCCTTGAACTCAGAGATTGCCAGCTGACCCAGCTGGTGATGGATGCTGGGGCTGAGTTCACACCACCTATGTCAAAAAAAAACATGTAGGCTCTCGGTAGGTTTACTGAAGTCCATGTGAATGCACAACTCATATTGGTGGTTACAGACAAGAAGAGAAGGGTTGTATGGGTGTTAATGGACAAAAAGCTGTATGTTCTGGAACTGTGGTAAATAATTTCTTTGTTAAAGCATTGAAACAGGTTGCACTGTAACCATCTAGCCTTGGAGGCTACACTATTAAAGTGCGTGTACTTAAACATGTATTTATGAATAGAAAAACAGAGAGGAAAACAAATGTTCAGTATTTTATCAAGTTAACAGAATGAGGCCAGAGAGTTAGTATAGATTACTGAAAATACTCTTCTTACCTGTGTGTATTTATAGGTATGTATAATGTATGTATTATTATACAGAAACCATGGACTCTCTCATTCTTGTTGCTTGTTATAAGAAAAAATATTTCATTTAAATAGTCCCTTTCTGGTTTATTTGTTGCTCTTTTTCAGTCTGAGTTACTGAATCAGAGATAGGCTTAAAAGTGCTCAAGTATGTGATATTGAAAGTTAGTTTCTCTTTCCTGCAGTCCTTTATGCTGTGCTTTTACGGGGTATTTTTGCCATTATTTGAAAGGTACGAAGTGGAGGTGCTCTCCAGCGCATTTGCTTGCAGCACTTTCTTTAATTAATGCAGCTCAGGATCACTGTGATACTAATTTACAAAAGCATTGAAACAAAATCTGCTTGCAAAAATGCACGGATGGCCTTTGCACAGGGGCCACACTGTGACATGCTTCCTTTTCTCACTGCTGCTTCCCTGGAGAATTTCCTGCTGGGCTGGCTTACGTGCAATAATTTATTATTGCTTCATACTGTTAACCACTAGTTCTGTTTCTGTGGCTCAAGATCTGTTCCAAAGATGGAAATGAGCGTCGTGCGTAGGTACTAAAGAGTGAAGCCTGCTGGTTCCTGAGCTTTTGGCCTTTCCCTGCCTCCTTTTCAACTTCACTATTTATTCCCTTTTACTAAGTAACAGTCTTTTTGTTTCTGTGCCACACAACAACATCTGGAAGCCAAAATATTTGACCTTTTGAATGCTTGTTGTCACTTTTTTATTTATCTCTCAGCACTGTGAACCTTTAAAGCCTGACCTGAGCCTCCTGAGCCAGTAGAAGAGCTCCTGTTCTCTCTGGCACATTTTGGATGTTGTCCCGAGAACACCCAGTACCTCATCCTTTCTATCACCCTGTTTGTCGCAGCTTGCTGTGTGTTGCGGCCTGAATTCTAAACTGCAGTGTGCATTTCCTTTGCCACCAATGTGTAATCTAATGCTTCTGTTATAAAGTGCTTTTCATACAGTTTTCTATTCTTATGCATATTGAAGAACATCACAACTTGTAGCAGGACTGAAACTTCAATTACAAGTCTTTGGTTTATTTTGTACTAAAAGACACTCGATGTTTTAAAAGGAATTCTACATGACATGTTTTAACCCTACACTTATAGGGTTAATATATGTCCTTGAAATTCTGGAACAGTATTTTGACCAGATACAGTGGATGGGTTCCATGTGTGGTAATGCTGAGTGCCAGTCTGGGCATGGGGGCAGTTAACAAAAACAGAAAAATAGGAGTACAACAGCAATGGTTAGAATATATGTGGTTTCCTTCCATTAGAAGGTAAACAGTGCAACATTGTGAGGTGATGTCGGAGCTGCGAAGGTCACAGTCATGTTGTCAGGCATGGAGGCAGAGCTGTGTGAGAGCAAGGGGCTGTGATATGTTGTACCATTTGAGGAACAGGTACAAATTTCTATGTGGTCTACTGAAGATTTTTATTTCCAAAAATGCTACCTTTAAAATTGGATAATGTATAATTTCTTCCTTTAATGCATAATGAAATTAAACATATAAAAACACACACGTAGAAATCCATCTGTATATACACATGTATTTCACATGGAGTTAATATTAAATGGGTAATCTTTCTTAGACTGGATGTAGCCAAGGCTTTCCCACTAGAGGCAGCAGCAGTGGTTCCACTTCCAGCTACTGTCCTCAGAAAAGGTTAGTGAGGTCTACTAAAGTGCTTAGAAAACCCTGTCAAACATCCAAGACTCTTCTTTGTCTCTTTTTCAGACCCTTTCCTATGCTCACCTTTAGTTAAAACTTTTCTTTATAACTTTCAAATAGATTTTCAGTCCTCTATCATCTTAAAACCCTTGTCCAAATGTTACCTGTGATGTGATGTGATGTGGTATCAAAACTCTAGGAGCTGTGTTATTGGTGACCACAGCTCTCTCCTAGTAACAGTACTATTTTTATTGATGTTTTTACTAGTAAGCCTTTAAGCTTTTGTTCCATAATACTTCTACCATTAGTGGTGCTATAAATGTAATGACAAGGCCAGTAAGCCACAATGCAGTCATTTTTTCAGATGCTTTCCCAGAACTCACATCAGTTCTGCCTGTTAGTGAAATGTTCAAATAGAAGGAAGATTAGTAGATTTACTGCCAAAATCCATTAAAATTTGATGCTTCAATGTAACTTATCTGTTGTATAGTCAAGATGTCAAGAGCGGATACCTTTAAGGACATATTTACGGGAAATAAGGAACAAGGAATAAGAAATTTTCCCAAGGAAGTGGTGAATGCCCCATCCCTGGCAGCATTCAAGGTTGGGCTGGACGGGGCTTGGAGCAACCTGGTCTACTGGAACGTGTCCCTGTCCATGGGGTTAGATGATCTTAAGGTCCTTTCCAACTGAAACCTTTCTATGATTCTGTGATTAACTAATTGCTCAAGCTGTAGGAGCAGGTCAGTCCATCTTCTCTCATCTTCCTCTACCCTCTTATATATAATTTGAGCATGTCACCATTTATGCCATGCTTTGAGTGATCAATGAGCAGTTTCCATACTAAATTTTCAGTAGTGACCATTAGTGTTCAGCCTGTGGGTGTGATGGAAGCAAGGTCAAAGTGGCTGGTGAGGAACAGGTGTAAAAGTTACCTGTATATTAATGATAGGAATCACAGCAACAATCAAAAGGAGTTGAAGATGTTTAATCTTACCTGCTCCTGTTACCCCACTGCCCACTTTGGAGATAGATCCCTTATTTCAGCCCATTTCCAGGCAAGTGAAGAGGTCTTCACCTCCTCCCATCAGTTATCAGCAGGGTTTTGGAGGAACCTGCAGGTCTGTGGGATATACTTATGTCACTACTGGGTTAGATTTTATAACTAGAACATTAAAATCAATAGCTCCAACTTGAACAGGGAAAGCCAGACTGGTTCCCATCTGTGGAGTATCTAAAAAATGTCAAGAATGATCCTATGCGTGTAGGTTGTACAGGACCTCTGGAGATCACTTCATCCAGCCACCTTTGTGCAGAAGGACTGTCTCCAGTACTCCAGTACTCCAGATACTCCAGTATCACGTCAGCCATGGCTTTGTCTGTCCGAGTCTAGAAAACCTTCAAGGACAAGAGTTGGCACAGCCTCTCAAGGTAACTTCAAGGAGCGATGGAGCCGCTAGCCTGCTTTCTTTCTCAGGCAAAATGGAGCATACTTAATTCAAGTTCTGTCTGCAGAGACAAGGAGATTAAATCTGGAATTAATTTGCTTAGTAGAATTTCATGTAAGTAGGCCTCCTCTATTTTTCCTATCAGGGCTATAGTTTTGGTGGCTTTTCTACTCTGCTTTAGTGTGCTTGACTTTTGGTAAGACACGTGCCTCAAAACCACATGATATTCTGATGAATTTTATTAAATACTAACCCCAACAGTTCTTAAAAATAGCTGTAAAATGAGTTTAGAATTGATCAGCTGGACCAAAACAAGTAGCATTTTAGGGCTCTGCTTTTAGTGAAGTTGTTAACTATTTTTTGTCAACAGCCTGTGTGACTTTGCAGGTTTGCAGCTGACAGATTGTTAGTAGCAAATGACTAATCTTAGTTATTTGTAGGTGGCAAAATGATGTGGGCAAGTGAGGGTGCCTCTAGAGAACCATTCCATATTTTGATGAGATAGGTGTTAGACTCCTACCTGTTGAGAACCTCATGGTGTCGATCTGATATGTTCCACCTCTGTCTTTCTGTATGTACTACTCATTTTATACTACTGTGTTTCATCCTGCTGCTTTTAGCATGTTGTCCAGGTGTTCCAGAATGATGCTCTGAGTCTCCTCTTAGCATTGTTTTCTGACTGGATGGTGAGCCTTTACACCAACACTGGTTCAGCTGCCAGTCAGAAGAGTTGCTGCACTAGTCAATGGAGAGAGGCGAGATCCTCCAGACAGTGACTCAGAGCAGTGGGATGAGTAAGCCTGAATTAGACTCTCCTCCTCCAGAGGAGCCTCTTTCTCTCCAGTTAATACAGAATGAACTTTACAGGTGGAAGCTAGGTGCTACATTCCCTTTGGTGTCTGTCAGGAACTCTCAGTAATGCATAAAACACCCCTGTGGTAAAAAAACAAAAGAAAAGCAAAGCATGTAGGGTGTCAAAAAATGTGGAGCAGACAAACAGATTGGGAGATTAACCTAAAAATTTCTGAAATAGCCTCAGTGGTACCCTCACCATCAACAGCCAGGTCACAGTGTGCCGTGCTTGCAGAGCCATGGTCACCCAGACTAACAGATCCTGGGATGAATTGAAGGGGAGTCAGGTAGAAGTCACAAGACTATTTTTACCCTGGTACACTGAGTATTTACTTACTCATGGGCCTTCATTAGAGGCCCATGTTTAATTCTAGAATCCACATTTCTTAGTGGAAATTAAAAATATGTACAGCCTTAACACTGGTCAAGGGAACCTTAAGAGGAGATGAAAGTGGGACAGTGAAGCAAAGATAAATAGGGGATGGACAGTTCAGACTTATAAAAGTGCATAACTAGATCTGGCAGCTAAGAGTGAAAGTAGAAATAAGTCAGTGGCTCCTCAGAGAGAGCATCATTAATTATTTGGTGTATTACATAAGGTGGTTATATATTCAGTATCCCTTGAAACCTTTAGGAAAAGGCAGCATTTTTCTAAAGAAGGTTCTAAGGCATATTCCAGCGAAATTTCTAACTCCTAAAGTGCCCAGAAAACCAGAGAAAATCACGTCACAATGTATGGCCTCAAAGTCTAGAACACTATTTTTGTCAGTTGTTAAGAGTATTATTATTTTTAATGCTGCTGTTTCTACTTTGACTTTACTATTTGAAAGTTAGTGCATGCAAATGTCAGAGTACTCTGAGCAACCTCCCTGATTTGTTTGTTAGAGAAGACACTATATCCCATGCTTGGCTTTGAAACTTGGCAGGCATGCCTGATCTGGGAGAAAGGTTGGACATGGAGTTTCAGTGATGAAATCCAGCTGATGTTCAAAGGGAAAGTACTCCCAGAGCACTCTGAGGAGGCCACTGTGAAAAAAGACACTATGAATATTGCTAAGTAAACAATGAAAGTCTTATGTTATAAATTTGTTTTTTCCCTCTTGTGCAACTAAATAATATAGGCAATATCAGAAGTGATCTTGGGCTGTGAAATACTTTCACAGCAGTATTTGCCAGCTTTCTCTCTTCTGTCTTCCTGATGCTCATGTGCCTGAGAAGGTAAATCAGGTTTCTCTGTATTCCTGAGGAGTCTAGACCTGAAATCCTTACTGGGGCAAAAGTCTTGCCAAGTAATAGGACTGAATCCATAACTGACCTTGCTGAAAACTACATTGCTATCCTGCCTTTATATATTCATATCAGCAGAAAGTGAATGCTGTTGTGGGCTTATCTGCTCTTATTACCTTCCTCCTTTGGAGATAGATCCATTATCTCTGCCCTTTTCTGGGCAGGTAGAGGTCCTCACCTCCTTCCATCAGTGTTGTCAGTAGGGTTTTGGAGGAGCCTGCAGGTCTGTGGATAATACTGAAACCACACTGCACCCTTCCTCTTGCAGATGAGCAGCAAAGGTGTTCACTGCTGCAGTGAGCAGAATGTATGGTCAGGCTGTCTGCAGGGCAGAGGGAGCATCAGTTTGGTGTGCGGTTAGGGTCCATAAGGAAGTTTGTTGCTCTCCTGTGGGGAGTTCACCTACAGTATTAAATACAATTAAATAGCCTGTTAAGGCTTTGGTGGCAGGGAAGAACGAAGGTAAGTGCAGGCAATTTGACTCTCACTGAGCTGCTGGATACCACCTCAGGACTTTTTCTTGTGCCAGAATGGTGGGTTGCAGGTCAGATGGGAGGTGGATCCCTCAGACTATAGCCAAGCTTTGCCTGTCTTTGGTGGGGAGCACCAGCACTTATATGCAGCTGTTCCTGTCTGTGGTAGTAAACACTCTGACACAGAAAACTGTCCCTCTGCTCCTTGGCCTAGATTTGGACAGTTCTAATTTTGTTTATGTTTCTGGCTAATACTAGGTGGAAGGAGTAGAAGTTACACATTACACAGAAAATATAACAAACTATCAGAGGAGAGGGAGTACAGTAAAATCACTAATTTACTTCATATGGAGAGGGAATGCTCACCTGCTTATTGGTGTATTTAAAGATCACAAGGGGTATAAGTAGAGAAGAGCTATTCTTCTTTGTGCCAGGCTCATTTCTTCCTTTAACAAATGCCCCATTGCAATGAAAGCTGATGTCCTTAAGGGTAAAATGAGAACACGTAGACATAACATATGTGATCATAGTGTCAACAGTGTGATATCAGAGGTAATGGTGGCAGTATGGTAATTAAAATACTTAAATTTTAATGCTATTTTTTATGCTTTCTTTAGCTACCTCATTTCCTTATTGCAGTCAGCTTTAAGTATTTGAGTTTTTTACTGCCCTAATTCTTAACACTGAAGTTTAGTTCTTTCATTATTTAAAGGTTTTATCAGCTCCTGATGGTCTTCCAGGTAGCATATCTAGCTTTGGGTGTTATTTTTATATAAAGCCTCTCATATAAAACACCTCTATGAGGGCTGCAGAACCTGTGCAGGTATTGCAGTGGTTTTACTGGTGGAGAGATGAAGTAAACAGTTTGGGTTGTGCTTTTCTTTTTTTTTTAATGCAAAGTTTTGAAAATAATGCCACATAGAGAAAGAACTAATTGGAATGGTCACAATTAAAAATAAACTGCATGAAGCTTCACTTCTCAGTATATAATTACAAATGTTTGTGTGCTTCTGAAGAGCAGATGAGTTGGACAAAGCTAAAGGAGCTGCTTAAATGAGTTCAGAAGCTCACTCAGCATGCTGATCCATTGCCCTGTAGGTGGCATTCATTGAGCCTGCAAAAGAGACTCTGAACCCTAGAAAAAAGGAAATGGGTGCTGATCTGGGAGGAAACTGCTGCCTTCTCTTTTCTTTGTATTCATTTATACAGTGATGTTGATGGGAATGGAAAGGCTAAAAAGTAAACTAAAATCATGCGGACAGCAATCCTGCTTTAGTCAGGAAGAATGTGGGGATGGGCTGAAAACCTTATTAGCCATCTTCTCTTTCATTTTCCTAGGACCAATTCTGCAGGCAGCAGCAAGATGCCAAAAGGAGATGCTTGTAGGTTTAATTGAGCTGATGTGAAGGAATGAAATACAATGAAGTTGTATTAGGTGCTTTGCAGCATTACTGCCCTTTGTGCCTTGGAAGATAATCCTGGCAGTAGGCAGGGCTGCCCCACAGCTTGGCATCATGGCTGACACTTTGCAGGGGCCTGGACAGCAACACCTCGGGCTGCTGGCTGCTGATACGTGCTAAGGCATAAAACGTGAATTAAGTGGTCAACACCTAACAGGTACCTTGCTCAGTACTGGAGGCAGAATGCGGAGAAGTAAGAAGTAGAACATCGGAGCAAATAGCTGGCCAGGAAAACTGGTTCCCATGAAAGGATGAGGTTGTTTTACTGTACTGAGGGAACAGTAGTTAACAGCTGCTTTTCCCTGAGGAGGAGAGGTGGGCAGGGAGGGAGTTAGGTAGTTACAGGGTATCTCTTTTGTCTCATAAATGCGCACTCATATACTGACTTTTTGAGCAATCTGCACATGCAGAGCTTGTTGCAAGATCAGGCTTGACCTGAATTATGAACAGGGCGGAAGTGATAAGTGCAATATGGTCATGCTAATCTTTTGGCTCAGTTGCTGGTACTTCTTTGAGTTTCATGTTAGGTAAAGAGACTGCACTGAGAGCAGGGTGCAGTTGCGTAATTAAGATGGCAGCTTTCAGTTTGCACTGGGAAAGAACAAACAATTAGGTTTCTCCAGGGGAGTAAATATTCAAGGCTTCCTTGTGTCAGAATAGCCTGTTCTTGTCGTGTATCTCTAAAACCACCATGACTTTTAGGGAGCTGTGATTACAGGAGATGTGAGTAGATGAAGATATTTGATATGTGGATTTCATCTGGACTCAGACTTCCTACTTTGCATTTTATTGTTAAGTGATGGAGTGTTTGTATTCCTGGAGGTAGGAACGTGGGTCTGTTCTTGAGGTGGCTGCTGATACCACAGACCACTGGTATGCCCTCAGAGGGATTTGGTTTTAAACAAAAGCAGTCTGTGTATAACAAACCCTCTTCAGAGCTAGGTGCCTCACAGCCACTTGTCAAGAAGGAAGAGCTCTGTGATCTCAATAGCTTTAAGAGGAGAAACAATTTTGAGAAACATTTATTAATTCCAGTTAAATTAAAATCCTGACTTTGTGCATACGGACTCTAGGTTGTTGTCTTGCTCACATCGGAACAGATTTTGAAGGAGAGTCCATGGCCTCCATGGGCCATGTTAGCTCTTCATCCAGTGTACACTACACAAGCCATTCTCATGTCTTTTGTGCATTTCCTCATTTCAGAATACATCCTAACCTAGCTACGTCAACAGAATTTATCTTAGATCTGAGTTTTTATTATGTAGCCTCTGATTTTGTATTTTGTCAGACTTTCTGCCATAAGGTATTTAAGACTTCTTCACAAAATGGGAGAAGCGAATAGCTTCTCACCAGGTTTCAGAAACAAGGTTGTACATATCAAGTAAATGGCTGCAAACAGTTGTAGTGCAAATACTTTTTTTGTTTGTTTGTTTCATTTTCTGCTAACATTCACATACTTACCAGTTAGAAATGTTGATGTTTTCTCTTTTCCCTTCAGATGACACTGGCTGTCCCAGTAGCCAGTCAGTATCTCCAGTGAAGACTCCTTCTGATGCTGGGAACAGTCCTATCAGTTTTTGCACTAGTAGTGATGGAGACTTCTGCAGGAAGAAATTCTGTCCAGGGACAACGAGTGAAGGGAACCCTCAGACAAGTCGATCTAAGAAGGAAACAAAGACAAGCCTTGTAAAGCCTGGTGAGTACAATATAGTGCCTTTCATTTCTTTAATGACACTTTCTATTTTACTAGTACATCTGCAGGTGTCTTCATACATGGTGTTGTGCTGCCTCTGATGCCACTAATGCTGATAGTAAATAAAAAAAATAGTCGGGTTCTTTCTATGGAGCCACCTGCAAGGTTTGGAAACAGTGTTGGTATCAGCTTTTTCATGAAAATATAATTAATTGACGTCTTCAGTTTCTTTTATAAGGCTCAGTGGTGATGCCAGGTAACTGAAACGGATTTTATCCTGTTTCATGGCAACTGCACACATATTTCACTGGCCAAAGATAAATGACTCTTACCATCAAAGCAAAGAATTACAGTCTTCTGGTGTTGTTAGATTTATTGTTGGATCCTGCCTAAAGTTTATGCTGCCAGGCTGTGATAGTTCTGGGAATACAACATGTCAGACCAAGGCAAGACTAAGTGAAAATGGACGTAGCTTAGCAAAATGTGGATTATGGATTTTGAAAGGTTTTTTTCTACTGAGGAGTCCTGTACACATGGAAAAGTTATGCATATTTCAATAAATTATTTAATTATTACACTTAAATTGACCTATAATATCAAGTTATTAGCCTTTTGCATTAGTAGTCAGAAGTTGTCTTCATTTTAGTTGACAGTATTATTTCAGGTCTTTGAATGGACTTCGTTTAGGTATTTAGGTATTCTTCTAAGTGGGCCATCCAGAAACTGTTGGTACCTCTACATCAATTGATCTCTAAGGCTGGAAAAACTGTTTCTTCATTTCAAGCCTATTGGTCTTTGAGATCCATCAAAACTCTCAGAGCAGGAACCAGGTCTGATTCACAGAGTACTTCCAAGTTCCTCGTGCTAAGTATTTCATAACTTTTTTAGTGGAAAGTTGCCAAAAACTGCGTCATAGTGTAAGCACTGACATGTGTGAGGGACATTCCTGAAATGGGAAGCATGCCAGGGGACAGCTGGGGTTCATTTTCCTCACTGTTGTCTACAGGGGTTAATGTAACTCCCATTGCCGTCTCTTGGCTTCAGGTGGATCCAGTGTCTTCCCCATGACCTACTTGCACAAGAATTTCAGGTGGCTCAGTTGGGAGTATCTAGCCTTTGTGAAAAGAGGGGGCAGCGTCATGTAGCAAAAGACACAGGGGAGCAGTAGAAGCGAAGTGGGACATGGGAGGAGAATAGCAGCAACATGTCCTTGTATATAACCTAGTTCTCCATATAACTGGATACTTCAAACTCTGGCACAAAAGGGGTGGTGCATAGTATCTTTATACCAAAAGCCCTTACTGATTTATGGAGACAATCTCTACTTCATATTTATCTGAAACATTTTCTGATAATGACTACATAGCAGGAGTATATGATATGATATGAGAGATGAGAGACAGAAATGCAGCCTAACACTGTCTTTTACAGACCATGTCCTGCGCTACATTTTTGCAGGCAAGTACATCAATCAGCCTACACCTTCAAAACGCCTGCCATTTTGCTGAAATAAATTTATCTCTTTCCAGGATTGTTTTCCTGGAACAATCTGAATCTCAGAAGTAACACTCACACAAATATTCAGATAATTCAGGAAATGTCAAAGTGGGATAGCACTGGAAATGAACCCTAGGATAATGTTAGGCTGTTTGCAAGTTCCAGTACTTTTCTGCTACTTATGCAAAACACTTCATCTTTCTTTTCTATACTTCAAAATATGAAATGCAACATAGCTTTTGTTTTCTCTAACTGTCGTGGTTTAAGCCCACAGTAACTCAGAACCATGCAGCCGCTCGCTCACTCCCCTGCTTCTTTCATGCTTGTGTACATGAGCATCTACATGGCATACCTTCACCACCAGGTTCTGCACGTGAGCAGTGATGTCTTGCCACAGTGCAGCAGCCCAGATGGGTTTACCTCTGCGTTGCCAGTTGCTTTGCTTCCATTGCTGCAACCACCCCCACAGGGCATTTGCCACCATCCATGAGTCAGTATAGAGATAAAGTACTGGCCACTCTACTCGTTCAGCAATGTCCAAGGCCAGCTGGATGGCTTTCACCTTGGCAAACTGCTTCAATTCACCCTCTCCTGCAGCACTTTCTGTAACTTGTCGTCGAGGACTCCATACAGCTGCCTTCCATCTCCGATGCTTTCCCACAATACAGCAGGACCCATCAGTAAACAAGGCATACTGTTTTTCACTTTCTGACAGTTTATTATATGGTGGGGCCTCTTCAGCACGCATCACCTCCTCCTCTGGTGACATTCCATTCTTTGCCCTCTGGCCAGTCCATGATGACTTCTAGAATGCCTGGACGACTGGGATTTCCTATTCGAGCTTGTTGTGTAATTAGTGCAGCCCATTTACTCCATGTAGCATCAGTTGCATGATGTGTAGAGGAGACCCTGCCTTTGAACACCCAGCCCAGCACGTGCAACTGGGGTGCCAGGAGGAGCTGTGATTCAGTGCCAATCACTTCTGAAGCAGCTTGAACCACTTCATAGGCTGCCAGTATCTCTTTCTCAGTTGGGGTATAGCTGGCCTCAGATCCTCTGTATCCCAACTCCAAAAGCTGAGGGGCTGAGCTCGAGTCTCCCCTGGAGCTTTCTGCCAGAGGCTCCAGGTAGGACCATTCTCCCCGGCTGTGGTGTAAAGCACATTTTTCACATCTGGTCCGGTCTGGACTGGTCCAAGGGCTACTGCATGAACTCGAGGGGTCCACTAGCCTAGATACTTACCCATACTCTCCCACACACCCTGCCACTCATGACTGTCCAGCCTCAGGAAAAATCTCTTGGTGGTCCTCTTAGATCTTTGTTTAACCCTACACAAGACCTGAGCATGACCCTGCTTAACTTACAAGATGAGACAAAATTGGGTGTTCTCAAGGTGGTGTGGCTGTGCATAAAACGCGTGCAGTATTTGCGGCAACATGCTAATCCCCAGCAAAAGCAGCAGGCAGGTTTTAAGGGTAGACAAAGGCCATCCAAAACCTTTAGAATTCTCAAATGCTGCTGTAAATAGCCTAATGGGGGAGCAGAGGATGTGAGGGAATGTCTCCTTCATAGGTTGACCCTCCAAGGAGGATAAAAAAGATCTGTAATTGCTAAAAATGCCCATTATATGCCTCCCAAAGTATGGAGGTGATGAAAACGCTGAGAACGCATGCCAGACCAGTTTCATGATCAATGATTCTATGGTATTACCATGAAATACAGTGAAACAAGAACCTTAGCCCAGGCCCCACAGCTGGTCAACACTAAAACAGCAAATGTTCACTGCAAGTAAGGTATGACATGAGACCAAGTGCAAAAACTCTGACAGCAAATATATCAGCATTGTGGTGAGTGACTATTAATCAGAAACAATGAATGCTTATCACAAATATGATTAGACACACTTTGGTCAGATCTGTCGTTATCTCAACCCTTCATGCCCCATGTTGGGCGCCACAAAGAACTGTTGTGGTTTAAGCCCAGCCAGTAACTCAGAACCATGCAGCCACTCGCTCACTTCCCCTCGCTCACTTCCCCCCCTTCCTCCCCCCGCTACTGGAGGGATGGGAGGAGAATCGAAAGAATGTAACTCCCACGGCTTGAGATAAGAACAGTCCGGTAACTAAGGTATAACACAAATCACTACTGCTACCACCAATAATAATAATGGTAAGGGAAATAACAAGGGAAAAGAATACAGCTGCTCACCACCTGCCAACTGATGTCCAGCCCGACCTGAGCAGCAATCTGGGCCTTCTGGGTGACTCTCCCCAGTTTATATACTGTCCATGATGTGCTGTGGTATGGAATACCCATTTGGCTAGTTTAGTCATGTGTCCTGTCTCTGCTTCCTCCAAACTTCCCATGCCCCTCCCTCCTCAATGGTAGAACATGAGACTGAAAAGTCCTTGATTGGAGTAAACATTACTTAGCAACAACTAAAACCATTGGTGTTATCAGTGTTGTTCTCAGACTAAAGCCAAAACATAGCACTAAACCAGCTACTAAGAAAAAGAAAAATAACTGTTACAGCTGAACCCAGGACACTAACAGCCTTAGGCGTTGCTTTATGGATCTAAGTCGTCTTCGCCTCTTGAAGTATTAACAAACTAGATTTGGGTATCACTCATAATTTATGTCATCTGCATAACAAACCATACTTAATCCTGGAATGAATTATCACTGCATCTTGCTAAGCCTCTGAAAGATTTATAACCATGAAGAAATTATCCATTTGGGATAGTTGGTAATGGCTTTTATTGTGCATTAAATCTGAATCACAGCAGTGTTATAGGTGAATTTGGCTTAAAATCTGCGCCTGCTTTCCCATGAAGGGATGGAGAGGGCAGGAACATTAAGGAAGATCTATAACATCCTCTCCAGAAGAAAGTTACAAGCCTTTTAAAATCAGGGCTGTAGAAGTTGTTCCTTCTTTGGGTGTGATTCATTTATGCAATATTAAAAGCAATGGAAAATGTGTTGCAGAAAATGCCCACACAAAAAGGAACAAACAGCTTTGTTAAAACTAGTCTTACTGAATTCTAGTTTCTGTAATTGAATAAAGAAGAGCATAAACGCTTCTACATGTTCGCATTCTTAGTGTACTCCTCCTGCAAAGATCCATCCTGAATTCCTGAAGCTCATGTCCACATCTTGATTCAAAATCTGGATCTGCAAGCTAAAAAGTACTGATAAACTTCCAAAGACATGCAGATAAAGAAGGGAATCTTGGGCAAGAGTTGTGTCAGTAACTTCTAAAAGGCTTGAATGTTTAAAGGAACACAGAGATGTATTTAAATGTCTGTGAGCATTGTTTGAGAAGGGCACCTGATCAGCTGACTATGTTCAGCATTTCTGGCAGAAGTTCTTATCTTTGCTTTCTTGCTTTTGGTATCATGGGCATACATGGAACAGTTGAGGTTACTGTCAAACTGTCTCTTAGAGCCTGTGGAATTGATGAAGTTCCACATGAAATTGTTAAGACTTAAGGTAAAACATTAAGACTGTCCCGGACTTGTCCCTTTTGCACATTCAGAAGGCTGCAGAGTAGAGATGTAAGCACCACTGCATTAAAGGAGACCTAGGTGAGCCATAGTTAGGGTCAACTCCCTAAGCCTTGTCAAGACTGGCTGGCTGTCGTTCACAGCTCAGTTCAGGAATAATCATTCCAGATAGGAGCAGACACTGGCACAGGTTGTCTGGAGAAGTTGTGGAGTTACCATCTATGGAGACACTAAAAACTCATCTGGGCATGGTCCTGGGCAGCCTGCATCAGCTAGACTTGCTCGAGCTGGGAGTGAGCCAGGTGGTCTCAAGAGTTCCCTTCCACCCCCAGCAGTTTTGTGATTCTGTGTTGTTGGATTTTTTTACTTTAAATAGTGCATCACTCAGATCTGTAGTTAAGTAGCTGCAAGGTACAATTTGTGCTTTTTCTGCCCTATCTTTCATGTCCATGTACTGACATTTCACTTACAATAAGGTTATCAAAATGGAAGTATAAAAAAAGAGTAACTTTTAACAATCCCTATTCAAGTTAAAATGTCATCTAACTTTAAGCCATAGTAAGTAACATTGTACTCAGCATATGTGGCCAATATGATCTTTTCTGCTTCTTCCTGGTGAATTTGTTAAGTCACAAGCAAGCGACCCTCAGGGTAGCATGTCTGAGTCTGCACAAATTAATCTTTGAAAGTTTTAAGATTATCAGGAGTTTTAGGAGAGACAGGTGGGGCAGACTATAATTGGCCTTAAATTGCTTATCAGTACTCAGGTGCTGGTAACTTTTTTAATTAGTGTTGGAGCTGATGATAATGAACAAAAATGAGGCAAGGGAAATGACCCTGGGTAACTGGGAATATTACAGTTCGAGCTAAATAAGCCAAACTGATCAGAGAAGAAACACAAGCATTAGCTGCAAATTATGTCTAGCTGTTAAAACATAATGCTCTTCCTGCTTTTTTGTGCTGTCCACCGTGTAAGGATTAGATTTTCAGGATATGAAATATCCATGAACTTGTTCTTGGGGTCACCCTGTGCAAACAAGAGTAGTAGCTACTTGATCCATTAGTGTAAAATTAGCAGGTAAGTTTATCCATATTGCTACCTTCCTTCCATATGTGCTGTATGCTAAAGGCAGACACTTTGGTTATTTTAAATGAAAGCTCTGATTTAGGTTGTATTACTGGCATCTGGCTTTATGATTTTATAGCTTTTCTGTCAGCTCATTCCCTTTCTTCAGTATGACACTGTGGAAATAATAGTGTCTGACTAAGAAATTTATGTGTATATGTATGTGTTTCACTTGAAAAGCAGATGAAACTGTTTGCAAATACTGAGAGAGGATTGTCTTAAGAGGTAATTCTGGAAGTATACTTCACTCTTAAGACCTTCACCTTTCTGAATGCAGAAAGATGCAATGATTGGACTTGTTTTATCTTGGGAAGTCTGGTAAAATATTGGAAAGACATGTTTTACTGGTAGATTTATCCAAGAAGATTGTATCTTGTATTTTCGTGGCTTATGTTCATTCTTTGCACCAAGTTTCTGCAAGCAGTGGGGAAAAATAATAGAACTGTTGTCCCCATTGTTCAGGAACAATGGTACAGAGTACAAAAACAAAGTTACAAAATGTACTAATTTGTATAGATCCTATGGTATGCAAAGTTTCATTGTTCTGTGTAACTGCTTGTTAGTACTTCTACCTCTTACACTGAAATACATTTTAAAATGCTGCTGGTGTACTTTGTATACTAACACAAAGTCACACTGTTGGGTTGTTTTGAAGAAAGACAGACAACAGAAAATCTGTATTTAGAGATAGCAATCTGACTTGACTGATCCCTAAAATAAATGATTGTGCGTCAGTTTAAAACCAGAAATCACACAAAGGTGAGAGTGACGAGAAGACTGGTGACCTCAGTGCAATGTGTCTGTCTTTCTGCTGTTCCTTATTTAGCAGTACTTTGTAACCCACATTCCAAGACTACATCTTTTCTGGGGGATGGGTAATTATGAACAAGGGTATGTCAAAGAACATTTCACCTGGTGTCACAGAACCAATAAATTGAGGCCTCTTGCCTGCAAAGTTAAAAGAGAGCACAGCCTCGGTGAGTCTTAATGCTCGCTGTGGGTCATTAGTTCTCAATTATGTTACTGATCTTATCATTGCACACTTAATGAAACATCTCATAATACAAACTTCGGAATGTGAAGACAACAGTCATCTATCAACAGTTTCAGAACTCCACATACCCCCTTTCTTTAGTGTTGAGGCTTCCTGCCACACCTCCCACTGGCTTCCGGGGGTGCAGTCCCACCACTTTTTGGCACAGACTCTCCTTGAAAATGTGCAATTCTACCAAGTGTTACTGTGAGAAAGGGTGTAGAAAGGTGAAATTACACCTTGTATACCACACCAAGCTGGCTTTGACATATCTGATGACCAGGTCTTGGTGGCTGTTGCAGCCCAGTACTCCTGTCGCATCAGGCTGATCCACATCTTCATGTCCTCCTCTGTAAGGAAACAAAACTAGGCCTCTGACCTTTGAGACTGGGCTGTAGGGTTAAAGTCAGAGATTATCCATCAGGCAGTAACTCAGTGGGTCTTCCCGCTCCTGTCCAGGGCTCGCCAGGCATATATAGGCCTCTGGGTTTTGCCAGGGTTGTGAGCACAATGCCAACACAGGGCAATTTCACCGTGACTAGTTGTCCTACAGGGGTTCCCAGTGGGAATTGACTCCTCTGATCATCAGGTATGGGGGCGTCACCTGTCAGTGTCCCAGGAGGCCAAATCACTTAAGGTTTTGGGTTCCTGTAATTTCCGCAGCAGTTACTGACAATGAAAACTGCTTGTGGCAGTCATACATCCCAAATGTGGTAAGAAACACCTGCATGTCTTTTAATCAGGCTATTAGTTCGCTCAACTATTCCATTGGCTTGGCTAAAGCACTGTGGGCAATACTGGGGGATTGTTCATACTCTTGGGGGAGTCAGTTAAAAGTGTACTGTGTTCTCTTCCAAGTGAAAGCAATGGAGGTGTGTCTTCTTCTCTTAGGGTAACCATAAAAAACATATCCTTAACATCTAGAGTGGCCATCCAGGGGTGGGCAGCAGCCTGCATTGTTGTCACTACAGAGGTTATGCTCCCGACAGCAGCAGTCAGTGGTGCAGTATTAGTATTCCGTTTCCTGTAATCAGTTGTTAAACACCACTGGCCATCAGCCTTACGGACTGGCCAGACTGGGGGATCTGAGGGAGTGCATACAGCTTACAATGTGTGTCTTCTCTAGCTCTTTAATCACTTCAAGACGTGGCCTGTTTGGCAGTAGATATTGAGACAACAGGTTGTTCTGTGGTAGGGCAAGGGCAGTCTGCAGAAGCCTCACTGAGAGGGGTTCTGCCTCTCTGCATCCAGGACTCCACACTCCGCCATTGGGCAGACCATTACCTGCCTGCCAGTATGTCAAACCCTCATGTATTTTCCTTGTCAGGACTTAGAGCCACTTCGGCAGGAGCGGGTGGCCCGGAGCCTCCAAAGGTTCGGGTCTGTTCCAGATCCCAGCGGGATGGCCAGGCCAGGGTCTGTGACAGACTGGCTGGATTGTCCCGTGCCCGCCCGCCCTGCCCTCCGGATCAGCCCAGCCCATCTCTCGCCTGGGGGTGATGATATCGTGTCACTTCTCCACCCGAACCAAAACGCACACGGGGGTGGTGAGGATACTGCTGGCTGTGCTCCATGATCGCCAGGATTCTCCCTACAAGAGGCTAACCGACACATGCAGGGCATACTGTGACCCTTTGAGGAGCGGTCTGAGGTGGCTGGAGTCTCCCGGAGCGGCCATCGGTGCTCCCTGCAGCCCTCTCTTACACTGCTTAGATGAAAGCAGCCATTTGTCCCCCCTCTGCTATCTCGGACAGGCCCTTCACTTCCACAGTGACCAGCTCCCCTCGCTCCTGGGCTCCACCACCCAGCTCAAGAAGCCTCTCGGTCCACTGCTCAAAAACACACCTGGATGCCAAAACCTGCTCCTCCATGCCTCCGTAACAAGCCCTGTATGGACGTCCTGCTGAATACACCAACTTAAATGCCACAGAAGCAATAAATTGAGGCTAAATGAAAGTTACTGTTCAAGGTCAATCAAAGCTTCACCAACATCAGCTGTGACAGCTTCAGGATGTCACATGGATTCGTCACTACAGTGCTGATTCTTAAAGTTCATGGCCAACAACACAAAATGTGCAGTCACTCACCTAAAAGGGAGGGCTCTCAACCTCAAGGAGTTACTTCTTTCTACTCAAAAGCAGGCCCGCTGCTCTCAGAGAGACTGACAGAATGGCTGCCCAGGGTCTCCATTGCTGCCCTGGTCCGAGCTGTGGTCAGACATGGTCACGCAGCCCTCATGGGTTCAGGACCCACCTGCCTGCCTCTGCACCCACCACCATGTGAAAGTTCGGTAAATATGATCAGCATAGCACTGGGGTTTTTTAGCTTGAGTTTATATGTATTTTAGATTTAAACCTCAAATTTAAACAAATATGCTTAAATTGATGTGGAAAATGTGTTCACCAAATATTTCTTTTGAACAAGAATAAGCAAAATAGCTACAAAGAATATTTCAGTTTTGGAGTTTTTCATGTATTATCAAAACCAAATCTACAAATTCGTGTTAAAGTGACCTGGAAATACAGTCTTTTAATTCTGTGTCACTAAATTTATAATACGTCCCCTTCTAAAGATTATTTTAGGTGGTGCTTAGGAGAGCTGTAAGCAATTAGTAGTTGGGCTGTGGCCTCTTGAGATGCATACCACTTTTTGTTCCAAAGATTTCAGGCTGCAGCAAGCACCCAGATATCACAGGAAAAATGGAGCATCCAAAACTGAAGCCAGGAAGTTGCAAAGGAGGAACTGTCAAATAAAAGGCAAAAGCCCGAGTCCTACCTGTCCTGGATAATGACCTGTCCAGGTGTGGGCTGGTGGCACAAGCTACCTCAATTCAGGGCCTTGGGCACAAATCTTGTGCAGTTAGGTACTTATTTCCTTAGGAAATTGATAAAAATATACAATAAAAGGAGATCCATGTTATTTAGTTCAGTAAAGGGAAAATAAATTTATATTTAGATCTGTTTATGCCTCTTCTGGAGGATGGCTTTGAGCATAAAGGAGAAGAGTGTGCTAATCCAGGTCTGGGCAGGCTGAGGGGATGCAGTCTGCTCCCAGGGGAGCTGTTCCGCTTTGGTTAATTTAGTAACTGCTTTATTGGGGGTTGAAGCAGAGTTCCCAGCAGGCACACCATAGCTCCTTTCTGTCTCTCTCTCTCTGGCCTGTTAATTGTCCCAATACCACTCCAGATGTGCAGAAAGTGGGAAACTCATCAAAAAAGTGAGATTCATGCTTGATAACAGCAGCATGCCTGTAACCTCAAGTGCAGAGTTGTGCTCATTTGTGACAGAGCCACGGCTCTAACTGCAAATCAGAGTGAGTAGGGGATATGGGTATGTGACTTTGGCAGGGAGTGCCCAGGCTGCTGGACAGGGGGAGACCTGTGCCAGCCAGTTTATCTTTTCACTTCAAATGCCTCTGGATAGAGAGGAAGATCTGCTGGAGACTGTCGGGATGTGCTCCTGCATCTGGAAAAGCTGAGTGCCTGGTGTAAGGAGGGAACTGGGATTTAGAAGTCAGAGTTGGGGTAGGTATGGAAGATGGCAATAGCTGTGATCTTTAGTTAAAAATAAAATTGTATGCCCCATCCCTGGCAGAGTTCAAGGCCAGGTTGGATGGGGCTTTGAGCAACCTGGGCTAGTGGAAGGTGTCCCTGCCATGACAGGGGGATTGGAACTTTAAGGCCTCTTCCAACCCAAACATTCTATGGTTCTGTGATTTAAGTAGTTATTTTTCTATCCTCTGTTTATCCAGAGTGGAATGAGAGCCAAAAATTAGAAACTGGCACTATACACACTGTACACTTAAATACTTGTTTTAAAATGTGTGTGAGGTCAAGCTAGAACATGCTTTGCAATCTGTGTTTTACTGCAGCAATTTTTCCGCTCCTTCTGGCTGTTTTCTGTGGGTTTCAGCTCACTTCACCTCCACAGAAAAAATACTGTGCAGACGAAAGAGACCATTATGAATCTTCCCTTAGGAGATTTTGTGTGTGTGTGTGCGCTGCTTTTAAATTACAATCTGATTATTAATGCCAATATTTAAAATAGCTTTCTGATTCCCTGGTTAAAGTATTCTGAACCTACTCCAGCTACATTTTACTATGCACAGCTCCCACCAACCATGAGTCTTTATTTAAAGTCATTTTTCATAAAATAACATGAATCACAGCTAGAATCCTGGGTTGCTGTTACGTGATTTTCTTTACAGTTTTCCAGCTCTATTCCTCCTCCCCATGATAAACAGTGTTGCCAGTATTCATTTTTATCTTAGAATACACAAATTGCATTCCCTTAATCTCCCTTCATAAACAGTGCCCTGTAATCCTGTTATCATTATTGTTGACCTTTTTGGGAATTCCTCCGGGTTATTAATGTCTTTTTAATGAGAATCTTGGGATTTAAACTGTTTTCTGAGCAATGTTTACTCAAGAATTGATAGATTATTTCCTTTTTCTATTTTCCTTCACATCCCTTATTTCTTTTTTGCCTGACATCTCACAATGTTCAAAGTGGAGCTATGCAAATAACTCATTTGGGGGTTTGCTGCCAAATCAAAGCATTAAAGAAAACCTTTGTTCCAAACTGAGCAAAGACAATATTAAATCTAAAATATGTAGAGTGTGTGGAGAGGTTTTTTTAGTGGGATTACCCCCTTTTGGAAAGAAGAAATTTGTCAGTTTTCAAAATTATAGCATCATTGCAAACAGAAGGCAGACAATTTTCTGTTTGACTTTAATCATAAATAGCTTAAGTATTCTCTGGACTTGTTTTTTTTTTGGTGACCAAATTACTACCTAAAAGTTTTTGTTACCCTTAGAGTGAGTACTTTAAATACTTTTTGATCAGTATTGAGCAGATATGTCTATATAGTCCTTGTCTTTATATATCTCTATTTATATTTAAGCATAGAAAGCTAAGGGAATGTATTTTAGTCATGCAAATCTCACTCATCTCATTTCACAGTGCTATAAAGACATTGGTATGTTGGTGGTTCCTGGGCTCAGAAGTGAAAGCTCAAGCATAAACAACTAAGCAGGCCTTTGCAGGTAGTGGTGGCATTTTGAACATTTGGCCCATTTAAGCAGTGGTATGTTACTTGCTTTTATGTACCTAGATATCGAAATCCTGATGAAACTGTGTTTGAGATGCCTTCACTTTGTTTTGTTTCTGACTTGAATTTACAATTCTGAGCTCAGAAAGAGCATAGGAGAAATGCACATCCAGTCCACTGTTCCAATAAAGAAAACACAATTAAAAATCATAAAATAAACACTAGCATCTGGAAGAGCAACTAGGTAGAGGTTGCCCAGCTTGTCCCAAAACTTCAGATTGTAGAGCTTAGTTTTCTCAGCAGATGTGTTGGGTGCTGGGGTTGGGTAGAGTCTCGTGATGGAGGTGGGAGCTGTGAGAAATGCAGCAGGAGGTAATGAAGACAGGCATCCCAGGCTAGGTGGATTTACAGAGGAACTGGAGAGGGGCATGATAAGCTGAGAGTATGGGAACACCGTCTCTTCACCCATTTCTTACTGCTGGATGTGGTGCATGTTCCTGGTGGTGTGATGGGGAAGTCTTGTGCAGCCTCTTCCCTGTTCAAAGCTAAGTCTGGCCCTGTGAATTCTTTCTTTTCCCAGTAAAGCAGACAGCAGAAGAGAGCTTTCCTTGCACTGCTTTTGTGCAGATCCTAGTGTATTTAGCATGGTGTGAAACACTCACCCTGGTCTTTAGACAGCAGCCAAGCACTGCACTGTTCACTACTTTTAAAGCTGACCTGCTCCTAGGCATGCCTGGAAACAACAGTGTCACACAGATGGGAAGCTTTGCTGGTTGAGACTGATGGGAGGTACTTCTCAAGTGAGGTGGCAGATGGGGAGACAGCCACTTCCAAAATCCCTCCCCCATCCTGCCCCAAATGCCAGGGACCTTGCATCCTTTCATAAATCCAGCCTCCAGGGTGACATTACTTCCCTAAGGAGCTTAAAATGTACTGCCTTTAATATGACATAGCAAAGAGTAAACCCGCTTTATAATAGTGTATTTTATATATACCGTTACATAAGGAAATTAATATTCTGCCGGGTTTGTTTCATGTTTTATTAGTATTACAAGCCTTGTCTTGCTTCCACACTAAGGCATTTTATTATAGGTCTCTCTTCCTCCCTTCTGAAATTCTGCAACTAATAGGAAGCTGTTGACTTTCCAAATCCAGACAGGCTGTGACTGTTTGCTGGAGCTGGCAGAATACAGTGTGACCACAAACCTGCAAGGATTAATAAACTGAAAAAGCACAGGCTTCTCATCTGTCATTTGTGCTTCTTAATGAGAAGAGTGCTATTGAGAAAAAGAGGGAGCAAATGACAGCAATCACAACCTGAAATGACACTTGAACTCTTACTGCATTTTATAATCATTTCAAGATGTGTGATACAGTAAAAGTTTTCTTAGCTTATGACAAATTTTGCTTCTTATCCTGGGTCTGCCGGGTTGTTTAGTTAGTTACCTCCCAGATACGTTTCTTCTTCCAGTGTTTTTCTCTTGCCTGCTGAAAACATTTCAAGCTGATTTAAAAAAAAAAAAAAATTATGCGCATTATAATGAGAACCATATGTCTTAGATTAAGGGTGACTGTGCACAAGCTTTCAGCTGAATCAGGTTTAGCATGTGATTTCATGCATTTGCATATATGGTGTGAACGCTTGCCGGCACAACTACTTGTGATGCCCCAGTTACTTCTGTTCTGTGTGTATGGGAACCAGATTTAGATGTGTTGGAGAGGCTTCTGAAAGCCCTTTGTTAAACTTCTGCCACCAATATGACAGGAGGGCTGGGATGTTTTCCCAGTCTCTGATGGAGTTTGCTCCCTTTTTTGTGTACTACTAAGTCATCCTTGCCAAAGATGACATTTTGCAGCTCCTAAAAATACTTCTGACCAGCCTATCCATTTCCCTTCAAACAGACCAGATAGCACTGCCAGGTACCAGGTATGTTTAGAAATCTCCTGAGGTGACACTACCTGCTTGATTATAAAAGATACTTGTCCATAGGTGGACTTACACTTGCATTTACTGTCAAATGCAAATAGAGTATCATGTTATGCAACTCTCTGTATTATTTGAACCTCCCTGAGGTTGGTGTAGCAAAGCAGCATCCTTCCACCTCTGCTCCAAACAGACTTTTTGTTTGAACAGGAAGGTAAGTTCCCGAGACCGCCCCTTTCTGCTCCATGAACATATGTTCCCCTTGACAAAGGTCATTTCAGGCTGAGAAAAGAAAATTCATGAGAGCCATTTCTAAGGTGTTAGAACAACCCAAACTGTGTGCAGAAGCACAAAAAATAATTAGTTCAAGCTGATTTCTGTATGAAGAATCTTCTTAAAATACTTAAAGCAAAAAAAAAACCCAACTTGCAGTGCTCGTTGTTCCAACAGCCACTCGTGGCTGTGCTACAAATCCATGAATTAAAAGAATTAAGAAAAACACAAGTCCAGATCACAGTGATATGCAGAATACACATGATGGCTCTCAGCCAATAGCAGTAATTAGTTTGTAGTGACTGTGTTTTTAGAGAAGAGTTGGGTTGATCGTGGTTTCGCAGCATACACAAGTCACATTCGGTATTCATTTTGAGATCTACAGTGCTTATAATTTGTGTTAATGGAGTTCACATTACTACCAAAACTACAGTATTTAGATGAGCTTAGAAAACTGCTTAATGAGATAAATTTTAATTATTTGATAACAACTCTTCTTCCAAAGTAAGAAGAGTAAGCAGGCAAAACTCAAGACAGTCAGTTAGATCAGTTAGATCACAAAGCCAGCACTCTGAATTGAGGAGATCATTTGTAAAATCAAATTTAGGTCCAAATGTGGGGAAGCTGGATCTGTGTTGCCATTTTTCCCCAAAGTCTTCTGTCTGGTTTTGAGCTGGAGGTCTCCTCGAGCTGGAGGTCTCCTCACCCAGCAGGTTTGAACAATTTATGAAGGGTCACACTGCAAGTTTTGCTCCACATCCCCGCAAACTGCAGCTTTGCCAGCTGCCCAGGTTACCAGTTATTCCTGAATCATAGAATCATAGAATCATAGAATCATAGAATCATAGAATAGTTAGGGTTGGAGAGGACCTTAAGATCATCTAGTTCCAACCCCCCTGCCATGAGCAGGGACACCTCACACTAAACCATGTCACCCAAGGCTCTGTCCAACCTGGCCTTGAACGCCGAAAGGGATGGAGCATTCACAGCTTCCTCGGGCAGCCCATTCCAGCGTCTCACCACCCTCACAGTAGAGAACTTCCTCCTTATATCCAATCTAAACTTCTCCTGTTGAAGTTTGAACCCATTACCCCTTGTCCTATCACTATAGTCCCTGATGAAGAGTCCCTCCCCAGCACCCCTATAGGCCCCCTTCAGATACTGGAAGGCTGCTATGAGGTCTCCACGCAGCCCTCTCTTCTCCAGGCTGAAATATAATTAACAGACCTGTCTGATGAGGGAGCGCTGGCAAGCAGTCGAGTGGATGTCCACTGAAGAGTGGGGAGTGATGGCTTCAGCAGCCAGTGCAATGGGATAGGGGAGGGATGCCTGTTGGTACCCTTAGGACTGACCATGCCAGGCATTGCTGTGCCCAGCTCCTCACCATCATTCTGGGAGAACAGCTTACAAATCTGAGCTCAGTGACTAAGTTGTGTATAAAATCAAAGGAGATGGTCAGGTACTAAAATCCAAGATTCACAGCAGAACATGACAGGCAGGAGCACACATCCACCAGTACACAGGAGAAGTCAGAGAGAGTGCCTGTCAGAGAGAGAGACAGACTTGGTCACCTACTTGTAGTGTGCCCCCATGCATGCCTTAGATTCACTCTGAACTTCCATGCTGGAGCTAGACCAACTCGGTGAGGGCAGGCAGCCTGCTCATTTTATTCTTTTGAAGCAGGGCAGTGCTACTGCTACCTCTGTGTTCTGGGTCCCAGCTGAGCAGTTAGATCTTGAGGAAAAGATCAGTTCAGTGCCCTCCTTAGACCAAAGGACTTCAAATCCACACTTCTCACCAGAGTTCCTGAGCTACTGTGACCTAACAGGCATCCTCAGCTTCCACCACAGACTCTAGACCTCAGCTTCAGGAGAGGCTGAACCATGGGCAGAGGAAGTGGAAGCAGCTTGTGTCACCCAAATGTTAGAGCTGTCCACATGGAGGAGATCTCTATGTCCTTTTCCTTGGTTCCAGGATTGTGTCTTCTTTTACCCAGTTACTGTTTGGTGTGAATAGAATAGTAAGTCCAAGATAAGTAATAGTAAATCAAATAAATAATAAGTCAAAGGGCAGAGACTGGAACCAAAACCCACTGTCGGCTATAGCTTGATGCTGTGAATTGAGTACATTTTCCACTAGGAGACTTTACCATTGAAATGGATAATTTTTAAGGGTGTTACCTGAAGAAAGGCCTGAAACGCTAAAGAGAGACTTCATCACTCCTTTGTGGCTTTTTAATTTTTCAGTGCATGTGAGCTGTGTGGTTTTCTTTCCTAGATTGCTTGTGCTGTACAAAAACAGCCTTGCGGGAGCAACCTCATATTAAGTAGAAAAGAGGCCACGTTAGTGTTTTCCGGAAATATACTGTTTATACTGTTAAAGATTGAAACAAGAGATGTAGCTGTGAGTTAAAGGTTTCAAGAGAAATTAAACCAGATCTCTTTAAAATACAGGCCCTTTCATTAGTGGGCATTGCAACTGAATTCTTTCTATTCCAACTGCTTCTAATGGCTTTGTTAGATTTTTTTACACAGTTAGGCCGTCTTTTCCCCTGGGGTCTCTAAATTAAGCTATCTACAGAGACAGTGTGCCCCTTACTCCTCTAGTTGCTGCCTCCAAGTGGTGAAGATGTATGCATATAGTGGGCTTTGCTGTGGAACAGGATACTTTTCAAGGCGAGGAAGCTCAGCAAACATAAGTGCTTTATATTTGAGAACAAGTATCTGTCAGCAGTGTTTTATTTACAGATCTGTTTCACTGGATGACAATATGCAAAACTTAGCATCAAAACTGATATATAGAAAGAGGTCATGTTATGGAGTCAGAAGATAAGTAAGCTCTGTGGTATATATGCTTTGGCAGCTATGAAACAGTGGTGAAGTTACAAATAGGAAAGACATACACGGAAAGAATAAACATTGATAAGTTTGTATGCATCCGGAGTTTTGGGAATCAGTTATGCTACTCAGTTGTCAATGTTCCTGTCACAGGTATTACTTGAATAATTTTTTTCTCTCCATAATTTAGTCTTACTATTTAGATAGCAAATGGACAATAAAATGCACACAGGCAAGTTGGAGCTGTCTTCTTACAGAAGATTAAATGATAAATTTTAGTGCTGAGTACAGAAAACCTTGTCTGTAATAGCTACGAATAGAGGACTGGGATGCCATACTCCAGGCATGTGTGGGTTACTGTGTGACTCTGTGTAAGCAATGTATTTACTGCCTCCGTGTGCATACATACATGCATAGGTATATATCCATGGTGTGGTATTTCTGTGCTTGCGTATTGCCCTGGTAGGCCTAATGTACTGGCTTTTTTCTGCCTGTAACAGCTGTGAATGCAGCGTGTGGTCTGGTCACCGTAGTGTGCCATTACCCTTGCGCTATGACTGAAGCCGTGCAGACAGCGGAGTTAAAGGTGGGGCTTCTCTGCGCCCAGAATGCAGGCGTGATGGCTGTGCTGCGCAAGTGCAGTAAACACACATCAGTGCCAGCTGGCCTTGCACAGGCAGCTCCTTCTCCCTCCCTCAATCCCACCTTGAAATTCAGTGGCATCACATGCAGGATGGGAAATCTGAGTCATCAGCAGGAAGAGGTTCCCCATCTGACTCCCAGGCTGCAGCAGGACAGCGTTAGCACCCTGAGCTGTGCTCCCCGACCCCAGGCCCAGGTGAGCACACATCTGCCAGAGCCTCGCTGCCCTCCCTGCCTCTGCCTGGCTTGTGCCTGCCCCATGCTGCCTGCAGCCCTTGTCACGGGGTGGCACAGCTCCCTTCTCGTCCCCTCTGTCAGCTGCAGCTGACTGCCTGTCTGTCGCAGTGCTGTCAGGGCAGCAAGCAGAGTAAAAGGCAGCACAAAGTGTGGTGCTGTCTTCAGCAAGCTCTTAGCTTGGAGCAGTTGTCCCTCAGGCAGTAAAGTGCAGAGACAGCACCACATGCTACACGATTTCACTCCTGCTTCTCAGATACTCATTCCAGGCAAGGAGCAGTTCTGGAAAATGTTACAGTACTTTGTTGGCCGTTCTCGACTCGTGCCCCCCATTGCACAGAGCAGTGCACAGCTCCACTCCAGGGGTGAGGGCACGCTGCTGCGCTGAGCCCACTGTGAGATGGGGGGGAGGCCAGGTCAACCGGCTTCCCAAGGCGGAATGTCATACATGAGGCACAAGCGTCTCCCTGGCAGGCTGTTGGTGCTGTGGCGCTGAGTGCCTGGAGCACGGAAGAATATGAATGAATGAATTTCAAATGAGATACCACTGAATCCAGTGGCTCAACACGTAGCATCATGGGCAGGAAAGGGTGAGTAAGACAGCCCTGTTAACAGGAAAGTCGGAGATCAGAGCTGAACAAGTATTATGGCCAGCTAGGACAAAATAATGGCTTTGACAAATGTCAACCTCCTTCATGGTTAACATGGAATATGGTCAACATATAAGCCCAGCACAGGCTCTGCTGGGCTTACGTGTGTGAGCTTTTGCAGTCACATTGTCACAGCAACAAAAAAAGTCAACAGGCGTCCTTGGGGCGCCATCAGCCTGGAGAATGGCATTAGGAGGGATGAGAGGCTCCTGCCTGCGCTGCTGCTAGGCAAGGAGTTCCACCTCTTTGTTAAGACACAAGTCACAGTTACCCAGGAGGATGTGTTTCATCGTGTGATATTTTATGGATGCATGCCACGTTCCTTTGCTTAGAGATGTCTACCAAATGGAAGGAAGCATTTTAAAAGTCTCCTGGTAACACTGCTGTTGAGCTCTGGCACAGGCAAGGCTGGCTTGAACATCACTAACACACTTGGAACCATTGCTAGCAGTGACCCCTTTAATTGAGAAGATGTTCTTGAAGAGCCTATAAATAGCCTCACACCTAATTTTAAACATAAGTAATCTCCTGTGCTCGGTGTGAAGTTTGTGTGTAGCTGTTATCAGAACCGTGGCCAGAAAGGTGAGCTGCTGCTCGGCAGGCGCGGTTCCTGTCTCGAATGCAGCTACGCTCAGGAAGCTTGGTGAAGGAGGTGGCTGTTTCCAGGCTCTGCTGACCTAGACGGCAGTGCCAGCTCTGCAGCTTGCCCCGGCGATGCTTTGTGATGCAGGCAGGTCAGTGAGAGGCGACTGCTAAGCCTCACTTCCTTGAAATGCTTCCAGTAGCCAGGGATGATTATGGTGTGGTCTGCTTACCCAGCGATAAGCCTCAGCGAGCGCTCCTGCTCTCTGTGCCGCAGGCAGGACCTGGCTGTGGAAAGCTTCTGGCATCTTGCAGGGGCAGGAATGTTGAGAGGTCTGAACACCAGAGGTATGACATCTCTGTAATGGGCTTACCTGTTGGGGTCTTGCTTGGAAACGTAGATTTGGGAGTAGTGTGGTACCGAGTCAGTAATCAGAATGTGTTTCGGTCTTGTAGATGGGAATGTTCTGTTTATCAGGAAAATTCTGTAGCAGTTTTGGACACTCTGTCCCACGGTCATTTTGCTTCCCTAAGGAGAGGGTCACTGACATCTACATCTGTAGACATAAATACTCTGTGACACAAAGAGGCTTTGCTGCTTTCCCTCCCTCCCCTTGCAGACTTGTGCGTGGTTTCGATCTGATTACAGCTCTGTGCCTTGTGTCTGATTATCAGGGGTGTTTTCCTGGATACAGGGTTTGTTAGAGATGATAAAGCCAGGTCCCTGGGATGGCCTTCCCTTTTGAAGAGCTAAGCTTTGCATTTCTGCACTTTGAAATTGGGCTAAGGAATATTCTGGGCTGGGCTGAACCAGAGGCCCAGAGAAATGGGGCTGGTCTCAGACGCGGTGAGACTGGGAAAATGCTGAGTTATATCCGAACACGTCTGACCCTACGACCAGTTGCTAAGAGCTACCAGATAGTGAGGATGGTTGCTGGGTGTCTCATCCTCGTTAAGGCTGTGAAGAGGGTGCTCTTGGAGGTTTATCTGTCTTGGACGGGATGATGATATCTGCTGCTGTATCTCCCCCTCGTGGAAAAAAAGAGCCAAACTGGGCTTCGTGGTAAATCTGCGGCGAGGGCCAGGGGTGTATGTGCATGGGACAGCGCCCAGAAATCCCCAGGTCAGCGGTGCTCCCCCTGACCGGCTGTGTGAAGGAGGGTGGAGAGCTGTTTCCGTCCCCTCAAATAAAGTCACCATCCGTTATTGTGGCTCTGCAGCAGGAGCCCTGGATATGGCTTGAGGCACATGCCGTTTGAGTGACAGACTGAAAAAACTCCTAACCTTAGGGTGGGTTTTTTCCAGGGGACAAGACTTTCTTAGTACATCTATTTAGTACTGACCTTAGCAAAATAAGAGCATTTTTCCTTGTATATGCCAGAGCTTGGGAAACAAAATCTGTGACCCATAGAAAGTCAGTAATCAGATAGATGACTTAGCACACAGGAAGCACTTGAGAGCCACACATGATTATTGGATTATTTTGAGCCTATTGGTACTACATTACTATGCTTCTGTGACACATGAAAACCTGCACAGGTGTGCGTGTATGTATACACATACCCTATTAGTCTCTATACATACATACATCTATAAATGTGTGTGTACATCATCTCAGAAACAGAACAGAAGCAGCTTTCCCCCCCAACAAGTAGTATTTGCATATGATTTAAAGCAAGAGAAATCTCCAGCTAGAATTGTGTGCTCCTAATGACTGTGCTCCCAAAGGAGACACGTGAGTGGCCTCATTCAGCTGTTGATGGCTGTGAGAAAGCAAACAGGTTGTCACAACAAATGTTCCTAGCCAAAGTCCTAAAATGGCTTCTGTAGCATGCAGGGCACGTGTCCAAAAGTTTTTCAGCTCTTGTGGAAGTGACATTTCTGAGGAAATGATGAAAATCTGGAACAAATCCAGTGCTTGCCCTCAGGGATATTTGAAAATCCATGTGACTTCTGAAATTCACCTGGGACGGGCAAAGGAAGGATGCTTGTGCTTCACTGTTGCTTTGAAAACACTCTTTGAGTTATAATTTTGTCGTGTTTTAAACCGATCCACACAGCTCGTCCACTCACTCCCCCCCTTCTTTGCCTCCCTCTGCCCCAGAGGGACGGAGAGGAGAATCGAAAAGAATGCAACTCCCACGGGTTGAGATAAGATCAGTTTAGTAACTAAGGTATAACACAAACCACTACTGCTACCACCAATAATGGTAAAGGAAATAACAAGAGGAAAGAATACAAGATCTCAACACCAGCCAACCAATAACTCGCCCCACTCCCCCCGGCCAAGCACTGACCGATGCCTCGTCCAACCCTGCAGTCCCCTAACCCTTCCTGGGTAACTCTTGGTTACATCCTGGGCATGATGTGCTGTGGTAGGGAATACCTCTTTGGCTAGTTTAGGTCAGGTGTCCTGTCTCTGCTTCCTCCCAGCTTCCCCTCCTCCCTGGCAGAGCACGAGGCTCAGAAAGTCCTTGGCCAGACCAAACATTTGAGCAGCAACTAAAAACATCGGCGTTACCAGCACTGTTCCCAGGCCAAAAAATGAAAACACAGCACTGCACTAGCTACTTAGAAGGAGAAAAATAACTGCTACTGCTGAACCCAGGACAGTATCCACCCCTTATTCCATACGTTTCACGTCATGCTCAGATCCCACATTTTCAATATACCGTCACTCTTATCCCAGTGCACTCTTGTCTTAGTGCATGGACCAGTCCCTTTAAAGCTGCTGAGTCCATCTGGTCCATAATGGCAGGCTCCATCTCTTGTTACAGTCTCTCAGAGCAGGAGAGGCTGTGTGCAGTGTTCACACTTGTGAATAACCTGGGCAACAGTGTCCAGTGCCCCTCGATCATGAGTCCATCTCTATGTTGCATCTCTGCCCTGATGGCCTGAAGTGCCATGGGCCCACCAGGCTCAAAATAATTCACTGTTCCCTTCAGCAGTTTCTGCAGCTTGTCGTTGGGCACTCCATAGAGCTGCCTTCCATCTCCGACGCTTCCAAAGCACTGGAGGGGCCCAGTGGACCAGATACTCTCCCATACTATCCCACACACCCTGCCACTCATGACTGTTCAGCCTTGGGGAAGATCTCCTGGTCCTCCCATATTGTTGTCTAACCCCAGACAAGAAGCAAACCTGACTCTGCTTAACTTCTGAGATCAGACAAAATGGTCGTGAGTAAAACACCCTCTGTGTGTGTGCCAACATGCTGATCCCCATCACAATCAGCAGGCAGGTCCCAAGGGTACCCACAGGCCATTCAAACCCTTCAGAACTCTCCAATGACGCTGCTGTACTTGTCCCTGGGCTGGTGCAGCTGCTGTGCCTGCCGGCTCTCCCACCGCCAGCTTCTCTTTCCTGGGTGCAGCTCTTCCTCCTCTGCCGTGCTGGGAAATGCTGCCTGGGCTCCTGCGTCCTCCTGGGGCTCTGCGGGCGGCTGCCGGGGGACGCTCTCGGCCGCCGCGGGGCTGGGCTCGGCCGCGAGGCGAGGCTCCTCGGCCGCCTCCCCCCGCTGCTCAGCAGCCGCCTTCCTCCCGGCCTCCGGCCCCGCTCCCGCCGCCGCCTGGTCCCCGGGGCCGCTCTCCCGGGCCGCTTCGGCCGCCGCCGGCTCCCGGGGCCGCTCCCCCTCGGCTCCCCGCAGCCTCACGAAGACGGAGGCGAGGACAAGGGCCAGGGCGGTGAAGAGCAGCGGGACGGCCCGGTACAAGTCCACGGCCACGTCCATCCCGCCCTGCTGCCGGAGCGCGCCTGTATTACAAGTCTTTGCCATAAAGTACAGTGAAACAAGAACCTTAGCCCAAGCCCCACACTTGATAAAGACTAACACAGCAAATACCAGCCCTAAGTAATGCACTACATTCTGAAACTGTGAGATCAAGAGAAACAACTTTGAGAGCCAATAAATCATCATTGTGACGAGTATTAATCTGTTCATCTCTGTCGTTATCTCAACCCTTCGTGCCCCATGTTGGGTGCCAAAAAGAACTGTCATGGTTTAAACCCAACCACAAAGCTCGTCCACTCACTCCCCACCTTCTTTGCCTCCCTCTACTCCCGGAGGGACGGAGAGGAGAATCGAAAAGAATGCAACTCCCACGGGTTGAGATAAGAACAGTTTAGTAACTAAGGTATAACACAAATCACTACTGCTACCACCAATAATAATAATGATAAGGGAAATAACAAGGGAAGAGAATACAAGACCTCAACACCAGCTGACCAATAACTCGCCCCACTCCCCCCGGCCGAGCACTGACCGATACCTCGTCCAACCCTGCAGTCCCCTAACCCTTCCTGGGTAACTCTCTGTTACATCCTGGGCATGACGTGCTGTGGTATGGAATACCTCTTTGGCTAGTTTAGGTCAGGTGTCCTGTCTCTGCTTCCTCCCAGCTTCCCCTCCTCCCTGGCAGAGCATGAGGCTCAGAAAGTCCTTGGCCAGACCAAACATTTGAGCAGCAACTAAAAACATTGGCGTTACCAGCACTGTTCCCAGGCCAAAAAATGAAAATATAGCACTGCACTAGCTACTAAGAAGGAGAAAAATGACTGCTACTGCTGAACCCAGGAGAAATTTCCATCATGTTTTCACTCTTACCCTTTCCTTCTTAGGCAGTGAAGCTGATTTTAGCTCTTCAGGCAGCACGGGCAGTATTTCAGCACCTGAAGTCCATCTGTCTGCTGCGGGAAGCAAGAAATCTTTCTCTCGCAAGTAAGTAAAGGGATTTTTCCTGAACACTGCAAGTACTGCTTGTGCAAAGATAGACTGCTGTGTCAGGTCTTGCAGTTAATGCATGCAATACCTATGTTGTGAGATTTAAAACAATTTGGGTAACACTGTGTTCTCGGGCAGCACCCACACTCATGAGAACTGTGATACGAGAAAGAAAATATGATGCTGTATTTGGAGCACACAAATTGCCAGCATGTCAGATCAGCCAAATGGTATTTACGTATGTTGTTTATTCATGACAGGTCTGGAGAGGTGATCAGGTAAGGCAGAAAAGGCATTGGCTGGAGTGGAGGCGGAAACAACTGGGTGTGTGTCGGTTAACAGCAGTACTTCTAGCCAGTTAAGCTTTTGGTTTTATTACTTTATTTCCTCTTTGTAATAAATTGTCAGCTCAACTTCTGCCTTTCCAGATCGTGATCTTATTTCTGTAGGAAATAAGTAGACAATATTGCCTTTGATGCTTTTTTTCTTAAACACCCTGGCCTAACCTTTACATAACTCAAACTAAATGCAAGCTTTAAAAAATATCATGCTCATCTGTCCGACTGAACCTTTCATAAAGACTTCAGTGGGGTTTCTTCCCATCATGTGTGGAGTGCAAATCCAGACAGCTTGTGAATGGGGGTCAGTGGGATTGGGATGTGCACAGTGCACTCTGCCCACACGATCCCTGTTGGCTACAGGTTTTGGAGTAGGTGGGAAGAGTTCAGGTTGACAGGGCTGGTTTCCTGCCCTCCGTGGCAGAGCTGGTAGGCAGGGACCAGCAGCGAGGTACTTGTATGCTTGAGTTACACGGATGACTCCAGGATCGCAGTGTGCCCCAGTGTACAGGCATCAGCAGAATGATGCTTTATGAGTGGTTTCTTATCTATGTTTTGAGACTGTTAAAAAAATAAACTTACTTAAGCTCTCACTATATTAAATCTTACAAGTGAAGTTACTGCCTGTGGGAAGAAACAGTACTAGGCATAATATAAAGCCCTAAAATCACCTTACTTTCAGTAAGATTATGTAAAATTTCATATATTATTGTGCATTTAAATATAACTTTAAATTAGAGCATATTGACCTACTGAATTGGACAGAAGTCACCTGTCATAAGACTCCTTCAAATGCATTGCTGTGTTATGCACAGTCCCTACAAGTTCTGCCTCATGCCAGAGTTGGTGCTGTACTGTACAAAGTGGAAGGAGATGTCTCCTTTGCAATAGATTCTTTTTTAACTGTTTGCCTTAACTCACTATGAAACATTCTGGTGTTTCACAAACCACTGCCCTGTGCTTCATTGTAAAATAACTGTAAAATCACCCAAACCGCAGCAGTGTCTCGAAGGTTTGCAGCAGCCACTGGACCATCTGTTCCTTATAAGCTGTTCCACTTTCAGAGATGGGAGGAAACCAAATCAAACAATTTTAAGAAGAGACTTTGCTTCATAATTCTGTGGTATTTAAATTTTTATGTCTCAGCTTTCTCTTTTGCTGTCTGGATTTACCTTTTTCCAATCTTGTTTAAAACCTGCCCTTTCATTAAAGTTTAGAACAACTTCCATGGGATGATGAAAGCAGCAGCATAGTAGTGCAGGAAGGCAAACCAAGTAGGCTGTCCTCAGGGTTCCCCTGCCCTTTGGCAGCTGTTGGGCAGTGCGGATACTAATCACTTTCAAGCACACACAGTTGACAGAATTTTAGTAAAGAGTGGAAAAAGAAAGGTAGATGTGTATGAGGGAAACTGGAAGGAGGAAGGGAAGGAAAGGAAAGGAAAGGAAAGGAAAGGAAAGGAAAGGAAAGGAAAGGAAAGGAAAGGAAAGGAAAGGAAAGGAAAGGAAAGGAAAGGAAAGGAAAGGAAAGGAAAGGAAAGGAAAGGAAAGGAAAGGAAAGGAAAGGAAAGGAAAGGAAAGGAAAGGAAAGGAAAGGAAAGGAAAGGAAAGGGGGAAGGAGGGAAGGAAAGGGGGAAGGAAAGGAAGGAAGGAGGGAAGGAAAGGGAGAAGGAAAGGAAGGAAAGAGGAGGAAGGGAGGAAGGAAGGGAGGGAAGGGAAGGAAGGGCTTTGCTTTCCTTTGTCTATTTTAATACTATTCCAGCCTACTCCCAGTAGGGTTCAACTATATCTAAGCAAATGAATAGCTGACAATGACAGCTGAAACACCCAGGATGCCAAATGCCAAAGGCAGAAAAGAACAGTGGCTCAAACAAAGTCTGTTTTCACTGCATGCTGTGATCCCTCAGGCTGCTTGCTGAGGAGCATGAAAGCAGCCTTACAGCAAACCTCCACAAACAAGCATCTCTCTGCAGTCATGGCCAGGGAAAGCTGCAGCGTGATTCATGTGGTACTAATCCCGACTGCAGGCCTCTCATTATTTAATGGAGACAGAAGTTCAGGGAACGTGGATGATGGAGTCACTGGATACTGTGCTATCCACAGACAAATGTGAAGGTGGCTGAGGTTTGCCTAGATCACGTGGTTCAGACTGAGGGCCTTGCAGTCACTGAAAGGACATGCAGTGGCTGATGGCTTCAGGACTTTCTTCTCAGCCAATCACAGTTATCTGTCTGGCTTAGTGGTTAGACAACTTTGTGTGTAAAATAAGAGTTGTGTGGTGAGGATAATCCAATATATTTGTCCTGTTTTTCGCTGGAGTGGAGTTAATTCTCTCCCTAGTAGCTGCTACAGTGCTGCGTTTTGGCTTCAGTCTGAGAACAATGCTGATAACACACTGATGTTTCAGTTGTTGCTCAGTAGCACTTACTCTGAACAAGGACTTTTCAGTCTCTCATGTTCTGCCAGTGAGGAGGGGCACAAGAAGCTGTAAGGAAGCAGAGTCAGGACATCTGACCCAAACTAGCCAAAGGGGTATTCCATACCACAGCACCTCATGCTCAGTACATAAACTGGGAGGGAGTCACCTGGAAGGGACTGATCGGTGCTCAGGTCTGGCTGGGTATCGGTCAGCAGGTGCAGAGCAACTGTATTGAGCATCACTTGTGTTTATTGATTTTTATTCAGCTGTCTCTCTTTGTCTCCCTTTTCATTACAATTGGTGTTATCATTATTATTGTATTTTACTTAATTTTATTTCAGTTATTAGACTGTTCCTGTCTCAACCCATGGGTTTTACATTTTTGTCTGGTTCTCCTACCCATCCCTCCAGGGGCGGGGGCAGCGGGTGGCTTTGTGAAACTTGGTTTCTGGCTGGGGTTAAACCACGATAATCCTCTGACTATTTGGTTCCCCTCCAGTCGTGGCCCTTATGGTCGGAATAATGGATCGTTATCCTACAAGCCTGGAGCCAGCCCACTTGCTTCCCGTGAAAAGGACCCTTTGCCAACACTTTGCAAAAACCAGCTGAGTCCTCCTAATATCCATCAGAGTTACAGGGCTTCTTCAGTCAGCAGCAGCAACTCAGGCTCATACAAAGGAAGCGACAGCAGCCCAGTGATGAGGCAAGTGTTTGTTTCAGCATCCCGGTGTTCAGCGCATGACTTATCTTCTCTGCACTGTAACGTGGGATCAGCTGTACCAGTTGCAGAGCGGATCACCTTGCTCCTCAGCATAGGTGTAACTTCTCATGCTGGTGGCTTTACAGTCAACAGGGTGTTCCATCCCTTGTAAAAGCTTTATTGTTTCAGCACTGTAAATTTCAAGGTTACTTTTAGTCAAAGCCCTTTGGAGTTTGTTTTCACTCCAAGGCAGGCTACTTCATGGGGTTTCATGGCTTCAGTTCTCATGAAGGGTCCTTTCACTTTGGAGACAACTGGATGGGGTAGTATAGAAAATACTATGCACTTGAGTGAAAATTCACCCTGCCCAGCCTTGGGCACCCTCCTGAGGAGTGCGGTTTCCTGTACAGGAAGGAAAACAGATGTCTGCCAGAGAATGCAGCACATAGTGCAGAGAAGAAATTGCCACCACACTGCTGCTGTTTCCCTCCCTCTCCCTCTCTCAGGCAGTTCAACAGCCAAGCATGTCAGACACACACCTAAAGCTAAATAGGATGAATAGAGGTTTCAGCATGCTGGGCTTCGTAACTCCCATGTGGAGATGAACTCAGCAGCCTTGCCTGTCCATGTCCACAGCTGGGGACCCTTGGCAGGACCCCGCTCCCTGCTCCTGGATACACCATCCATTTTGGGTGAGGGCATGGCTGGGTGGTTTAGCCTTAAATGGCTCATTTGATGTCATGGCACTGAAACCAAGCACGATAAATAGCAGATTTTGCACATAGCCACAAATCAGCTGTTCCCTCAAGTACTCTGATTTGCCAGAGGGAGTCACTTCTGTGGACACTGAGGAGCCCCAAAGGAGTCGAATGTTGTATCAGTCAATGGGATGCTTTTCTTTTGGCCGCGATGGAAGAACTGTAGGAATGATGTTATGTGATGGTTTGTGTGTTTTCTTTGCAGGCGATCAGGAAGGTACAATAATTCTTGTGACAATCACAACATTAAGCCACAAAGTCCAGAGCAATATTTGACACCTCTGCAGCAGAAAGAAGTCACAGTAAGGCATTTGAAAACCAAGCTGAAAGAATCTGAGAGCAAGCTCAAAGAAAGGTAAATTTCACTTCAGAAATCAGAGCAAGAAAGATCTATTCAGGAACATTTAGGGGTGGGAATCCCAAACGCTTTTACTCATTTCTTGACCACTTAAAGTTTGCATTAATAAATTTGAAATCTGATCAGTCTGATGAGGCTGTTTTCAGGTATTTCAGGTCTCATAGTGTTCTCAGGTAATACATGTCATGCAGTTTAATATGAATATACCTGTCTCTTTCCTCTTTTCTGAACTTTCACTATAGAACATTTTTAAAGGACTATATTTTACCAGTCTGATTTAGCTTTGAGAGGCCTTTATACATAAGGCAGTTTTTCCCTGCCAGCATGGGACCTTAGTCTCTTGTTCTGCCTCTCTCAGTGAAATATGACTACAAATGTCCCCCTGCACCCCTAATGAAATAAAAGCTCTTACACAAACCAGTGTGCCCACTTGTGGTTACTGGCTGCGTGGTGAAGTTGGTGACTCTGGCTGGCAGCTGGCTACATCCCTGCCAGCTCTCTCAGGGATGCAGCAAATGGGGCATGGAGGAGTTTGCTTCCTTGTTGGAGCATCTCCGCAGCACAACCATTCCAGCATGGGGGAGCCTCATGTTGATTCGTTAACTGGCCACTTAGCAGTAGTGTCACAACACTTTTATTCTGCTACAGGGAAAAAGAAATAGAAGAGCTCAAAGCTCAGCTGGGACGGATGAGGGAAGACTGGGTTGAAGAAGAGTGTAATCGTGTGGAGGCAGAGTTGGCCTTAAAGGAAGCAAAAAGTGAAATTAAACAACTTAAGGTTGTAATTGAAACCATGAAAAACAGCATGGCTGAGAAAGACAAAAAAATGCAGAAATATTTCCTAGACATAAACATTCAAAACAAGAAACTGGAATCTTTGCTGCAGAGCATGGAGGTGGCTCAGCACAGCTTTGTGCAGGATGAGCAGCACCTGGAGTACACATGTGACGTGGAAGGGAAGCTGCTAGCCATGATACCAGACAGCCTCATCACTGGGGAGCAAGCTCTGAAGGAGGTGGCAGATAGTGGACTGCTTCTTAATGAGGACACAGCTAATGAGACTGATTTATGTGAAAAGAGTTTAACCACCAGAACCTCCGCACTGAGTGATCCAGTTCCCTCCAATCCTGCTGTGAATAAAGAGATGCTTGAAAATGCTCTGGATGAAAAACTAGCTTCCCCCCAGGAGGAGGAGAAAAGCATCAACATGATGGTGGAAAAGGCCATCCAGACTGACGTGGTGCCATATAGCCTGGATGTGGAGCAGTTCTTCCAAAGCATCTTCAGTGCTCAAGATACCTATCCTCTAAGCCCACCTTCTTCACTGAAGGAGCTGGATGAGTTTTCTCTTGGAAGCTTTACCGATTCTGCTATCGCAGTGGACTTAACTCCGAGTGATCCAAACTCTGTCATCCTTTTGTCTCCCATGGAGTCTCCATGCCGATTGGTGCAGCACGGGGTTAATGAAAACCGTTTCATGAAAGAACTTGATTTCATAGACCATCCTGATGATGAAGCCTTTAGGTATGCCCATGCTTCCTCTCAGATACACACCAAGAGGAGCTACTGGAGCAGCAGTCCCTTCACAGATGTTCTGGCTCTAGCAGTCCCTGTTATACCAACTGTCATGTGGGCTTTCAGTACCCACACAGGAGGCACAGAACCCATTTACAATATTGGCACATTGCTTCGTGGCTGTTGCCTGGTGGCCCTGTGCTCTTTACGCCGTACACCCTTCACTACCAAAATTTAATGTCTGCTCTGTCCCTGGTGCTAACCGCCTGAGACAGAGGGGAATAGGGATAAGATAGGTCCTTAAAGTATCGTAGATTCTTTAAGGGTTCATAATTTTGCTTTTCACTGTTTGATTTGCACAATAAATTGTTTTGGAAACATGTTCCTTGTTCAAAAAAACAAAATAGCTGAATCCTGTACTTCCACAAGATACCTTTTAACTGGCGTTTTAAACAACGCTGCTGCCTACAGAGATGGTCCTCTTGCTCCCAGGCACTGTGTCCTTCCCCTGTGCTGGTGTCCTTCTGGTGCCAGTGCATCTGCACAGTGAACATGACCAGGGAAATCAAGGAGACTTACAGCTCATGTCTGTGTTTGTCTGCTGAGCTAGCCTTGAGCTCGGTCACTTCCCTCACTGGTTCACTGAGCAGTCTCACTGGCTCAAGGGTAGCATGAAACATATACAGAGAAAGGAAGGGTATTTCTTACAGCAGCACTCATCTCAAATGGTTGTGAAACTATGGTGTTAAGTAAGTTACATAGAGACTCGAGCCCTACATGGGCATCATCCCTGTACTCCAGAAAGCATGCTAGTGCTTTCCATCTGTTGTCCAGAGTGTCAGTTCAGTTTAGAGGTTAACACACGTATTTCGCAGGCAGCTTCCGCCCAGCACATCCTTTGTCCCAGTCTTGTGTAGTGCTCTTCTCAATGGTGCAATTGGTCAAGCATTTCACTGGTCTTGTGCGTATACTTGAACTGTAACCAAAAATGTACATTGTTGGGAGTCTTGAAACTTGTTATAAGGATAAGTTTAGAATCATAGAATTATAGAACAGTTAGGGTTGGAAAGAAACTGAAGATCATCAAGTTCCAACCCCCCTGCCGTGGGCAGGGACACCTCACACTAAAACATGTCACCCAAGGCTTCATCCAACCTGGTCTTGAACACCTCCAGGGATGGAGCATTCACAACTTCCCTGGGCAACCCATTCCAGCGCCTCACCACCCTTACTGTAAAGAACTTCCTCCTTGTATCCAATCTAAACTTCCCCTGTTTAACTTTGAACCCATTACTCCTTGTCCTGTCACTATAGTCCCTAATGAAGGGTCCCTCCCCAGCATCCTTGCAGGCCACCTTCAGGTACTGGAAGGCTACTACGAGGTCTCCATGCAGCCTTCTCTTCTCCAGGCTGAACAGCACCAACTTCCTCAGCCTGTCTTCATACAGGAGGTGCTTCAGTCCCCTGATCAACCTCGTGGCCCTCCTCTGGACTTGTTCCAACAGTTCCATGTCCTTTTTATGTTGAGGACACCAGAACTGCACACAATACTCCAGGTGAGGTCTCACAAGAGCAGAGTAGAGGGGCGGGATCACCTCCTTCGACCTGCTGGTCACGCTCCTTTTGATGCAGCCCAGGATACGGTTGGCTTTCTGGGCTGCGAGCGCACACTGCACCCGGCTCATGTTCATTTTCTCATCGACCAGCACCCCCAAGTCCTTCTCTGCAGGGCTGCTCTGAATCTCTTCTTTGCCCAGTCTGTAGCTGTGCCTGGGATTGCTCCGACCCAGGTGGAGGACCTTGCATTTGTCATGGTTGAACTTCATAAGGTTGGCATCAGCCCACCTCACAAGCGTGTCAAGGTCCCTCTGGATGGGATCCCTTCCCTCCAGCGTATCAATGAACCACACAGCTTGGTGTCATCGGCAAACTTGCTGAGGGTGCACTCAATCCCACTGTCCATGTCACCGACAAAGATGTTGAACAAGACCAGTCCCAAGACAGATCCCTGAGGGACACCACTCGTTACTGGTCTCCAGCCGGACATCAATAGATACACTTTGATTCTTAATTTTGGTTTAAGTCTTCGTGTATTGGAACAGTCTTCCAAGCCCTTTAAAATACTAAGGATAAATGTATTGTGTTTTAACTTATTGTTTATTTATTTGTTTTCATGTAAGTTACCTTTATTATCACAAGTTCAGTAAAGCATGTTGCAAATGTCAAATGCGTGAGTGTTTTATTGTGGAAAACTTGTAAAAAACACCCCATTTCAGCTGAGCTCTCTGGCACAGGCCGAGCAGGAGGAGGCACAGTGATAGGGCATAAGGTTGGTTCTGAGACCAAGAGCAACAACTTTGAGAGCCAATAAATCAGCATTGTGACAAGTGACTATTAATCGAAAATAAATATTTAATTGCAGCCCATGTTTCACAGTCATGAATAACCTGGGCAGTCGTGCCCATTGTTAAGTCCACCCTTCGATCCCAAGCCCATCTGTATGTTGCATCTCTGCCCTGGTGGCCTGAAGTGTCATGGGCCCACTGGACCAAAAATAATTCACCCTTATGTTGCCAATCTGAGTCCATCTGAGCCACTTCAATCTTAGCAGCTTTATCAATTTGTCGGTTGTTCTGGTGTTCCTCAGTGGCCCGACTCTTGGGTACATGAGCATCTACATGGCGTACCTTCACCACCAGGTTCTGCACCTGGGCAGCGATATCCTGCCACAGTGCAGCAGCTTCTGCGTTGCCAGTTGCTCTGCTTCCACTGTTGCAACCACCCCCACAGGGAATTTGCCACCATCCATCAGTCAGTATAAAGTACTGGCCACTTTTCTTGTTCAGCAATGTGGTTACAGGACACAGAGCACAGAGTTAGACTGAGGAAACTGAAGTACAGCTCCAAGCACAAGTACTCAGCCAGAGGAGAAGGCAGCAGTGGGTCTGTGGCCATGGGTGCCCGCTCTGCTGCACACACACTGTACCACAGACACATGGGACCTGCGCTGAAACCCAGTGCAGCCCTCTGGAACCTTGCAACTTCCCATTTTTGTGCTCTCGGAAGAGGATCAGTTTCCTGGCACCTGACAGAGGTCCAGGAGGCCCAGCTGAACTCGGCTAACAGTCTCTGTGGGCACACTGAGATGCAGCTGTGACCATCAAACCATGTCCAAACCATGAGATCTGTGCATAGATCAGAGGAAAGCAACATCACCCAACAGATGAACAGTGGAGCTTATCTGGCTCCACCCCAGCTTCCAGCAACACCTCTGGCCATTTAAACCTCACCGGCCTCCTGTTTCCCCCTTTGTAAAGCAAGTGGAGCATTTCCCTGTGCAGCTTAGGGCAGAGGAGACCTGGTGAAGCCTGACAATGCCATGAGTTGCTCACCAGCTTTGGGAGGAAGGGAGCTGTTGCTAAGCCAGAGGGAGGAGGAGGAATTGGCCAGAGTGTGTGGGGCATTTGCAACACTCAAGCTGGTGATGCACACTGGTGCTTGCAGAGGCAATCTGGGGACCTTTCACATCCTTGTGATGCCTCTGTTCTGCATTACTTGTGTTTGCAACAAAGATTCAAGAGGGTTCTTTAAGCATGATTTCGAGGAAGAGAATTAACAGGCAGTTCAATGTGACACAGTCCCCTGGAGCTCACAAAGATGCTATGGGAGCATCCTACTTTCTTTGCCTGTAACTTGCTCTCCAATGCTCTCCCAGCGCCCTGGGCTCCCGCAGGCCTGGTGTGCCCTGTGAAGCTGCTGCAGTACACATTGCTCACAGGTCGCCTTCAGAAGCTTTGTCATTATATGGACACCAGGGCCAGTGTGTGGGGTTAATGAACATGTACAGGTGCAATTTCATCATTTATAGGTGTCCCCTCTTGGGACTAGAAGACATGTCAGAAAATGCTGTGTTCCTGCTTCAGAGCATGTTTGCTCAAGGCCAAGAGAGCAGCATTTTATACCATTAGATGTTACCAACTTGATTACAATTTTGGATTTCTCTACTGCAGCAAGAAGCAACAAAGCACAAACCACACTTGAGTTTAAAATTACAGTAAGACAAACTCACTTTATAGAATCACAGATTGGTTTGGGTTGGAGGGGACCTTAAAGCTCATCCACTTCCAATCCCCTGCTGTGGGCAGGGACACGTTCTACTAGAGTAGCTTGCTCCAAGCCCCTGTGTCCAGCCTGGTTTTGAACACTGGCAGGGATGGGGCAGCCACAGCTTCTCTGGGCAACCTGTGCCAGTGCCTCAGCATCCTCATAGACAAGAACTCTTTCCCGATATCTAATCTCAGTCTCCCCTTTCTCAGTTTAAAGCCATTCCCCCTTGCCCTATGACATGCACTTGTAAAACGCCCCCCTCCAGATTTCCTGTAGCACTGGAAGGCTGCTCTAAGATCTTCCTGGAGCCTTCTCTTCTCCAGGCTGATTTCAGCCCATTGTTCAGGCAGGCTGCATTTAGCAGTAGTGTTGTTGAAGACGTAAGGTGCTAACACCAGAATAATATCAAAGTTGCCTCTGCCCTTAAAAGTCTTCTGGTCTGCTCTGCTCCCATAAGACATTTAACTGCTCAGCAATGGGTGACCTTTATTCCCTGATCCACAGAGGATGTGGATGCTGAAGTACCACCTCCTGATAACACCATTATGCATTTTGCTTTCTAGCCCAGGAAGAAGAACTCCTTTCTTTATTATTCAGCTGAAGGGGTACCCAGCATGCCCATCAGCTGATGAAAACACAAAGGTTCAGGCACTGCCCACCTGCCGCCCTGAAATTCACCCTTACTTATGTCCACCCTCTGTCAAGGCTGTTCTTAACTTCCAATTAACTTAGTCATTTCTCCTTCCTTTCACCCTAAAGCAGCTCTCTCCTAAATCCCACCCTCTAGAAACACACCAAAATGAAAACACTGTTTTGTCTACGTCCTACATGAGAAGAACAAGTGAGAATTTTGCTCCAAAACCCTTCAGACAAACAAAGACAGGACACTGCAAAGATGACCAACCATAGCACAGCCAAGGAAAGGATGATGTTCAGTCCTCCTGGCAGGTCAGTTCTCCATAGCCAGAAATAACAGTGAAGGTAATCGTCTTATCTTTCAGTGAAGAAATAAAAGGGCATGGCCAACAGGCTGAGTGTGAGAGGGAAAAGGAGGAGCCTATGAAAGAGGAAAGAAGACACAACACAGGTAAGATGAAGTGTACCACCACTGCATGGGCTTAACATGCATCTACAAGAGCACCATATCCTTACTGGCATCGTGTCAGCACATGGTCAATGAATTGAAGCGATGCCTCAAGCACAGCAGGGAAGTAGAGAGAAGAGCAGCAAAGCAGTACGCTTTATTGTGTAGTTATTGTGTAACTCTGTGTAAGCAATGTATTTACTGCCTCCGTGTGCATACATGCATAGGTATATATCCATGGTGTGGTATTTCTGTGCTTGCGTATTGCCCTGGTAGGCCTAATGTACTGGCTTTTTTCTGCCTGTAACAGCTGTGAATGCAGCGTGTGGTCTGGTCACCGTAGTGTGCCATTACCCTTGCGCTATGACTGAAGCCATGCAGACAGCGGAGTTAAAGGTGGGGCTTCTCTGCGCCCAGAATGCAGGCGTGATGGCTGTGCTGCGCAAGTGCAGTAAACACACATCAGTGCCAGCTGGCCTTGCACAGGCAGCTCCTTCTCCCTCCCTCAATCCCACCTTGAAATTCAGTGGCATCACATGCAGGATGGGAAATCTGAGTCATCAGCAGGAAGAGGTTCCCCATCTGACTCCCAGGCTGCAGCAGGACAGCGTTAGCACCCTGAGCTGTGCTCCCCGACCCCAGGCCCAGGTGAGCACACATCTGCCAGAGCCTCGCTGCCCTCCCTGCCTCTGCCTGGCTTGTGCCTGCCCCATGCTGCCTGCAGCCCTTGTCACGGGGTGGCACAGCTCCCTTCTCGTCCCCTCTGTCAGCTGCAGCTGACTGCCTGTCTGTCGCAGTGCTGTCAGGGCAGCAAGCAGAGTAAAAGGCAGCACAAAGTGTGGTGCTGTCTTCACAGAATCACAGAATCACAGAATCCCAAGGGTTGGAAGGGACCTCAAAAGATCATCTAGTCCAACCCCCCTGCAAGAGCAGGGTAACCTACAGTACATCACACAGGAACTTGTCCAGGCGGGCCTTGAATATCTCCAGTGTAGGAGACTCCACAACCCCCCTGGGCAACCTGTTCCAGTGCTCTGTCACTCTTACAGTAAAGAAGTTCTTCCTGATGTTAACGTGGAACTTCCTATGTTCCAGTTTACACCCATTGCCCCTTGTCCTATCACTGGATATCACTGAAAAAAGCCTAGCTCCATCATCCTGACACCTACCCTTCACATATTTGTAAACATTGATGAGGTCACCCCTCAGTCTCCTCTTTTGCAAGCTAAAGAGACCCAGCTCCCTCAGCCTCTCCTCATAAGGGAGATGTTCCACTCCCTTAATCATCTTTGTGGCTCTGCGCTGGACTCCTTCAAGCAATTCCCTGTCCTTCTTGAACAGAGGGGCCCAGAACTGGATGCAATATTCCAGATGCGGCCTCACCAAGGCTGAGTAGAGGGGGAGGAGAACCTCTCTTGACCTACTAACCACTCCCTTTCTAATGCACCCTAAGATGCCATTTGCCTTCTTGGCCACAAGAGCACATTGCTGGCTCATGGTCATCCTCCTATCCACCAGGACCCCCAGGTCCCTTTCCCCTTCGCTACTTTCCAGCAGGTCAACCCCCAACCTGTACTGGTACATGGGGTTGTTCTTCCCCAGATGCAAGACTCTACACTTGCCCTTGTTAAATTTCATCAAGTTTCTCCCCGCCCAACTCTCCAGCCTGTCCAGGTCTCGCTGAATGGCAGCACAGTCCTCTGGTGTGTCAGCCACTCCTCCCAGTTTTGTGTCATCAGCAAACTTGCTGAGGGTGCACTCAGTTCCCTCATCCAGGTCATTGATGAAAATATTAAACAGCACCGGTCCCAGCACCGACCCCTGAGGAACTCCACTAGTCACAGACCTCCAGCTAGATTCTGCGCCATTGACCACAACTCTCTGCCTTCTTCCTTTCAACCAGTTCTCGATCCACCTCACTACTTGATCATCAAGCCCACACTTCCTTAGCTTATCTATGAGGATGCTGTGGGAGACAGTATCAAATGCCTTACTGAAATCAAGAAAAACTACATCTACCGCTCTACCATCATCCCTCCACCTAGTCACTTCCTCATAGAAGGCTATAAGGTTGGTCATACATGACTTCCCCCTCATAAAACCATGTTGGCTGTTCTTAATGACCCCCTCATCCTTGATATGCCTAGTGATGGAGTCAAGAATAAGTTGTTCCATCATCTTTCCAGGGATGGAGGTAAGGCTGACCGGTCTATAATTACCCGGGTCCTCCTTCTTGCCCTTCTTATAGATTGGTGTGACCTTTGCCATCCGCCAATCCTCAGGCACCTCGCCCATTTCCCACGACTTACCAAAGATGATGGAAAGTGGCCTAGCAATGACCTCCGCCAGCTCCCTCAGCACCCGTGGGTGCATTCCATCCGGACCCATCGATTTACAGATGTCCAGTTTGCATAGCTGATCCCTAACCCAATCCTCATCTACCAAAGCAAACTCCTCCTTTGTCCTGACTCCTTCTGGGGCTATAGAAATCCGGGGCCCTCAGGGAGAGTCTGCAGGAGTAAAGACAGAGGCAAAGAAGGCATTCAGCACCTCTGCCTTCTTTATATCCTCTGTCTCCAGGGCACCCACTTCGTTCAGCAGTGGGCCTATATTGCCTCTTGTGTTAGTTTTATTTGCTATGTATTTGAAGAAGCCCTTTCTATTGTCTTTAACCCGACTAGCAAGATTGAGTTCCAAGGAGGCCTTAGCTGTCCTAATTGCCTCCCTACATCCTCTAACAACTGTCCTATATTCCTCCCAAGCGGCCAGCCCCTCCTTCCATAATCCATAGATTCTCCTTTTCCACTTGAGTTTGCCCAGCAGCTCCTTGTTTAACCACGCCGGTCTCCTAGATCCCTTACTTGACTTCCTACTCATTGGGACGCTCCGATCCTGAGCTTGGAAGAAGCGGTCCTTGAATGCTAACCAACTATCTTGAGCCCCTTTACCGCCTAGTACACTTTCCCATGAGACTTCCCTTAGCAGTTGACTGAAGAGGCCAAAGTTGGCCCTTCGGAAATCCAGAACTGTGGCTTTGCTAGGTATTCTATTCCTCCCACACAGGATCCTAAACTCCACCATCTCATGGTCACTGCAGCCAAGGCTGCCATTGACCGTCACCACTTCGACCAAACCCTCCTTGTTGGCGAGTACTAAATCTAGCAGCGCTGCTCCCCTAGTTGGTACGTCCACCATTTGCATTAAGAAATTATCATCAATGCACTCGAGGAACCTCCTAGACTGTGAATGACTGGCTGTGTGAGTCTTCCAGCAAATATCGGGGTAGTTAAAGTCCCCCACGACGACTAAGGCAAGCTCTTAGCTTGGAGCAGTTGTCCCTCAGGCAGTAAAGTGCAGAGACAGCACCACATGCTACACGATTTCACTCCTGCTTCTCAGATACCCATTCCAGGCAAGGAGCAGTTCTGGAAAATGTTACAGTACTTTGTTGGCCGTTCTCGACTCGTGCCCCCCATTGCACAGAGCAGTGCACAGCTCCACTCCAGGGGTGAGGGCACGCTGCTGCGCTGAGCCCACTGTGAGATGGGGGGAGGCCAGGTCAACCGGCTTCCCAAGGCGGAATGTCATACATGAGGCACAAGCGTCTCCCTGGCAGGCTGTTGGTGCTGTGGCGCTGAGTGCCTGGAGCACGGAAGAATATGAATGAATGAATTTCAAATGAGATACCACTGAATCCAGTGGCTCAACACGTAGCATCATGGGCAGGAAAGGGTGAGTAAGACAGCCCTGTTAACAGGAAAGTCGGAGATCAGAGCTGAACAAGTATTATGGCCAGCTAGGACAAAATAATGGCTTTGACAAATGTCAACCTCCTTCATGGTTAACATGGAATATGGTCAACATATAAGCCCAGCACAGGCTCTGCTGGGCTTACGTGTGTGAGCTTTTGCAGTCACATTGTCACAGCAACAAAAAAAGTCAACAGGCGTCCTTGGGGCGCCATCAGCCTGGAGAATGGCATTAGGAGGGATGAGAGGCTCCTGCCTGCGCTGCTGCTAGGCAAGGAGTTCCACCTCTTTGTTAAGACACAAGTCACAGTTACCCAGGAGGATGTGTTTCATCGTGTGATATTTTATGGATGCATGCCACGTTCCTTTGCTTAGAGATGTCTACCAAATGGAAGGAAGCATTTTAAAAGTCTCCTGGTAACACTGCTGTTGAGCTCTGGCACAGGCAAGGCTGGCTTGAACATCACTAACACACTTGGAACCATTGCTAGCAGTGACCCCTTTAATTGAGAAGATGTTCTTGAAGAGCCTATAAATAGCCTCACACCTAATTTTAAACATAAGTAATCTCCTGTGCTCGGTGTGAAGTTTGTGTGTAGCTGTTATCAGAACCGTGGCCAGAAAGGTGAGCTGCTGCTCGGCAGGCGCGGTTCCTGTCTCGAATGCAGCTACGCTCAGGAAGCTTGGTAAAGGAGATGGCTGTTTCCAGGCTCTGCTGACCTAGACGGCAGTGCCAGCTCTGCAGCTTGCCCCGGCGATGTTTTGTGATGCAGGCAGGTCAGTGAGAGGCGGCTGCTAAGCCTCACTTCCTTGAAATGCTTCCAGTAGCCAGGGATGATTATGGTGTGGTCTGCTTACCCAGCGATAAGCCTCAGCGAGCGCTCCTGCTCTCTGTGCCGCAGGCAGGACCTGGCTGTGGAAAGCTTCTGGCATCTTGCAGGGGCAGGAATGTTGAGAGGTCTGAACACCAGAGGTATGACATCTCTGTAATGGGTTTACCTGTTGGGGTCTTGCTTGGAAACGTAGATTTGGGAGTAGTGTGGTACCGAGTCAGTAATCAGAGTGTGTTTCTGTCTTGTAGATGGGAATGTTCTGTTTATCAGGAAAATTCTGTAGCAGTTTTGGACACTCTGTCCCACGGTCATTTTGCTTCCCTAAGGAGAGGGTCACTGACATCTACATCTGTAGACATAAATACTCTGTGACACAAAGAGGCTTTGCTGCTTTCCCTCCCTCCCCTTGCAGACTTGTGCGTGGTTTCGATCTGGTTACAGCTCTGTGCCTTGTGTCTGATTATCAGGGGTGTTTTCCTGAATACAGGATTTGTTAGAGATGATAAAGCCAGGTCCCTGGGATGGCCTTCCCTTTTGAAGAGCTAAGCTTTGCATTTCTGCACTTTGAAATTGGGCTAAGGAATATTCTGGGCTGGGCTGAACCAGAGGCCCAGAGAAATGGGGCTGGTCTCAGACACGGTAAGACTGGGAAAATGCTGAGTTATATCCGAACACGTCTGACCCTACGACCAGTTGCTAAGAGCTACCAGGTAGTGAGGATGGTTGCTGGGTGTCTCATCCTCGTTAAGGCTGTGAAGAGGGTGCTCTTGGAGGTTTATCTGTCTTGGACGGGATGATGATATCTGCTGCTGTATCTCCCCCTCGTGGAAAAAAAGAGCCAAACTGGGCTTCGTGGTAAATCTGCGGCGAGGGCCAGGGGTGTATGTGCATGGGACAGCGCCCAGAAATCCCCAGGTCAGCGGTGCTCCCCCTGACCGGCTGTGTGAAGGAGGGTGGAGAGCTGTTTCCGTCCCCTCAAATAAAGTCACCATCCGTTATTGTGGCTCTGCAGCAGGAGCCCTGGATATGGCTTGAGGCACATGCCGTTTGAGTGACAGACTGAAAAAACTCCTAACCTTAGGGTGGGTTTTTTCCAGGGGACAAGACTTTCTTAGTACATCTATTTAGTACTGACCTTAGCAAAATAAGAGCATTTTTCCTTGTATATGCCAGAGCTTGGGAAACAAAATCTGTGACCCATAGAAAGTCAGTAATCAGATAGATGACTTAGCACCCAGGAAGCACTTGAGAGCCACACATGATTATTGGATTATTTTGAGCCTATTGGTACTACATTACTATGCTTCTGTGACACATGAAAACCTGCACAGGTGTGCGTGTATGTATACACATACCCTATTAGTCTCTATACATACATACATCTATAAATGTGTGTGTACATCATCTCAGAAACAGAACAGAAGCAGCTTTCCCCCCCAACAAGTAGTATTTGCATATGATTTAAAGCAAGAGAAATCTCCAGCTAGAATTGTGTGCTCCTAATGACTGTGCTCCCAAAGGAGACACGTGAGTGGCCTCATTCAGCTGTTGATGGCTGTGAGAAAGCAAACAGGTTGTCACAACAAATGTTCCTAGCCAAAGTCCTAAAATGGCTTCTGTAGCATGCAGGGCACGTGTCCAAAAGTTTTTCAGCTCTTGTGGAAGTGACATTTCTGAGGAAATGATGAAAATCTGGAACAAATCCAGTGCTTGCCCTCAGGGATATTTGAAAATCCATGTGACTTCTGAAATTCACCTGGGACGGGCAAAGGAAGGATGCTTGTGCTTCACTGTTGCTTTGAAAACACTCTTTGAGTTATAATTCACATCATGTTTTCACTCTTGCCCTTTCCTTCCAAGGCAGTGAAGCTGATTTTAGCTCTTCAGGCAGCACGGGCAGTATTTCAGCACCTGAAGTCCATCTGTCTGCTGCGGGAAGCAAGAAATCTTTCTCTCGCAAGTAAGTAAAGGGATTTTTCCTGAACACTGCAAGTACTGCTTGTGCAAAGATAGACTGCTGTGTCAGGTCTTGCAGTTAATGCATGCAATACCTATGTTGTGAGATTTAAAACAATTTGGGTAACACTGTTCTCGGGCAGCACCCACACTCATGAGAACTGTGATACGAGAAAGAAAATATGATGCTGTATTTGGAGCACACAAATTGCCAGCATGTCAGATCAGCCAAATGGTATTTACGTATGTTGTTTATTCATGACAGGTCTGGAGAGGTGATCAGGTAAGGCAGAAAAGGCATTGGCTGGAGTGGAGGCGGAAACAACTGGGTATGTGTCGGTTAACAGCAGTACTTCTAGCCAGTTAAGCTTTTGGTTTTATTACTTTATTTCCTCTTTGTAATAAATTGTCAGCTCAACTTCTGCCTTTCCAGATCGTGATCTTATTTCTGTAGGAAATAAGTAGACAATATTGCCTTTGATGCTTTTTTTCTTAAACACCCTGGCCTAACCTTTACATAACTCAAACTAAATGCAAGCTTTAAAAAATATCATGCTCATCTGTCCGACTGAACCTTTCATAAAGACTTCAGTGGGGTTTCTTCCCATCATGTGTGGAGTGCAAATCCAGACAGCTTGTGAATGGGGGGCAGTGGGATTGGGATGTGCACAGTGCGCTCTGCCCACACGATCCCTGTTGGCTACAGGTTTTGGAGTAGGTGGGAAGAGTTCAGGTTGACGGGGCTGGTAGGCAGGGACCAGCAGCAGGGTACTTGTATGCTTGAGTTACACAGATGTGTTGTGAGACTAGCAAAGGGTATTCCGTACCACAGCACGTCATGACCAGTATGTAATCTGGGGGAGTCACCTGGAAGGGACTAATTGCTGCTTGGGTTGGGCTCGGTATATGTCAGCGGGTGCAGAGCAACTGTATCGAGCATCACTTGTGTTTATTGATTTTTGTTCAGCTGTCTCTTTTTGTCTCCCTTTTCATTACAATTGGTGTTATCATTATTATTGTATTTTACTTAATTATATTTCAGCTATCAGACTGTTCCTATCTCAGCCCATGAACAGCGGATGGCTTTGTGAAACTTGATTTCTGGCTGGGGTTAAACCATGATAATCCTCTGACTATTTGGTCCCCTCCAGTCGTGGCCGCTATGGTCAGAATAATGATCCTTATCCTACAAGCCTGGAGCCAGCCCACTTGCTTCTCGTGGAATGGACCCTTTGCCAACACTGTGCAAAAATCATCTGAGTCCTAATATACATCAAATTTACAGGGTTTCTTCAGCCAGCAGCAGCAACTCAGGCTCATACAAAGGAAGCAAGAGCAGCCCAGTGATGAGGTGTTTATTTCAGCAGATAGTGGACTTCTTAATGAGGACACAGCTAATGAGACTGATTTATGTGAAAAGAGTTTAACCACCAGAACCTCCGCACTGAGTGATCCAGTTCCCTCCAATCCTGCTGTGAATAAAGAGATGCTTGAAAATGCTCTGGATGAAAAACTAGCTTCCCCCCAGGAGGAGGAGAAAAGCATCAACATGATGGTGGAAAAGGCCATCCAGACTGACGTGGTGCCATATAGCCTGGATGTGGAGCAGTTCTTCCAAAGCATCTTCAGTGCTCAAGATACCTATCCTCTAAGCCCACCTTCTTCACTGAAGGAGCTGGATGAGTTTTCTCTTGGAAGCTTCACCGATTCTGCTATTGCAGTGGACTTAACTCCGAGTGATCCAAACTCTGTCATCCTTTTGTCTCCCATGGAGTCTCCATGCCGATTGGTGCAGCACGGGGTTGATGAAAACCGTTTCAGGAAAGAACTTGATTTCATAGACCATCCTGATGATGAAGCCTTTAGGTATGCCCATGCTTCCTCTCAGATACACACCAAGAGGAGCTACTGGAGCAGCAGTCCCTTCACAGATGTTCTGGCTCTAGCAGTCCCTGTTATACCAACTGTCATGTGGGCTTTCAGTACCCACACAGGAGGCACAGAACCCATTTACAATATTGGCACATTGCTTCGTGGCTGTTGCCTGGTGGCCCTGTGCTCTTTACGCCGTACACCCTTCACTACCAAAATTTAATGTCTGCTCTGTCCCTGGTGCTAACCGCCTGAGACAGAGGGGAATAGGGATAAGATAGGTCCTTAAAGTATCGTAGATTCTTTAAGGGTTCATAATTTTGCTTTTCACTGTTTGATTTGCACAATAAATTGTTTTGGAAACATGTTCCTTGTTCAAAAAAACAAAATAGCTGAATCCTGTACTTCCACAAGATACCTTTTAACTGGCGTTTTAAACAACGCTGCTGCCTACAGAGATGGTCCTCTTGCTCCCAGGCACTGTGTCCTTCCCCTGTGCTGGTGTCCTTCTGGTGCCAGTGCATCTGCACAGTGAACATGACCAGGGAAATCAAGGAGACTTACAGCTCATGTCTGTGTTTGTCTGCTGAGCTAGCCTTGAGCTCGGTCACTTCCCTCGCTGGTTCACTGAGCAGTCTCACTGGCTCAAGGGTAGCATGAAACATATACAGAGAAAGGAACGGTATTTCTTGATATATGAAAGAGGAAAGAAGACACAGCACAGCCAAGGTGAAATGTACCACCACTGCATGGGTTTAACATGTATCGACAACAGCACCATATCCTTGCTGGCATCATGTCAGCACATGGTCCATGAACTGAAGTGATATCTTGAGGAGCTGTGCTCAAGCACAGCAGGGACATGGAGAGAAGCGCAGCAAAACAGTACGCAGCTGCAGGAGGGCTGACTGGCAAGAGCGTGGCAGCATGCAATGGCTTTTTAAATGCCCAAAGGCTCAGGAAACAAACATACTTTCATGATGCATTTAGCGCTTTGGTTCTAGCTTTTTATTAACTAGCCCATGTTTTATTTTTAATAAATAGTATTTATTTGCATCTATTTTACATTGTCAAATAGGAATAGGAAGCACTAAACTGATTTGCAAACTATGAGATGTAGCTTCCAACAGGTTTTACCTTAAATAGGCAACAGATACTATTTGCCTACTATTTGACGGAGGGCAGTTTCCCTGCCCTCCGTCAGCAAAAGTGAGCTGTGACTTGTACCTCCTCACTTCATCAATGTGACTAGAAGGATAGACATGGGTTATTAAAGCTTATTGACAGACTCTCTCCTTATCTCCCATTCACCCTCAGATGCTTTAGAGGTGCGCATGAGGAGCAAACTCACTTGCCATGCCACTGTTCAGTCAGCCCCGGCTGCAGCCATCCATCCTAATCCAGCCACAACACTTGTGCAGAAAAAAATGCACAATAAAGTCCATATTGTTGCCCTCTAAAATGTATTTTAAAATACAACATTCCTCAAGGACTTATTTCATATGTGAAAACTGCCATCAAATCACTGCTTATATCAAGATTTTAAGCACATGGCATGGTAACCACTTTTAAAACAGCTTCTGTGAGTGACCAAGCCCACTGAAGGTCACTCTTACTGTAATTTTCTCCATTACTTTCTTGCAAGCAAAACTTGTGGCAGAACCTACTAAAACTTAGTTAAGAATTCTATTCTTCCAGGCAGGCATGATCTAGTCTGACAGCCCCCTGCCCTTTTGCATTCCTTTACAACTTCCCTGCATGCACAAAGGAACAAGTCTCAGGCACAGAACTTGCTGTTTTCACTCATCTGTCCCAGGTAAGAAATCCATACAACCCACAAATGCAGGGATAACAACATGCACGCAACAGAAGATGGAGAAGGCATTCACCGTAGCTGTGAGCTAGGTCTGAGAGCCACACTGACTCCCCTCCAACTGTACACCTTCCCTTCCAGCAGATGTGAAACTTCCCTTCTTCACTAAAACACAGCTGTTTTCTACAGTGTATCTACCCCACACACTTTACCAGAGGAATTCCAGTGGAAATACATACAGTAAGTGTACAAAAATGGAATTTGAGAAGTGCTGTGAACTGAGAATTTTCATACTAGCTTTATTAACAGAACGCAATTTTTGTTCAGTTATATTACCTATGCAAAAAGTATAAGGTGTGAGGGTTTTTTTTCTTAACTGTAGGAAGAATTTCTGCTGTAAATACAAATTTACCGCTATATTTAAGTGATGAAATGGCTCCCCCGTGTTCACATCCGCCTGCATAAGAAAGAAGCAGCATGAGCGGCTGTTGTATGGTGATGCCACAGCAGTGTTATGTGTAAATGGTCAAGGCAGCACAGGATGCTGCAAGCGACAAAGTGACAATAGTGCCACTTCAGCGTTCAGCTTTGACTTGTGCTCTACCACAGCATAACCCACCAGGGTAGAGTCACAGGTCATCTATAACAAGTGCTTTTCTTCTGCACATGTCAAAACATGATCACCCATGGAAAACGCTGAAGTATTTATAAATACCTTTATAAAAAAGGCAAAAGCAGACATTCTTTACCAGGCAGCAAGAAAGGGGTTCTTTAAAACTGTTTAATTACATGTTTCAGGTAAGCACAGACAATACAGTAGATTTCCCACCACTGAATATTTACATTCTTTTCTGTAGACTTCAGCTGTTCATTTAGAGTGTCTTTCAATCGACATCCCTGCTCAATCACTTCTGCTGCAAAGAACGGCGCTGGAATAGAACAATAGCAGGAATCATGATTCCATCAAGGCATGATTTTCTGTGGGCTTTTTCTCCTTTAAAAACCAACTAGTAGTTCAAGGTATTTTAGGAGAATCCTGGATTCCAAGATGACCTGAAGAATGTACTGAAACCAAGCAGCATGTTGAAGTCCTAGAAATACTTAAAATCAATACCAATACGTATGTTGCAGAGCTGAAATTCTCTTCTTCACTGGCACTGCTATTGATGCCTGGTTTCTGTTATGACAGTTTTACACCAATTTTGGTTTGTTCCTTTTTCATTAGCCTCTGGGCCTCTTTCTCCATTTTCTTCCGCTGCTGCTCTGCTGCTCTTTTTTCCCTTTCTGCTATCTTCTGTTGTCTGTAATTAAAGAAAACATGAATTACTAAATACCAGGAAACCAATTTTTAGCATGGTCATACCTTTGTCATTAATTGATGTCATTACATCAATAAATAGGTTGTTATAACTAATCAAACTAATCAAAGCGGCAGTTTACTGTAGTTAGACTCAGAACATTATTCTTTTATTGTGCCGAAGTCCTGTTTTTTCTTCAGATTAATCTAGTCTTGGGCAATAATATTTGTTCAATTATTTTACCATCTAAAAGCCACTTAATTCTCAAAGATTGGGATTAACAGAATCAGTGAGAGTGTATGGCTATTATAAGGCCTAAAGCTATTTAGAAAAAGAATAAACAGCTATCTAATGCTTTGACTATTAAGATTACCTGTTTCTTCAAATTCAGACAAAAAATTGACTTGTCTAGAACACCAACTTATGTCCCCCTTTCCCTCAGCAGAAGCATCAGTAGTTATCTTCTTGGTAATGCAAGTACTACAAACTTTCCCTCATGATCAGATGAGATGATAACTTCTAACACTCCCTTTCACATGCTCAGGATCTGTGTTGTACTCTTGTGTTCACTACAAGCATAAACAATAGTCTTTAAGAAAATGAAGTAAGAGTCTTCAGCTGTGCATCCTTTTGGCATTATTGCTCATCACTGCTATAAAGCCCTGGACATCACTATCAGCTAGCTTGAAGAATTTGTCTACAGGAAAAGGTTTCCAATTTCCATAAATATAGAGCTGACTAGAGCAAAGGGCAAAACCAACACAAAGTTCCACTTGTTTTGTTCCCCACTACAGCTACAACACATCACTAAGTGGCACAGGCTCAACAACCGGATCCATACCCCGAGTGGCACATTGTAGCTCTCTCCCTTGTATTGCGTAAGTAGTATTAGAATGGAATAAGGAAGTTACATTTTGGATTCAGTTTATCAGATATTTAAATTTTACTAAGTAGCCTGCAGGAAGACTGTAAAAACAAACATGAAGCTTCATTAACTTGAAAAGGTGAAATTTAACACAGATTCAGTAAGGACAGACTTATTAAAAAAGAATACAGAAACGTAACTGACAGGGCAGTAAAGCATTAACTTTCAATGTATCTAAATTACCTGTGCACATCCACTTAATGATGCAGAAGGGGAAAAGCTGTATGTACACCAGCCAGCATGTTAAAGAATTCCAAAAGCTACATGGGGTGCTAAGCAATGCTATTCATTTGCCATTCTGAAGTGAGGAAAGTCATATCAGGTCATGTTTCTTCTCCCTGCTAAAAACTGCATACTGCTGAACTCTGAGCAGAGAAGTGGTTTCCATGCCCTCTTCTGGCTGAGTAGTTTTACTGGACTTCAGTTACACCCAAATGAGAGAGACCTTTACATCACCTCAAATGGAGAAACTGAAGTCATCCAAAAAATATAAACAAGCAGCTTGCTGCAAAGTGATATCCTTTCCATGGCTCTTTTACTCGGTCAACATTCAAAACATTGAGCTCTATTCCAAACTTCCTTTCTTAGTGGAAGAAAAGCACAAGACAAACTGCAGCCATATCTGACTCACTTTTTCTGAGTTCCAAAGCAAGGCGTTCAGCAGGCTTTGGATGGAATAATACAACTTGTTTAAACCAGGAAAGTATTCATGCCTTAGGTCTTTTACTTCAACACAACTAAAAATGCACCAGCACTTAGCTTAACTGTTCTCAATGGGAAAAACCAACTTCATTGGTATTAGAAAGTCTAACGGTACAGAAAGGCATCTACAATTTGCAGAAGAAACTAAGCTCTAGCTAACTTCAATTAACTGAAAATCCAGTTTATCATCTTCTACACTGATTCAACACTGACTGGAAAATTTCAGTGTATCCCAGCCCAGAACATGCTGGGAAGCGAGGAGAATGCCCCAAAAGCAGACTATAAGACCAAGATGCAGTCTTCTAGTATTAAGAAGAAACTCCAGATCGCTTCCTTACTACAGTCCATTGGATGCAAAGCCAGTCCTGTCAAGTACTATACTTAAGTGTTATGTTAAATGTCAGATGTTAATTACATCACAGATGTCTACTGCAAGAGAAACTGTAAGTCCTGAAGGTATCGCCTATCAATCTTGCTAGAAATCAGCCAGCACTTTTTTCAATGACAAAAAACCATTGTAATTTGGTGTATCATGAACAAAACAAAATTTTACTTCACACAGCTGGGATACAGCTTACACAAGGATCAGTTGTACTGCGGCGGCCATTCATAGCTGGCCAAGCACTACGTAATACAGACAGTTACACTTCTCGTCGTGTTTGCTCCATGAATTTGAAGTATTCGGACACATACACATCTCTTCTAAAACTGGTAAAGTTTGATATTTCTAGTGGGGCCACAAAATAATTCTATGAAAATTAACCACTTGAGCTGAAACCTCTTAATAGTAAAGACGGCAGGCTGGAATTGTTAGGACAGCTTCAACCAAACAGGATGACACTTGGAAAAATGGAGCTTGTGAGAAAACTACTTTTTACTCTATGTAAGACAAGACCCTGCTTTGGAAAGTTTGAATACTTCTTTTCAGAGTCCTGAAAATGTCTGTAATTGAATGTGGCAAGGGTTAAGTAAAGTACAACACAGCTTCTGCAGTCAGCAAAAGTAGCTGGCTCATTTCTCAGTTAAAGATAAAAAAAAAATAAAAATAAAAACAAGCAGCATTTTTCACTCTTTCATTTTCTTTGTCTGAGGCACCACAGATTGAGTCTCAACAGACTGCACTTCAGAGATTAAAGCGCTTACTGAGTCTACTGGTATTCTTTATGGGAAAAGGTATTATCTTTAGAACAAAACCAGCCCCAAGCCACATCATCACATCACAAAGCTCGTACTCCTGTGATCCATTAGTGAAAGACAAGAGGTAGAAGAGCTTTAGCACTGAAGTTCAAAAAAGAAATCACCCAAGCTGTTGACCAGTGTATACCTACAGGTATCTGATTAAGTTCACAAAAATATTTGCCTTACAACCATATTCTCACATGTGAAGCTGCTGCAGAGGAAGACTGACGCTATTAGAATTGCTTGAATTTACTGTCTATCATTAATGGATCAAAAGGGTGCTGGTGACTTCCCCCTTATTCTACTGGTTGAGAAAAGTAAACTTTCCCAATTGTTACAATAACTAGTTGACCAGAATGCTTTTTTGCAATTTCCCCTACTATCTCATCTACTAAATTAATTAGATCCAAAATGCATCCTGCCCAGTACCAGTTACATAGAGCTCAGATGCATAAAAATCATTTGTATTAAGAACTGATTAAAAATTCTTAGCCCTTATCAGAAAAGTTACAATAAAACAACCTCCATTTGATTCTTTCACGTCTGATTATGACACCACTGACAAAGAACCAAGAAAGCAAATTTGAAAATGTAAATATGCTGTTATGATACCTTGTGAACTGTACAGGATGAAGTGGTTTGTGTGATGGTTTTTATTAAAAGGATAAAATTTCCACTTTTATTTGGTATGGGAGTTAGCTTATTTCATTGTGAGGGTGGTGAAGCACTGGAACAGGTTGCCCAAAGAAGTGGCAAATGCTCCATCCCTGGCAGTGTTCAAGGCCAGACTGGACAGAGATGAGGCATCCCTGCCCATGGCAGGGGGGTTGGAACTAGATGATCTTAAGGTCCTTTCCAACCCTATTATATGATTCTATGTGATAAGTTTACACGGTGTTACATTATTTTCAGTTACCTAAGAACTTCTTCTGCCTGCCAGGCAGCATCTTCCTCTTCTTCCCAGGCATTAGTATTTTCTTGCCAAGTATCCAAGTCCCCCAGTTCAGGCTGAAACAAAAGAAAACATGAAAAAATGAGATAAAACACTTATTTTTACCTTCAATGCCTCAGACTTCCAGAAATATCTGAGATACGGTGATACTTTTCAGCTAATAAGTTGAGCAGCTGAAATGACTAGAAAGTAGATTTCTGGAAGCTGCATGGACAAACCAACACATATATTCACATGTTGGTGTGTCCACTGTCTCTTGAGTGCTGCTTTTCCTCACTAGAATTCCCTTCCTGAATTATTTGCATTATAGACTGTCTAGGGTTCTAACCTTCTGTACTGCTTTCTGACGAGACCCTTCTGTGCACTACATTGAACAAAGCAGAAGCACCATTAAAGAAGGCAGACGGGAAGGGAGGGAGAGCATCTCCCTCTAAATAGCCAGGCTGTTGGGTAACCAGTCTATTTTTAAAAAGGCTGAAGAACAGAAAAATGAGGAGACTGTTAGAACACAATCCCTACAGAAAGGGACTTCCCTGAAGAAAGTTAAAAACGGGTCCAAGGTAACCCAGAGGCTTTCAAAAAGAAAAAGAAACAGAAAAGCCTTCTACCTTTCTGTTACAAACTTACTGTGTATAATCAAGAAAACCCCAAATGTATAGTCTGTTGCTTTAGACGATTATACAAGTGTTTGGAAGCTTCTTACCTTTTCATCACTGATCTGTTAAGTTTCTCGGTAGAATACATTAGTTAAAATTAGATTAACTACTTCATTGCTTTGAACCAAATACTCAATTTTAAAACAATTTATTCCTCTTGCTTCCCACAATGCAGACCTTAGGCAGACTATTCATTCTCCTACACAACAGTCATCTAACTGTCAAGTATAAGATCAATACTTAGAACATACTTACAGACTGGTGAATAAAAGGAATATCTTGTGTAGCTGCTAGTCTGCTAGAGAATCCCGTGTTTCCCTCTGGTATCCCAAAATTTAAAGGCTCTCGCTTTTTAATAACTATCTGGAAAAAAAAAAAAAAGGAAAGTGGTGAGTTAAAGCACTGCACAGGTTCCTTGGTGATCATCTAACTCTGTACCTGTGAGGATACAGATATACAACACCACACAGTGCCTCAAACTTGTTCAGGATCTGGGAGCTGTAAAGCCAGAGGAACTGCTGAGAGAAGCTAAATGCAAAAGGCACAAATACTCCCTCCTTCTCCCACCAGCTTTTACTTAAGTCACATGACTTAATGTGACTCAATCTGTGATTACAGATCTAACAGACACATCTCCCAGTACTCATATAAGCTACTAATTACATGACATATTCCTTGGATAAACCCTGTTTCCATGAAAGGTACTACTCCTGAGGACAGTGCTGTCCGCACAGCTACACTGCTTTGGAACATGGAGCAATCTTAGTTACTTCAGTAGCATACCTGTGCAGAAGTTTCAATACCTGCAATGTAATTTACTATCACATTAACTGGTAAAGCTCTGTACTGATTTGGCTCAAAAACACACACTAATGCTTCCCCGAAAAGGCTTATTAGCAAATTCAAGACAGTGGCTAAAATCATGTATCCCTTATGTGTCTGGAACTCAAGATATGAACTTACTTATTTCATTCAGCCTACTTTATGCCTCTGCCAATTCAAAAAGAGGCAGATTCCCAGATCCACTGACTGTACAAATGCTAATACAAATGCAAGAAAGGCAACAGACTAAACCATCTTATTTAGCAATGACAGACACCGTTATTTGACTGAGATTCCATTTTCATACATCGTAGATAGGAGTGGTAACACTGGTAGATTCCACCTCTGATCCTGGGGTTTACTTTTAGCTCAGATTAGATGGAAACAAACAAATTCCTATTTGATGGTGGCAACAAGGTGAAGCTAGCAGGAATGTTTTTGCAGTGCCTGCAGTCACCCCTAAAGGTACATTTAAACTAATCCCAGTATATAGTACTCAAGCAGCGTGAACTCTTCTTGAGGAGAAATCCATCTCTGCAGAGGCACCTCTGCCCCCAGATTTTGGGAAATCAAAATCCTTAGCAGAATTTGTTCCACAGAATGCAGCAGATCCTGAATGCACAGAAAATTGACCCCAGTATCATCTCCAGTTCATAGGACCACAAGAAGATTCAGGTTGAAAAGGGTCTCAGGAGGTCTGAAATACAGCTTCCACCTCAAAGCACTGTCAGTTCAGAGGCTGATGAAGGTACTCAGGACTAAGCCACCTGGATCTTGAAAACTTCTAGAGATGGAGCCTGCACAACCTCTCTGGTAATACGTTTCAGTATTTGACTGCCTTTGTTGCGTAAAGGGTTTTCCAATTGACTCAAAGTGCTGTAAGTAACCAGCTGGAAGACTTCCACATATAAACAAATCTTGCAGCTACCAGAAGCTTATTCAGCATTTATTTACAGTGTCCATGCTCTTGTGGATATGCCCCTCTGTCGTCTCCGTCATAAAAATGGGTATCTGAAGAGCAAGCTATTCTGAAATATCAGCTTCCTAATTCCAGCCTCCCCAATACAACTTGGTGAATTGTTTCCTGAAATGGCAGTGCTGCTACCTCCAACTTCAGTACAGCAGAACATGGAATGTCTCTGTTCAAATAACAGAAGGGAATAAGCACAAGTATCTTAGTGCAGTAGTTCCATTTTCAGAACTTGACTTGAGAGCTCTCACATTATATTTCCCAGAGCCCTCAGACTATGAAATCATAAGTTTTCTATAACACTAAAGGTGTAAATGTGAACTAGCATCACATTCACCAAGATCTCAAAGAGTCAGTATTTTTAATTAGACATGTTAGACTACATATCAGCACCTGATCTCATTTCAATAGGACAGCTTAATTTTGCCAGCAGCACTTTATGTTTCCAATTTATTTATAGCCTAGTTTAAAAGAAGGTAAACCCTCAGTAAGCAGAGCTGAAAGTACAATACTTACTTTTTGAGTTTTTCTTATAGTTGGTGTCATATCTTTGAAATAATCAGGTTCCATTTGTTCCAAAGGATTCTGCTGAGCAGCCACATTACCATTACCACCTTCAATCTTCACACTGGTAGGTGCATCTTCATCCCATGATGACCAGTCTTCTACTTCAGGCTGAAGAGGAAGTATATGGTACAAGTTAATATTATCTGCAAGTAAAAACTTGTCTTTAACTTGCTAAGATATATTCTTCATATAATATAGCATATATAATAATAATATCATAAGATATATACTGATCACATTCTAGGACTGGTATAAACACCATGTTAAGTGATTATTTATAAAGCGACCTACCGCTTAAGCAATTACCTGTTTAGGAACAGATGAATAATCCACTGTGGTTGGTAAAGTTATTTGGTCTCCACTTAACTTTCGCCCTCTTCCAGACCTGAAAGAAAAATGTAGGATTCCTCCAAGCTCTGAAAACATGAGCACTAAGTTTAAAAAGAACAAAAAGGAAGTCTGAGAACAGCACTACTGAAAACAGTCATGGCTAAAACATTCAGTCCTTAAGCTACTTTAGTATTAACTACTGCCAGTAAAAGTTTGCTACACAAAGGAATTTCATCATGAATTGAAAGTAGTGTTTACAAGAATTTCTAATTTACTTTTTAAACTGCAGTGGAAATGGAGGAGAAGCAATTTCAAACTACGAAAATGGACAAATGAACTCCATTACTTACATATAGACAGCTCCCATTTTTAGATTGTCAGTGACAATCTAAAAGCACTATTTAATCTAAAAGCACTATTTAATCTAAAAGCACTAAAAGACAAGCACTATTGATCTACATCTGTTTAATGATAACCATTTCTACTGTAAACTGAGAAGTATTTCTACTTGTCTTAGATGCTGTGTCTAACAAACCACTTTCTATGCTGCTTGATTTGAAAGTGCCTCTAAAGCACTTCCCTTCAAAGTTTAAACAGAGGTATTACAAGATTATGCGAATCAACAGCTTCTGTTCAATACATGCTTCTACTTACTTAAACAAGTTTTAATTAAAGCATTTCAGCAGCTGCATCAAATAATTTTCACTGAACACTAATGCAAATAAAACACCTAGATGTTTACTTAATGACACCATTCAAAGATCAATAATAATTAAAATATTCTTAGCTGACATTCACTATATTTTAAAACCTTACAATACAAGAGAATGAAATTCAAGGTCACACTCATTTTTTTACCCCAAGTTGTGCAATTTCCTATAGCAAGGCAGTCATGTAACTGACTTTATACAGCTTAGAAAACCTAACTTTTTATTATTACTGATGAGAATAAACTGGGAAACTATAATTTTGAGTTCGTATCCAGTATTTTTACTATTATAGAACATTCTACCATTAACTCAGAATTGCCAAATTGCTTGTAATACCACCTCTCCCATGCTGGTGACTGATTACACATACATTTTCTTACTTTAAGCCCAACAGATTCTACCTAGATCTACCTAGCTACATAGATCATGTGCTATCATCAAATATTCAAGTTTTACGTAAGTAACTCTAGACCCTTAAAAACTGTTCCTTTAAAGCGAAAAGCAAGTCTACGGGTAAAGTGAAAATGCTGTTTCTTCAGACATATTAGAGACTTCTGGTTCTGGCTGACTAGATTTAGTTGATGTGTCTAAAGGAAACCCAAGCTTGGAAACATCCTTCAGACCTGTATACCATATGTATCTTTAATACTACGCTAAGCCATCCCTTCTGCAATTATTTCCCTATGCATTTCCCTATTTATAAGATGTAGAAGACTCCAGCAAGTGGTTTATAGCAAACATTCATCTAGCCAAAATGATTACACAGACAACAGCTTCTGTCATACATGGGAAACATGGGAAAGAACATGCTATACAGGGCAGCACTCAGGAAGGCTATGTATCTCCACTTCTTTTTCTACAATGGGAGTAAGATGCTGCTCTTGGGTTTTGTTTCTATTTACTAATTAACAGTATTCGGATTTCTCAGCTGGAGAAGCTATCTAGAGATTTTAAACAGAGTGAAGTTTTATTTCTTTTTATATCTTTAATTTCCTGGAAACAGTAGATTCAAACAGGCTTTTATTAAAAGTTTTAACTAAAGAGATGACTAGTATGACATGTAGGCTTTACGCTACCAGAAAGATGCATGATCTCTACAGACACTTGTTTAAAAGAAAACCTAATGTAAACTAAATAATCTAAATAAGCACAAGTTCATAACCATCAATTCAAAATGCATGTTTAATTAAATCATGTTTGCTGGTTATTGGGCACACTCATATGCAGGGGAGCATTACAGGAAAAGAATGTCCAAGCCATGCTTTGCAGCTAACATTAAACAGAAGAAACATCTGTAGTTAATGGACTGAACTAATTTCATCCACTGACTTGCTTATGTGAAATATTTTAAGTTTTAATTCTCTCAACTAACTGCTGTTCACGGAAGAAAAGTTCTTTTTACTCTCAAACACTTCCTTGTCTGTTAATTTCAAGGTTTTGTTTCATTCAGAAGTTGAAAAACTGAGGAAAATACTGTCATGACACCTACTAAACAATTATCTGCTTATAAAAGCTATCAACGCTTAGAGAGATGAAGGGTCTACATAACACAGAAGCTATCATCAGCTCGGTGTTTTGATTTCTTTTAGAACTTATACAACAAGTATTCTTAATTTAATTTGGAATTGAAATTACAGAACTAAGGCTGACATCTATACAGTTGCATGCAGCATTAAACTATATCTCTGTAAAACTTCACTATATCTGTAGTGAATTTACCAACCAGTTCAGAGCTGCCTCTTATTCTTGGGATAAGTAAGGTGAACAGGAAACAGACATATAATTTGCGTCTACCACATATTCTGCATATGATTTAACCTCACTGGCAAAGTAGTAGCTATCATAAACAAAACAATACATTTCTCTAAATGGCTATTTGTTTATGTAAAACAACATTCTGCAAGAGTGGCAAGAAGCAGCAGTACTTCCCAGCAGAGACAGCAGAGCTGAGAGGTACCTCAGGTAATCTGCTCCTGTTCTATTTAACTCTACTAATATACAACTGTAACTCTTGAGAGATTTTGAATGCTTCTAGGTACTACACCACTATGTTCATGGGTCTACAACTCAAAAGATCACTATGTATGACTTACAAGAGTAAACAAAAAATAAATTCTGTTCATTAAAAAACAAAGAAAAAAGTTTCCATGAACTTTAATCACTCTTTCCCAAACTTTTCAAAGAACCTTCAACAGGCAGAAGAATCTGAAGTCTTAGGCAACTGTTTCTTGACAAAGCAGGATCAGAATCACACATTTATAATGAAAGCTTACTGACTGATGACTTGATAGGTGCTGCCTTTAATCAAGTCTCTTAAAAAACAAAGTATCACTTGTCAAGTACTTACAAAAAATGCAAAGAACAATTTTGCTTTAACATGGGATACTTTTAAAAGGCATTTTTAAAACCCTGCCATAGTTGTTTAGAAAACACTCATTAGAGCTATCATACCACATATTACACTCACAACTGCACAACGTAAACTTTTGAATTCTGAAGGAATATGAAGATTAAAGCATGAATGTTGACTTAATTTTTATCTGTCTTGTTTTGCAATTAGTAAAATCAGAACTGGGAAAAGTGGTGGGTAGATGTTGGGAGAAGGAAAGAAGTGCAAGAACTTGTAATTAAAAAAGACAAGGTAACCAAATTTGATCACACTTGTTTACCTGCATATTAACTTTTTAATGAAAGAAAGCACTGCTGCCAGGCAAGTACAGATTTTAAAGAGTCGAAACTGTGTTATGGCCATGGTGAGAAACCCTCCCTGCAAAAGAAAAGAAGTTAGATATAGAGGATTATACATATTTACACGGTTCTTAAAGTCAACTTCTTAGCTGCTGATAAGCAAGAAGCATTCTATGAAACTATATTAATGCAAGAAGAGAGAGGATGTACCTGGAGCACAGACACTACCTACCTACTATCAGGACATTTCAGTGAGGTAAATAATGCAAGTACTGAATATATACAGCCTTTAAAGAAACAGCACAGAATCACATGTAAAGTCACAGTTAGAGATACTTTAAAAGGGGAAGTGCAGGCAATCAAACGCAGTGACTGCACAGCTGCTGGTTTATGCACTAACAATGGCACTGAACACTAGGAATGCAAGAATAACAGACTAATCATCAGAAAGAAGTTCACATTTGCATGAGCAAGTCTTGCACATACAAATTATAAATTTAGTCATTAAATCAAAACCCAAAATTGGCTGTTTAAGTCTGGCTTCCATTTTGATGGAAATGTATGATGAGAACAAACACTGTTTATTTTACAACCAGTGTCACTGAAAAATCATCAGCAAAGACTGTTCAACCTGGGTGTACTATCGCAGGAGTTAACCCCTGGATCTATGAGTATTCCTGTTCCAGACTGGCAAACCCAGACAAGAAAAAAAAAACATCTTTGGCTGAAGCCATTTAAGGCTTGTTTCAGTGTCAATTTGATAATCTAGATAATTCATACTCAGTATTTCACACTATTCCAACAGATTCCCTTACACAGGTACAGACTGAATCAGAACAATCTGCTGTAATTCAAGGATCCTTCTCTCTTCTAGAGGTGAACATTTCAGAGTAAAGAATAAGAGGTTAGGCTTCACAAATAGGTTTTCATTATATACGTCTACACGTGTAACATTTTCTGTTGCAAGTTTAACATACCTCCTGGTGAGAAGAGAAGGCAGCCCTGTGACATTTTCCTCAGGCCATGAGTACTCCATGGAAGGACAGCTTGATTTCAAATATGCTATGGCATTTAAATCACTTTCTATATTCCAGGCTTTAAGTTAGGAAGTCAGGAAGGTGGATCATTAGGTAGGCTGCTCCAATACTGCCCTGAGGATTTTATTAAAAAGTACATAATGGGATTTGTGAGCTTCATGGAGCTTATTTTTTATCGGTGCTCATTTGTTAGATAATGTAACTAGTATTAAACACTATATAAATATAGTCCTGGAAATACTGCTTCACATACAGACCAGATCTAGAATTTCTGCTGAGAAATCACTATTGAACAAACAGGCTCTTTTACTGTAAAAGGGAAGGCTTAAGTCAATGAGTAAATGCCAAATTAGAGACCACACTACCACGCTCTAGTGCAAGAGAAAGGCCTCATAGGACACACTTCACCTCTACTTCAACACTACTATTGTCTTAGTCTCCTTTCACGGAAGACTTAAAAAATTTAGAGAACCTTATACGAGAGTGGGCATTAAATGGGCTCTTGATCTAACAGGAAACAGTCAAATTTCCCACAAAGAAGCAAGAACAGCAGACACCGTACAACACATTTAGGTTTTAGTTTTAAAGGTAAGACTAGCATTTCATATGGTGCTCAAGCACTTCCGTACCTTCCAGAATAAGCAATTTTGACAATATCTAGGTGAGAGAAGAATGGATTAGTCAAGAGTCTGGTACTGGGAGAACTGGGAAGTTTACTACCTAAGTGCAAAACTAAAACTAAAACAATATTCATGTATCAGTTGCATATATTGTAAATCAGTTACATATATATAACCTCAGTTTTCCAATTCATCCCCATTTTTTATATACCAAATTGCATACGCTATTGGCTCAATATAAACAACAACAAAAAGCCCCAACAGAATCCACAATAATTCTGTCTTGCAAGCTTGTGAAGTCCACTGCTGACAAAAGTTAGCCACCAGAACTTAATCCTTTTGTCCCACATCATTCCTATACATGAGTGACTACTCTTCCAGTATCACCTGTATGCCTGTTTGCCAGGGTTTAATAGCTGTCAGGTAACTTGTCCCTTTCCACTTTCTAGGTGTCACGCAAAAGTTTCTGAGACACGCAATCACATTATGTATTTGTGTTAGAGCTGCATTTCACTTCAACTCTGGCAGTGCTAGACCTTTCAAGACAGTAAGTACTGTCTAGCCTGCCTCTTCACTGCAGGTTTCCCAATTAAGTTAAGCTCTGGACACTACAGATAGTACGTATGATGCACAACCAGAGTTTCAGCAACAATATGCTGTCAGCTAGCCATAGTAGTACTAGCAATCATCTACATTTAAAGAGTACTTTCCTCAGTGTAACCAGTTTTTATACTGCTAATTAAGACATGAAGCAGTATATATACATTAATTTTCGCAATATGCTAAAAGTTGTTTAAAAAGGGATTGTGAATAAATTATTGGCTCAATATTAAGACAAGTCAAGCATTCTTCCCAGTGTCTGAAGTAGCACTTGAAGCATTTGCAGTGTTGCTCTAAGGATAGCACTACCCAAAAAGAAAAGTTAAAGGTTAGCTAAAGGTTTTGAGGGGTTTTTTTTGTGCCCTTAGGGTTATGCTTGGTTAGTTTGGGTTTGTGGTTTTGTTGTTTTTTTTTTTTTTTTGTTTGGTTTGGTTTTAAATTTATTTAATTTTCTCAAAGGTAAATAATTTTATATTCTGAAGCACTAGCATGAATAAATATGTACATGTGGAACCTTGGCATTTCTTGAGTTTACTGCAAACTTAATTCTCCTCATACCATTACACTAAACTTGTGTAATGGTAAACAACTGTGTAAACTTTAAGTGAAACAAAGTGTTCATTCTTCTCTTGCCCATTTTTCTCAAACACTGTCAAGAAGCACAGCCATGTGCTCCATGAATGGGAAATAATACCAGACAGCATAATGCTTAATGGCAGGGCCACATCCTTCTTTCCTTTCTTTTCTTAAGCCTTTCCTTGATAATCAATCCCAAAAGGAACTACAATTACACCAGCAGCAAACTATGATGCAGGATGGCACAGAGACATATACAGTCCTATAACGTTTCTGAACAGATGGCAAAGGTGAAACACTAGACTAGAATTCAGGAAATCCGTTAAGATTGTCTGTCAGCCTGATACACTGTTGTGCATAACACGCCTCATGCCTCAGCTTCCCATTTGTAAAATGAGATGGAACTTTCCTTCTCCCATTAGTGAGATTGCTTCTAATATATTACATTTATCAGACTTCCTGTCAACTGAACCTTTAAGTTCCATTACAACAGAAAGCAAATAAATCAGGACATGTATCCTAATTAATTTGGTTCTATCAGTTAATGCAACAGTTTTAAATTTAGCTGGAGTTTGACTCGTGTAGCTCATACTGCTTTTATTGGTAAAAAAAAAAAAAAAAAATCACAGCAGTTGCTTACATGGAAAATGAGCACAGAAAGGATTAAAGCACAGCAGCAGTAAGATGTGAAACACATTAGACCCAGATCAGAAGAATGAGGCAACTCATCCCTGAAAACATTCTATAGATCCATAAAAGAAATACAGTAAAGAGAGGGAAAATTCAGAAGTTTACTGAACTGAAGCATTTTTCAATTGCTTTCAGCTTGCAGCAGTGGCCTCATTAGAACTTTGGCACCTCTGACTTCGCTGACACAAACCCTCAAATCATCCGTGGCACACGTAGTCCATCTGAGCCAGTTAACTGTGGATCAATAAGCAAGACTCTTACTGGCCATCACTGTACAAGGAGCATGTTGTCATGTGGGGAAGCACTTCCTCTTTCATATGTAATTTCGCATACCTAAATGTGCCACTTAAACACTATTTCATAAGACCAAGCCAATTCTAAAATAAAGTCATTTTGTGACACTAAAATCGCTCTAGAGGCTTGTTCCTTCTTAGAGAGCTCAGCTCCTACTGTCAGTGAAAAAGATGTTAAAACACTCACAGAGCACCTATCCTTCTCTCCTCTGTTCCTCTACAATGAGGATTGATTGTTACTGAGTAGTTTTATTTAGGGGTCTCCATCTTCAAAATTTCTGTCTTAAATTACCAGTGCTTTCTGAATTGATTACATTCTTTAACATCAGCTCACCTGTGACTCTGCAATGAATACATGAAGACACAGTGACTTTAACTTACATTAAACACAGCTAGCTAAATAGCCAAAGGATGGTGTCTAAACCAAGACTAAAAATAATGTCTGAAACTGAAAGGTTCCCTGCCAACTACATATTTACATAAAAAGCCACAGAAAAAGCCTCACACTTCTAAAGCAAAATGAGAAGTTCACTTCCTAGTACAAAAGACTAACATAGCCTTAAGTGCTTACATATGTCAGAACCAAAACTCCACAAAAGCACAGCTGAACCAGTGTGTCTTCACTAGCAAGTACCATAAGACTAGTCCAAAGTTTCACTGTTAAGGACAGGATTTCTTAGAAGTTTATTTTGTATGAAATTTTACAAAAGTAGAGTGGCCACATCTATCTGCAGATGCCTAAGTAGGTTTATAGGGAGATGGAATTCTAAGAAGGTTACTAGACAGAGCTAAAAAAACTATTTATTTTTAAGCACACAAATCCTCCTCCAAATCATGTACATGACAGCATGTACAAAGTCTTTCTGTATTTTAAAAAGGTCAACATAATGATTCAGGAACAGCATTCAGTCAGGTACTGAAAGACACAATCAGCACCTACTGCATTTCAAAGTGAGTAATCATGAGTCTTGTAGCCTAATGAGAAGGTTATATTCCCTTCTTCCTGACTGATTTCTGTGTTTGTGTTTTGTTTGCTTGCTTGTTTATCACTTTATATAGAGACATAATATTTAGAACACAAAGGCAGAAGGAAAGAACCTGTCAATGTCTCCAACACCTAGTTGATAGGTTAAATGGCAACATGACTGAACCCTGAAGCCATGCTACTATGGCATGAGACAAAGGAGCAGAATCCAAAGGAAAGATTAGGAGGCACCTCCTGTCTACCTACAAGTAGGTAGTTGGTGGATGTCTGTAATATATACTGTAGTTGCAACACTAATGCTCCAGGTAGCTGGGAAAAGACTCCTCTACCTGTGAACTAAGTGATCCAAGGTGCTCAAACCCAGCAAGAGATTTCAAGACTATCAGGAGCTGCAGAAGATACCAAAATTCAAGATGGAATGTGTGCTTCTTTAATTAAAGGCAGTTAAAAACTGGTGCATGCTGGTGATTACCAAGTTATTCCTGGACACCCAAAACTCCATCACACGACATAGGGAGTTTCAACTTCTTCTAAAGCATGCTACTCTTAAACCCACAAAACTTCTATAGTAATACCACCTTGTCTCACCCCTTCCTCTGCAAGAAATCGAGCATAGTTCCAATCTGGTTCACATGAACTCATGAAGCTCTCTGTTCTGAATTAGAAATTCTAACTTCTATTTTTACAAGGCAATGTTAGTTAAAAAAAAAGGTCCATGTCCACTGACTTATCATTCTTTGACAATTCTTATCTATATAAACCACTGCCTTCTGAAAAACCAGCATGCAGAACACAAGGATTGAAGTCATGCAATCCCATGATACTCACTTCAACTTTGTTCACATTTGCAGAGTCTTTGACATAATGCACTAAATCACAACACTGAGAAGCTCTCAGGCACAGAACCACAGTTCAAGAGACCCTAGTTCTGTTCCAGTCATTATTAGTCATCCTGGACTTTAGTTATCTGTAGCTATACGGAAAGCCAGAGATGAAAAACTAACACACCCTCATCATCAGCACCATAAAATCATCTTGCAACATCAGCTGTCTCAACAAGCACCTGCTATTTTACAATCAAGATACACTACAAGACATGCTGTGTAAGAGGGCTTAAAGAAATCTCCACAAAGCATGTCAGTACTTCCAGAAGGACTACAAAGCAGCAAGCTATGCTGTGCACATTATATGTGCAACTCAGACACATTGAGAATTCATGACCATTAAATAGCGCCCCATCATTCTACAGAACAGCCCGGGCTCAAGTGTTCAACTACAGGCAGCACCGAGGCCAGACGGCAGCACCTAAGTTTTCTGTGATCTGTTAGAGATTCTTAAGTCTTCAAAACTGTACTAAGCGACTTTCACGTTAACTTCCACGCCATCTGTCAGTCAGCAGAAACAAAGGAAAGCCTCACACTCGGTAACCCCAAGAAGCGCGGTCCCACAGATCCCCGACAAGCACCAGAAATGCTTAAAGCCGCCAGCTCTGACAGGACGTGCTCCTGCCGCGTTTCCCCAGCGGGTGCCAAGCCCCGCGGGCCCCAAACGCTGCCCATCTCCTCCTCAGTCGCCTTGCCCAGCCCGTGAGGTGCCCCCTCCCCGCCGTGCCCCGCACCGAGCAGACGCGGGGCGACCGCGGGCCCCGCGCCCCCGGGCAGGCCTGCCTGCGGGCGAGCCCCGCGCGGAGCAGGCGCGCCCGCGGCCACGCGGCGTCCCCAGCACGGAGGGGAGCAGCGGGGAGCGCTTCTGGGGAAGAACAGCGGGGCCTGCCCTAGGCGGGAAAGGGCCGAGAGCGGGCCCCTGCCCAGCCGCGCCGCAGGAAGGCGAAGCGAGGCGGAAGCAGCACCGGCAGAAGGACGCGGGCCGCCGCTCACCTGCCCGCCGCGGAAGGGCGCTCCGGGGGGCGCGGGGCGCCGAGGGCCGCTCCCGCAGCCTGCGCCCTGGCCGGCCGCCCCTCATTCAAAGCCGGGAGCGCGCTGCCCCCTCCCGCGCCGCCATGTCGGCCTCCGGTCACCCGGGAGATGAGCCCGCCTCTTCCGGCCGCGCCCCTTCCCAGCGCGCCGCTGACCCGCGCTCCCGCTGCCGCCGGCTGCTTCCCGGCAGCTGCCGCGGCTTCCGCGGTGGGGCCGCTGTGCCGGCCGTGCCGGAGCGGGCGGCCGCGGTACTGGCGGTGCCGCTGTGCCGGCCGTGCCGCTGAGTAGGCGGGGCCGCTGTGCCGGCGGTGGGGCCCTGTGCCGGCGGTGGGGCCGCTGTGCCGGCGGTGCCGGAGCAGGCGGTGCCGCTGAGCAGGCGGCGCCGCTGAGCAGGCGGCGGGGCCTCGACACAGGGACAGACCCGCGGGCAGCCCGCGCCCTCTGCCCCCCGCCCCATCCCGCTCTGCTCCGCGCGGCGCGGCTGTTGCCTCGGCCCGCGGGGGTTCGGGAGGGGTCTTTGCAGCTCGGGGAGCTGTGATAAAAAGCGTTGGCCTTTAGTAAATCAGGGTGCTACATGGGCTGCTGTGGAGGCAGCCCAGCTGTGGTTGGCTGGATGCTGAGCTGTGCGTTTGGAAACTGCTAAAAAGTGCTGTCTGAAGTAGCTTCTGACAGGGTGTAGCGTCAGCCGGCAGCGGGTCCTGGGGCCTCGCCAGTGTCTCCATTTGTTCATCCAGATGCCTCAAGAAGGGCTTGTGTGTGTGTGTGTGTGAACTGGCTGCCCTCCGGGCAGAGTTTGTTCGTTCCCTGACGATGTGCAGAAAAGAGAAGGAGGGAGATGTTCAGTAACGTGTGGTTTTTCCAGAGCTCTGTGTGTTGCATTCTGACAGTGCAATCCCTGCTCGCTGGGAGGCCTAGTCAACTTGCAAGGCAGCTCTGATACAAAGCCCCTTCAGATCATACTGCCCGGTTCTTTCTCTGCTCAGTTCTGCTCTCCTTAGGTGCCTTCACTTACAGACTTCCTGCTGTGTAGCTAACCTCCTAACTGCTGTCTCCTGTACTGTTGGCTCAGGCAGTGAGGAGGTGGGTGCTAGGAGGGTGGTTCTTGCTGGGAGGACAGAACAGGATTCCCTTGTTTCCATCTTCTCATGTCCCAGCAGGCACTGTAACTGCATTCCGCAGCTCTTCTTCCGGAAGCAGGGGCCAGAGGGACAAGGAGCCAAGCATGACATTGCTGGTGGCAGTGCAAGGGCCTCTCCAACCAGGACCTCAGCAAGGCAGGCTGGTGGCAGCTCAGGGTCCAGACCAACAGGTGTTTTTCTGGTGATAAGGCAGGTCTGAGGACAAGCCAGGGATTCAATCTGCTGGTCCAGGATCAATAGAGTCCATAGCAGTCAGGGCACAGCAGTGGCTGAGCTGAAGGGCAGCTCTCCTGCAGTGTTGCTCAGGTGGGGACTGATGTACTTGTGCCTGCAAAACCTGCATTCAGTAAGAGAAACTCAATATATGCAATGCTGGTTTTAATTTTAAGCATTATTTGAAAACCATTTGTGTAATAAAGAGTTAAACCTTTCAGGACAGCATTCTGTCTAAAGCAGAAACTGGAAAATAATCTGCATTCACTCAAAAAAGCACGGCACAGTGGGAGAGATCAGATTATGAAGATAGCCAGAGACATTTCCTTTAAGAACACACTCGCTTTGGCATTACAGTCTATATACTCAATAGGGAATATGCCACAGTGAGAATGAAATGTTTTAAAATACGTATATAAACACCCACACTTAATACAAAACTGCCAGAGTGGCTCACCCACCCTATCGCCCTAACTGCATGTGTGTCTGATGCGTTAATGGGAAAAACCCCTGAAAATTGACAGACCACAAATGGGAGAATAGCTGTTTTCATAGAAAACATAATTATGCAACTTCAAATTTGGGAATAATATAAACATTATTTCAAAATAAATGTTTGCAGGGATAAATACTTCCCTGTTCAAAAATGTCATCAACTCTTAGCTCTTAAGTTTTTAACCTGATTTATGCCAAAGAGATGGTCTTAAATCCTAGATATTTCGTTGCCACAGCACGTGTAGTACTGCTACAGTAAACTAATAAAATTTGTTAGGGAATTACATTTTTTTTTTAATCAATGCTTTTCTTTTACAGGTATTAATGATTAAACATACATGTGACATCACCTGACAATTTGCAAGTTTGCTAGCGTCAGTTCTTTACATACAAAGCAGTTTCCATCACTTCATGGTTCCACAGCCACTGGTTAGATGGCATCTGATAACATTTGTGTTTCTATTTAGTATGTCCATTTCCAAACATAGAAAGGATACAGTCTCTCTTTCAATATGAATTCCTCCAATATCTGTGCTTCATTTGCTTGTGTGCTCTCTCACTGTTCAGTCATTTGTTAAAGCTACAAATAACTTTTTTATCTAAGGGTGCCTTTCCCGAGTTACAGTCCTGTTGAATTGTGCAGTAACTGGAGTTTTACATTTGCAGAAGAGATTTTACCCTGGACAAGTATTTGATTCTGGCCAAAGTAAAGAGTTTTCACAGTTTCAACCACAGAAAAATTGCAGGCTTTTACTATAAAATTTACAAGTAAATTTCTGTGCCACTGCTACAAATTCATATTCTGCTTTTTGAAATTTCATCATTAACTGTCTTGAAATCCTAGATGAGAGACATTTTCCATTCCTTTGTAGCCTTACTGAGCACCTGGTTTTGGTAAAGTCTAAGTATTGTCTAAGAGTTTGCCTAAGTTTAGGCAAATGTGTATCCTAGCATGTATGAAAATCTGCACCTTTCCCAAGTAAGTAGGCAAGTAGTCATGATAGCCTCTTTTCTCTCTAAAAGGCTTCCAGGCTGAACCTCTACTCTTCACTGCCTCTGCCAGTGTGTACCTTAAATTCCTTCCCTCATGCACATTAAAGCTTGAAATGCCTTGTAGAGGGAATTTCCAGACTGGTGATCCTGGTGAGAGACCTTTGTAGAAAAAATAAAAAACCTGACTTTTAGCAAGCATATAATACATAAAAAATCATATTTGAAATTGTGAAAAGGTGCACATCCCTCACATCCCAAGTAATCCTTTTGCAAGCTCTAAGTTCAAGTTACAAGAAGACAGATCCTAGGCATAGTGTTAGAATTTTTGAGTTCAAAATACTAAATACTTGAGTATTTAGCATGTTGCTTTACAAAAATAGTTATCTACATGGGTATGCTTGCTGCATGTGTGTGTGTATGGTTTGCATTTAGGGAAATAGAGTGCATAGCATGGAAATAGATAGTCATGACGTTTTGTTTGGAAATGCATTTAGGAAAGCAAAGGATTTTCTATCTAGAGTTCATTGGAGGAGGGATGGGAATCATGAAATTATGTTTCTTCATGCTTCATCATTTGTTAGAAGAATTTCTATCTATTGGTAAAATGTGTATTTCATTTCTTTTTTCCATGCCCTTTGCCAAATCTAATAATTTCTAGAAGAATTTTCTAAAAGAATTATTCCAAAGTTGGGAAAATAATAGAAAAAAAAATTAAATTAATTGTGACTCCTTCTTTTCTCCATTTTAAAACAAATCAATGCAGCAATGTGTTATTAACTCAAAAACTTCAAAACTCAAGTTCTTGTCTGAACACCTATGTGCCAAACCCAAGTGGCTGTTGGAAGTGTTGAGCTCCCAGAATCTGACTAAAATCAATCTCAGCTTCAGACGAACTTCACTGTCTCAGTAAAGTTTGGATTGGGACATCTAGATCCCAATTTTTGTGGGGGGAAAATTCAACAGCTGGTTTTTAATATAATTGCATAATCTCATATATACAGTTTAGAGGAGACAGCAGTCAAAGAAGGGAAAAGAGGAAGTGAAATAAATAAATTTTTAAATTTGTTATCCAGTTTTCCTCTTTGCCTCAGGGTAGCAAGGAAACATTTTAAGTCATCTTTATCATTGCAGCAGTCAGTAGGCAGAAACTAAGCACAGATAATAGTCTTTCTGATCTTCACTCAGCAGAGGAAGAACAGTCCTCTTCTCTCCATTGACTATTTGATGAAACACTTCTCCTTGCAAAAAATATGTCAATGGGTATTCTGAAATTTAATCTGAACTACTCAAATTTTACCAGACGGATCTGGGATTTGGGCAGAAACTTATCTCAGTGAAATGCACATGGAAAAGTTAACAAACAGATTAGCTTGATAGATAGGCACATTTTTTTCAGGGCAAGTTACAAAGAAATGATTTTGTCATGCTTAACTGCTGCTGTGACTACTGTTACAGATTCTACGGAACTGCATTCCAGCCAGTTACACCTGTACTGGGGCTAACAGCTACTGCTTGAAGCAGCATATCTCTTTATGGCAAGTTCTCTAGAAGGTTCACCTTGGAAAGTGTTAGAAAATAGCATTTGAGATGCTGCTGAGCTTTTCTGGAACAGGAATTAGCAGAGAACATTTACAAATCAACGAGCTGCTCTGGACCTTACATTCTTGGGGTTGCCTCTCTTTCTTTCGCAAGGGAGCAGAAGTATAAATATGGAGTATTTATTATGGTTTACCTTTCTCAGCTGGAAGAAACTGAGCTGCTGCTGCCAGCTCTAGGGAACACTCATAGGCAAATAATGCATTTCTACAAAGCCTGAGTAACTCTCAACTAAAGCAGCTCTTCCAGAAAGGCATCTTGTACTCAGGAAAGTGTTGAAAAATGAAGGATCCACCATATTTCTTCATAGCTTGTTCCAGTGATTAAGCAGCTGTGCTTTTACAAGTGTCATCTTGTTACAAATTTGAATTTGTCTGACTTCTATTTCCATCTGTTCTTTATGTCCCTTTTCCCCTTGCAGCTTTTTTTTCAGTGCCAGGTTGGACAGAGCTTTGAGCAACCTGGTCTAGTGGAAGATGTCCCTGCACGTGGCAGGGGGTTGGAACTGGATGAGCTTTAAGGTGCTTTCCAACCCCAATCATTTTATGATTTTGTACCTTTCTCTGTTAAAGCACCCTGTGTTTCCTGTTTTCTCCCTGAGGAGGTTCGACACATCACAACCATATCTTCTATCAACTTTCCTTTTAGTAAGTGTCATTGCTTCCAGGAAATGAAGTATTGCTTTTGCCCTCTGCAACAGATGTAAAAACTCAATGCTGTGCTGACTTTGTACCCAGGCTGTTGCTGGGAGCCAGCCAACAGGAGAGGTCAAGTTGCTCTGCCCTTGTCAGTGTTCACCCGCAGGCTGCCAGATGCAGATTTTAGCAGCAGCAACTCAATACGTTAGCTCAGGATCAGTGATTGAAAGAATGGATAACCGCTTTCCTAGCAACTCCAACTAACAGAAATCAGCAGGGATTTCTGAGAGGGGTATTTTTTATGCTCTACTTCTAACTACTTCACTAGTTTTAAGGTAAGCATTTAAGAACAATACTGTTCAGGTGGAAAGCATCATCGTAAACGGGAAATACACTAAAGTGGGATTAGGCTTTTTCTCATTCCAAGCAGAATGCTAATTAACTAATTCATTACACTAAATTGGTTAAGTATAAATTATTTATGAGGAATTCATTTTTCCTCATTTTGGGCTCCAGCCATTACAAATTTGGCTCTGCAGTCACAGCTGTTTCTTTTAAAAATGAACAGCTTGAGAAAAACAGGCCAAGTAGAATACAATTCTGGTTTCAATTGCAAATATTTAGAAATTTAAAGAAAGCCAGCAGGTAAAAGCATTGGATATTTTCCATTGCTCCAATAAAAGCTCAATCACTAAGTAAGTTAAAGCCAAACTATCAAGGTGCCACAATCAAGTAAAATCAAACATATTCCATTATGTGAACTAAAAGATGAGGACATGGGCTAGGTAGTGCAGAGCTGTCACCCCAAAGGACCCTCCAGACAGAAGATCTGAGAGGTGTCAGTAACTTTTTAATATCACTGATGGACTCTTGCTGGATTACAACAGACTTCAGACACTTGTTCTCCAAGTGATAAAGGCCTGTTCTGAAATACTATGGCGGTAAACAAGGATGAAGAAGAATGGGGAAAAATAGGAGAAAAAAACCCAACCCAAACAACAAACAAACAAACAAAACACCACCCCACCCCCCAACCCTCCCCCCCAACAACTGAAAAACTATATAAAATGTGAGTGTAAGTTTGACATCCCATCAGAATTTCTTGATAATGTTTTATAACATTTTTTGACTGGACTGTGTCAATGTGGAGAAGTATTTGTGGGGAAATAGTTAATCAAACCAACTAGAATCTAACCAGCTCCAGTTCATTGTGTATTTCAGACCCCTCACTGCCTGACTAAAGGGAGAGGCTAAGCTAACTTCTTTCTGTTGGTCTTTCATTGACAGCAGTAGGGCTATTCAATTCACGGTCACATACAATTTGGATTAGTGCACATCCAGAGCTATGCCAATTTACCCTTGCTGTTATCTGACCCATTATTTTAATATCAATTTATAAACAGATTCTATTTTTTACAGGCTTGTTTACAAAAAGAAAAAGCTGAATCAGCTGCTAGAGTGTGTATGTAGGACTACCATCTAAAAGAAGTAGATGCCCACAGCTGAGGCAAATCATATCAGTCCTAAGCTGTCTGCTCTTGGCTATCTAGTTCTGGGTGCTGTCTGCTTTTATAAGGAATGGGTGCATTTCATGACGTTGAAAATGCTGAAATTTTGAAGAAGTAGTTGATGCATCTGTCTGTGACTGTACATGCTGTAGCTATGGAACCTTTAACAGCACAGATAATCATACATTTCAGTGCGGGAAAAGAACCTCAACAGGACAATAATGTGCTGGCTGAATCCTGAATGTTAATAACTGTTTTCAATACTTGACCAAATGTGTAGCAACTGAGGTTGTTCAGAGAACAGTTTGCAAAACAATGCTACCCTGTCCATCTGTGAATAAAACCTGCAGTTAAAACAAAAATATGAGGCCACTAAGGGGACTTACTTATTCCTCTACAAACCATCTCCCATTTCTGATATCACCCCAAATCTAATTTTAGTCTTAGAAGATCCATCAAGATGCCTCTGACCAGTCCACTCCAGCGTAATTTGGATCTGCATGTTGTCAAACATTCTTTTTTCCTAGCTTCTGAGTGGGGGCTGCACTGGTGTGGTTAACTGTGGGAACATGTGGTGTTGGGATGTTCACATCAGTGAGCAGCCTGTGTTACCCTAGGAGAGGAGCCACTGCTGTGTGTCTGGAACGCAGTCACTCTGCTGTTCCTTCAGGGTCTCTTTATGCTTTTGCATTTTAAGCCAGTCTGGGCATAACTTTACAACTTATTTTTGGAAGCATGTGAAAGAGCTGTTTGTCAAACCTTTAACTTCAGATTGGTCAGCACAACTTTCTGCAAATTCATGCAGCATTCAGTCTTTATTCTGCGACAAGCATGAGCTGCCCACAGGGGAGATCTGCACTTCACTTACAGGAACTGCACTTCATCTGTCATGTTCTAGATGGAATCTCAAATGTTTACTAATCAGATAACAAGCCTTCCACATTTCTTTGTCTGAATACCTCAAGTCTGGCCCTCTGCCACCACAGCGAAGGAAATCAAGTGGAAGCTCTGGAGCAAGTTACTGTATGCCCATATCACTCTGCAGCCGTTCATCAAGCAAAGACTTTTAGCATGTACAAGATGTCCAAGATCATCAGCAAAGTCCGCTAAAAGAGTAAGGATACAGAAGATATTTTACAGCCTCGCCAAATATTAAACATATGCTGAGCTAGCGTATATTCTGCTACACTGTGTGAAGAAATATTCTGTATTCCATCAGTTACTAGCATTGGGTAAATTGATTATAGAATGAAGAGCTAAGAATAAATATACATATATGCAATTCAAACAGAACACACCCATTGCAAATGAAGTTGCAGAAGTCAAACTTTGAATTAAACTTTAATTAATTTATAATTTATTAAATTTATAATTTATTAAATTTATAATTTATTAAATTTATAATTTAAGTAATTAAACTTTGAATAATACTGTGCTGTGTTGACTGGGGTATGGTTGGCTTTTTCCACAGAAGCTAGTATGTTTTAGATTTGTGCTGAGAACAGTGTTGATAACGTAGATGCTTTAGTTACTGCTGAGCAGTGCTTAACACAGAGTCAAGGCCTTTTCTGCTCCTCACCCCACCCCACCTCACCCCAGTAAGTAGGTTGTGGGTGCACACAGAGTTGGGAGAGGACACAGCCGGGACAGCTGACCCCAGCTGACCCAGGGGATATCCCACCCCATACGGCATCATGCTCAGCATGAAAAGCTGGGGGAAGGAAGGGGGGAAGTTCAGAATGATGGTTTCCCAAGTAACTGTTACGCGTGATGAAGCCCTGCTTTCCTGAAGATGGCTGAACACCCTCCTGCCCATGGGAAGCGGTGAGTGAATTCCTTGCTTTGCTTTGCTTTGCTTGCATGTAGGGCTTGTGCTTTACCTGTTCAACTATCTTTATCTCAACCCATGAGTTTCTCACTTTCAACTTTCTGGTTCTCTCCCACATCTCACCGAGGGGAGCGAGTGAGTGGCTGTGTGGGGCTCAGTTGCTGTCTGGGATTAATGCAAATAAGTATTTTAAAAGTAGGATGGACTTTGAAGTGGAAGAATGAATTTTCTTCTTTCTGACATCCACCTTTATTTAACAAAGACAATGACATACAGCAAGTGTGCTCAACCTGCCAGGAAGATAGTTTGAAAACACCACAGCAGAATGGGCATCTGTCCTGCAACAGACCCCAGTTCTGGCTCCTGCCATGCTCCAGTCTCAGCAGGAACTTGGTCTTGTGTAGACAAAAGGTGTTCATGACTGATTATGTCTTGTCCCACTCACTGACAGTCAGTATTGCCCAGTTTGGACTGACTTTTGTCTAGTGCCAGAGGAACAATAACCACCTTCCGCTGTTGCTGGACTCTTCTCTCACATCTGTTGGCCAGCTCAGACTGAGCAGACATGATAACTGAACACTCGCAGCCTGGCACCAACAGCCCTGCACTGCTGTTCTGCCCCATCCCTGTGCAGGGGGGAGCTCAGCCCATCCACAGCCTGCCTTCCAGTGAGCACTCAGCGCTTTGCTATGAACCAGAGCACATTATTTTTCTCATCCACAGCCAAGGAACCAGGAGGCGCAGGCATTGTACACCCCATGCATGAGGTACTGGTTCCCCCGGGAGGATCCTTGGGGAAGTGCTTGCAGCAACAACTGGGGAATGAAATCCACAAATCCATGGGAGCAGGCATGGTTTCTTGAGCCCCACTCCAAGTGACAATTTTGAGAGTATTCTTGTAATTAGGAGCATAGAGATTTACATTGAGTCAATTAACTTTTCACAGTGGCCGAGTCACGACAGTGTCTAATTGCTCAGTTTTTGCTCATGCTTCTCCTCCACTTCATCATCTGTTAGAGGCCTCAAATTGAAGCTGGCAAAAACTGAACGTTCTCACTTCAAAGCCCCTTTCCCCAATTCTCTCTATTCATCAGCTTTACTTTTGCAGCCATTTATAGACCTAGCTGATGTTGCATATACTGATAAAAGAATTTAAAGAGACTTATGTTGGCAAAAGTTTGTATTACACTTAAATTTCAAAAGGCCCTAAAGATCGACATAATTTTTAATTACCAGTAACACAGGCAAAGCTAGAAAACAGTAGTTGTTGTGGATCAGAGTAGTGACTCTAATTGAAGTAAATGTGAAGAGATACAACTGTCTTTGAAAAATTCAACCTCTTATGAATTACTGCATGAATACTTATAAATCGTGGCCTTCAAACCACTCACTCTAAAGCAAAGAAGTACTGGGAGGAATGCCACCAACTGTTTCATGTAGTTTTAACTTCTTCATGCCATCCAGCTACTTACTCAGGGAAAATTAGAAAGGATATGCTCAGTAGTATGTCATATCCCATTTTCTACAGACTTCTTTCTCCCTTCTGTATTTCTACCTCATATGCTTATTAACCTCGCTTCTTTTTTTGAAAATTTGAGCAATTCTGCACAACCATATAAAATTATGTCTTATTAAAACCAGGAACAAGCGATGCCATATCACAGTGCACTGACACAGAGAAGAGCCTTAGAACCACAAATCCACAAAATTTTTTATTAAAATAACACCATGTTTAAGAAATCAATGCAGTGCAAAGGAACTTCAGCTCATCATCCTTACGTATGTAAACTGTATTCCAATCCTGACATGACTGACGTAATACAGAAACACTATCCTAGGTGAATGTCAAAGTTAAAGACTGGCATGCTGGGCAAGGAAGGTTCTTATTCTTTGCAAGAGTTCTTTCTTTACGCTGTCTGGTACCAAGGCTGAAACAAAAATAGGAAAGCAAGAAGTAAAAAAACAGGACAACATGGAAAATACGCTAATACTGACCTTTCACAACAGCTATTCTTTTTTTGTTCTTGCAATTCTGTTAATACCTGAAAGTAACTGAAGCTACTTGATTCTCACATAGCACATCTATATTTTTCCCATTTAAAATGGTGTAAGTCCTAACACATCCATGTTTACATTTTCTTACCTCTGCCTTTGGGAGTGATTTCTGCCACCAAATCGTCAACGGTAACATGCTCTAATCCTTTTTCTTTAATAACATCTGGGGAAGACCAAGAACAGTATTTTTAAGTTTTTTAGCACGTTAATTAGAAGACAAAACCTATGCCAATGATTAAGAGACAAAATCTACAAACATAGGTCATCAGAGGATATAAAGTAGCATGTGACCTAAAGGTAACTCAGTACCTACTTCATTGCACAGTGGATTTAGCCTCTCATTCATACCATGGGTTTAACCATGGGAACTTGGAATTACTGATGCATCTTGATCAGCTCGTATTTTAGAATCCAACACAACACAGTTTAAGCTTATCTGAGTTACCAGGTGTCTGTACCGCTTGAGTGTTGTAGCACTTATCTCTTCAAACATATTATTTACATGATAGGGAGAAAGAGATGCAGTTGGAAAAAGACTTTGGAACATACAGCAAGGGAGAACACAGAGGCAGTAAATGCTCGCTACTCCTCCTAACTGGTTTAAATTAACACCTCTATATTTCAGCAAAGTAAAAAAGCATATCTGAAGATATGCATCTACAGCAAAAGCTAGATTAAGATATGCTGTATGATTAGTGCATTCAAACAACTGCCTGCTTAAGTACCTTGAAGACCTAAAAATGCAAAGTCAATGCTGAGAAGAAACTTCCAGTCAGCAGCATAAACCTGATTTTTTTTTTTTGTGGAAATGTGAATGTTTTTAACTGTATCCATAGGACTGATTGTTCAAGACACTAAATCCATTTTCTGAACTGACATCACATGAACTATTAGTAAACTGTTTTTCTTGGTTGAATTTCCTGTTGAAGATAATCCTGGATTGCTCAATTATTGGCTGTAACCCACAATGGCAAGAAGCTCTAGAACAAACTACCAAAACCCACCCCAAAACCCCCAGCCCAGCAATAACAACAACAGACCCCCCCTCCCACCCCCTCCAAATTCCTCCTTTGGGGGCTGTTAGGCCCTTAACAGGGACAAATGAACTTCTGCTTGCACTTACAGTTCGAAGTACTAATATAAACCAAACATTTTACATAACTTTCCTATAGCAGAGTATATAAAGTTGAGAAGGCAGATAAATATCCCTTCCACTACTTGTACTACTGAAATGGGGAACCTCTGGCAGTGGTATCAGGCAGACAACTGCCAGCATGGATCATTTCAGCTTTTTCTGCAAATCCATCTATGAAAACAATTTAACACACTCAGCCCTATAAAAAGAAAAGCTTTGTGATGGAATATTCAGTAGCTGGGCACAATAGACCAAATCAGAACTAAAGCAAAAGCTCCAGGGATTTGTTATCCGCTTTAAGGAAATTTCATCATGTGGTAGTATTCCTGGTTGCTGAAATAGTATTTGTAAATCTCATATAATTTACAAGCCAGTAAATTGTAGCAATGCTCAATACTTAACTCAGAACTACAGATTCAGGTATCTAGAGGTTCATCAGCTTCTTTTCTCTCATCTAAGTAGATGATCTTACTTTCAAGAACTGTACTTGGAAAGAGTACAAATATACTTCGTCATGTGCAGAGTTCTTTCAAGCTGTTAAGTTGCGTACCACTGTATTTGCTCCATCTTCCTCTATCTTGTTTTTTATTCTCCAGTGGCAAGGAAGTCATCTCTCTCAAAACAAAAAGTTGTATCATCATGAATATGTAGGGAATCAGTTCTAAGACTTTTCCTCCTGAACTTAAGAAAGTTCAGATGAGAAAAGTGTCCAAGATGGCAAGCTGCTTTCTTGCATAAAAAAACAATTGCCAGGGATACCTTCCTCTTGCCCATGTCTTGTTTAAATTGAGTGTTCCACAGCAAAGCCTCCATCTGGGACTTTTACTTGGCCAGAACCTCAGCTGATTACAAAGGATATTAATTATTTGACCACTGTTACCTTTACAATGTGCCTTCAGCTGATCCTTCCAGCCACATTCAATTAATTTGGCTCTCAGCAACTCTTTAAGGCTGTTAAGACAATATACAAACTTGTTAGGAACAGCAAACATTCCTGACAGCTTAACTATGCTTCAGGATGACAATTAAGTCTACAATTCCTACCCACAACAGAACTCCCAGACCAGCAGCAGAAACGGCTGAACAGCATGTGAACCCTAACCTGAATGAGTACTAATTTCAGTTTACCATGTTGGACTGAGAGGAGTTGGCAGCTCAGAAGCTAATTTCACAGTATTTCTTTCAGGCAGTGTTGATGCTGCAGCCACAGAAAAGAGGTAGAAGCCCTTGAGTCACTTGAACTGCTCAAGTCTACTCTGTTAGCATACGTATGCTAACTTTAAAAATTAAAATATTTCACCTGAAATCAGGCCTTCAGAAGAAAACTTTCCCTCTTCCCTTCTAAAAGAAGAATTCCATACAATTGTTTTCAACAGCAGGTTTCTCTTCCCAGTTACGCTTTACCTCATGCTGAGTGAAGACAAAGGGACCATGTATCTTATCTTCCTAATGTGGTTAGCAATTATAAGCATAAGCAAAAAGGATTCAGGCATTAAAAAGAACAAGACTCACAAGAATCTGCTGCAATGATACATCTACTCCATATATCAATAGAGAAGACTGAAAGCTAGCTAAGAAAGTGAAAATTAGTACTGATTATAGAAAGGCTCTGATAAAACTTGCTTATAATACAACTTTTGATGTCCTGACAAAACTCTTCTCACTGTTAGACTAAAATAGTTCCCAATACCATTTCAAGAAATTGCTTGCTCTGCTGAAGCTCTGTGCAATCTCCAATGGGATGGTCACAACCAGGAAAGGAGCACAGCGTAGACACCATGTCTATGAAAGGTTACACTGGGCACGGGGCTATGTGATGACCTAGGGAGAAGACTCCTTCTCATACAGGCCTTGAGAAATAAAGGAAATGGAGCTTTTGGTGCATGGTGTTATGAGTATAGTGAAATGATGATGAGGACGCATGGCCAGCAGATCAAGGGAGATGATTCTCCCCCTTCTACTCTGCTGAGACGCCACCCAGAGTAGTGTGTGCAGCTCTGTAGTTCTCAGCACAGGAAAGACATGAACCTGTTGGAGAGGGTCCAGAGAAAGTCCACAAAAATCTTCAGAGGGACGGAGCACCTTTCCTATGAGGAAAGGCCGAGAGAGTTGGGGTTGTTCAGCCTGGAGAAGTTCCAGGGAGACCCTATTGTGGCCTTTCAGTTCTTTAAAGGTGCCTATAGGAAAGCTGGGGAGAGACTTTTTAACAGGAGCCATTGTGATAGGACAAGGGGTGATGGTTTTAAACTAAAAGAGGGAGATTCAGGCTGGGCATGAGAAAGAAGTTTTTACAATGAAGGTGGTAAAATACTGGCACAGGTTTCCCAGAGAGGTGGTGGATGTGCCATCCACACAGACATTCAAGGCCAGGCTGGATGTGGTTCTGGACAATCTGATTATTTAAGGATGTCCCTGCTCATTGCAGGAGGGTTGGACTGGATGAGCCCTGAAGGTCCCTTCCAACCCAAACTATTTATAAGTCTGCTAATGATATATAACTATAATGCAAATAAAACAGACGTAAGAGACAAGAAAAGGCCAAAACCTAGCTGCCACACCACACTGCATAATTCACTTGTTTGCCTTTATTGGGATCTCTAGAATGACTTGCACAAGTGCTGTTTTATGTCTTCTGTTGCATATTTATTTCCCTAACAAGAGACAAGTACACAGGAGAAAATCAAACAGGGAAGCTTTGTCTCATTCTCTTTATCAGGAAATAACAAGATTTAACTGCAATAAGTGCATTTAATGGTGATTTTTATGAGAACCAAGAGCTTTCCAACAAAAAATGCCAGAATAAGAAAAAGCTAAGAGTTTAAGAGCTCATAAACCACCCCCCCCCTTATTTTCCTATCCCCCCTTTTCAAGTGAAAAACATAAAAATGCTCAAAAGGGAAAAATAAAGAGATTTTTAATACAGCTTTACATAATAGATAAGGCTTTCATATGCAGGTATTTGCAGAATTTAGCGTTAAGTTTACTTAATCTTTACTTCTAGGAGTGGCTCACGTTCGATGGTATTTTTAGCTTCATGGTGGCACGGAATCAGAAGCCTGCTTACCGTTCTCGCTCTCCTGTTTCTATTAGCTTTTGGTTAATGGTTGCTCTCATCTGGGCATCTTTGTTCATGTTGGACGTCCCGGTTTTTCACAAACGACCCGGAGCACAAGAGGGGCTGACCACCATCCGTGTCGCTAACACAACAGAAGGAAAGTCACTCGCACAGTTACGGGCAGCACCACGCCCGCTGATAACGACCGGAGGGAGCCCCAGGATCAGCACCGGAACAGCACCCGCCGGGCCGGGCAGGGCCGCCTCGCTCCGGGGCGCCAGTAGCTCACCGAGCCGCTGAAGCAGGCGCGGCCTTTCCGCATCCCCCCCTCCCTTCCCCCGCTCCGCGCCTCCCTCGCCCGCAGCCTGGGCTCCCCCCGCGGCCGAATCGGAGCTGCGAGCACGGGGCAAGGCCCCAGCAGGCCACGATCCGTCGCTACCGGCTCACCCCGCCGCCGCACGGCACAGCTAGGCCCCGGCGGCAGGAGGTGGAGCCACGCCGCGCCAGGGCGCCGACCGGAAGTGCGGCTGGGGACTACAACTCCCGGCATGCCTCGCGGTCCCGGCCCCGTGGTGCTGCGCGGTGGCTCCCGCCTGTTCGCTGAGCAGCTCCCGGTGCCGCGGCATGGCGGCTCACTGCTCGCTGCAGGCCAAGCGCCTGCTCCTGGACCCCAGGTTCGAAGGTTACAAGCTGTCCCTGGAGCCGCTGGCCTGCTACCAGCTGCAGCTCGACGCGGGTGAGGAGTGGGGCGGCGCGGCTGGGCGGGTGAGACCGCCGGCCTCCCATTCGCCCTGTGGCCTGGGGGGTCCTCTTGCGGTGCTTCTCTGCAGGCCCAGCGGCCCTCGTTGCAGGCGTGCCCTGAGCTGGGGCAGCCCGGCCCGGTGTGCGGGCGGCCTGCGCGCCTGTCCTGGGTCGGAAGGGCGGGCGGGTGGCATACCTGGCGTTTCCTCTTGGTTGCTGTCGTTACAATTGGCTGCACCGTTGTCTTTGATATCCCCCTGTGTTCACCCTGCTCCGTGGTGGACCAAGGTCTCAGGCTGTTGTCACATCACTGCATTACAATAGCCTGCCCCTGTGAGTTTGAACAGAGTTTCTAAACGAGTAAGGAAATCTGTGTGATAAATCTGGCTTTGCCTTGTACACACGCAGTAGTGTTCACAGTGGGTACCTGTGAGTGTGATGGAGTGCAGGTGATTTATAGATGTATAAAATCAGGATCTCCTACAGACCTCAGCAGTTAGCGTTTTTACGTTCCTGCTCTGCCCACAGTTCAGATGAGGATCTAAGGGTTGTTTATTCCATGCTCTGCTTTTTTTGCCAAGTGTTATGAGTAACATTTGAGGTACTGGTCCATTAACGGACTAATTTGCTGAGAAGAATGTTAGCACGAAGTGATGTTGGAGATGTGCTTACAACCTTAGCCGTGCCCCCTGAAATCTCTCATCCACCCACAAAAAGACCTAAATAAAGGTATGGGCTTTGTAGGTGGATGAATTACTTTTTTTTTGGGGGGGGGTTCATTCTTTTTAGAGAGTCGGAGAGAGTAATATACAATTTGGGTGGACTGATCTCTAGCTCTGTATGTCTGCTGATTTATGTGCCTGTCCACAGAGCTAGCTGTTACTTGTTACTTTGGTTTGTGTTAAATACATGGTATTAGTAGTGGATCAGAAAGGTGTGTTTGCCATGGTGAATTGTGGGCAGAACGTGAAGCTGTATGTGATCTGTGTATTGTGGGAGTGAATGAAGGTGAGGTGATACTGTATGTGCATCTGTCATAGGACTGGAAAATTCAAAAAGAGTAACATTTTTGTTATGTACTTTGATATTTTTTACTGTAAGACTAATTTAGGTGTCCCCTTTCAAAAGACAGTCGAAATATAAGTTAGTGAATGTGTGTTAGGAGTGTATCACAGCTGTGTCAAAGATGGCAGCAGTTAGTGTGGCATAGGTACAGCCTCTTAGTTTGCCCTTTATTTGGTACTCTGCCTGTGGTTAGATAAGCTCTGTGGTTCTTGGGTAGTCAGTTGTGCACCTGTTCTCAGTAGGTGAGGTTTACAGATTCTTATTAAACTTCTTGAATCATGGAGTTGCTAATGGAGAGATGGATCTAGCCGGTTCTTGTCTATTCAGGTATTTTATGTAATAGCTTCAGTAATCTGTGTGACAGAAGATTGGTATGTGTGCCATCCTCCAATTCCCACAGCACAGAGGCCCAGATACCTTTTTTCTAGATGTTTTGTTTATCTGTATTTCAGCCTACTCTTAGGCCATACAGCAGGCACTGTATGTTACATGTTTAGGAACACTGTCAGCATGACTAATTTCTGATTTTATTCACAGCTGTGTGCAAAATGTGGTGATAGAATATGGAAGATTAATATAAAAAGGCTATTGATTTTTTTTTTTATTTGTTTTCCAGGAAACTATTTCAGGAATCCTTGTCTCAAATGACCTGAGATTTGGAGTTCTGCCTGTGTGGCATCCCAAATTTCATGGCAGTAAGATGAGCATGTGAGCTTTAAAGTGCTTTGAATATATGATAATAAATAGTAATAGGTACTTATTCTTAAGTAGAACTGAATTAACTCAGTTGAAGTATTTATGCAGTGTTAATACATACTTGCATATTAAGCATTAGGGTATTAATCTTTGATATTTCATCTGTGTTTTTATATTTAACTATTTTTATGAATTTCACTGCTAGCTGTAAACTAAAATGACTGAAAGAAATTGGCACATGGAGTTGATGCAGGCTTCTACTACTGAAGCAGGTGTATGGCAACACATGGTACTGCAGGACAGCTTGTGCTGGTTGTCATGCTCCTGGGGGCTACAGCGAACTTCATTTTATGACCATTGTGTAGAAGTTAGTATTCAGTTCCAGTTTGCCTTTAACTGTCAAACTGCAGTTGCCAGGAATTTGCTGTGGTCTGACGTGCAGCAGAAAGAATTTTAAAACATTTATTTAATATGTTTATTTTATTAGATCTGTGCTAGAGGGGAATCTTCTAGTGAATATCTTAAATATAAGGTCACAGTGATGAATGGTGAAATTCTGTGATCTTATGTTCTCTTTTAAATACTGGGATTTGCATGTTCATCTTTTATTTCTTTCTTACTCCTACCTATTCTGTCCTAGTTAATCTGACTTTCACAGTCATTACTCCTTTCTCTTCTCTCATCCTGGGAACAAGTTTTAACTAGTAATGAGTCCCACACTGTTATATGTTTAATTCCTAACTCTTCATCCTAAGTTTTATGTATTTTTATTTTTCTTAATTTATTTTCGTAACTTATTTCCTAGTGATTACTTTGCACTGAGCTTTGTATGGCCTTTCTTTTAAACCACTGAACCTCTGGGGGGAAAGAAAGAATGTCTTGTTTACAGTCACCTCTTCTGCCCTGATCTGAACTCAGCAGAGCCTAGATCAGTCAGTGGCTGTGGGGCAGATTCTTACCTCCAACAAGGACCATGTCTAAGATGCATGTAGTTTTTAAAGGAATGAAAACCTCACTTTTGACTTCCACTGATCAGATGTAACTTGAATCCTTTCTTTTTCAGAGGCTTAGAAGTTTCTCAGTTGTGGGTTTCCCTCATGCCTTTCCTCTCTATTTTGTCTATTTGGCAGAGTTGTTATTCATATCAAAAAACATACACCATGCCTCACCTGCAGTACTGCGTTCAGCTCTGGAGTCCTCAATACAGGAAAGACACAGACCTGTTGGAGAGGGTCCAGAGAAGGGCCACAAAAATGGTCAGAGGGATGGAGTATCTCCTTTGAAAGTCACTTCTAACCCAAACTATTCTATGATCATACTATAACAGCTGAAAGGCATAGTAAACATTCACTCAGACGTGGAGCTTCTGTTGCAAGCCAGGAGAACATGCAGAGAGTACATTCCTTTGATTATGTGCATTTATGGGGTTTTGTCACTTTTAAAAATAAAATAAATGGTGCTATGAATGCCTGCTCTGCTTTCAGCCTGTTAGGACTGAAAGGTCTCTACTTCTGTGAAACATAGTTGCCCATTCACTCTGCTTGAGTGAAAAGTAGTTGTCTTACTAATACCACATGAGTATAATTTGTTTCTTTTTATGGAGCTGTCCTGGGTTGAGCAGCAGCGGTCATTTTTCTCCTTCTTAGGAGCTGGTGCAGTGCTGTGTTTTGATCTTTTGGCCTGGGAACAGTGCTGATGGCACCGATGTTTTCAGTTGCTGCTCGAATGTTTGGTCTGGCCAAGGACTTTCTGAGCCTCATGCTCTGCCAGGGAGGAGGGGAGGCCGGGAGGAAGCAAAGACAGGACACCTGACCCAAACTGACCAAAGAGGTATTCCATACCACAGCACGTCATGCCTGGAGAGGTAACTGGGAGTTACCCGGAAGGGCAGGCTCTCTCTCTTCGGGGGGGTGTTGAACTCGTTCGGCGGTGGTATCGTATTCTCTTGTTATTTTCTCTTATCAATATTATCATTGGCGGTAGCAGCAGTGATTTGTGTTATACCTTAGTTACTGGGCTGTTCTTATCTCAACCCGTGGGAGTTACATTCTCCTGATTCTCCTCCCCAACCCTCCGGGAGTGGGGAGGGTCGGGGCGGGGAGTGAGTGGACGACCTGTGTGGATTGGTTTAAACCACGACAGGAGCCAAAGGTACTGATATGCTTCAAACATTTATAGCAGTTTCCATTTGTTTTCCATGTCCATTTGAAAAAATAATTGTAGAATAAAAGTCTTCTATATATGAGAAATGCTAAGAAACTGTGAGCCATAGCTGTAGTTCACTATACTGTGATGTGTAGTTCACTGTACAGCTGGTAGCTGTACTGATACTTTTACAAATGTCTTGCAAGTTTTTGGATCTTGTTCAATTTATTTGTTCCATTTTTTGAGTGATAGATCATACATTACTTACACAAGCATTAGAAGTAAATAATTAGGGAAAAATACTTCATTACAGAGTATCTGTCAGGCTGTGCTTGTTTTCAGCAAGCTAGGTGTTTATTAAAACAGGAACATTTTGTGTTTAGTCTGTTAAGGTACTGCAGTAGAATAACCAAGCCTTGTACTTTTACTCAACAGCAGCAATGAGATGATGCTGCCATTAACAATAAAATTATATTTGTTGATATTAAAAGAAAAAGAATTAATGCAGGGTTAAAAAGATCTTTGGATGCTGATACTAGAAAATAAATTCTGTGAGGATATAAGTTTATATGAAATACTGAATTACTGCCACTGGGTGGCATTGCAGATCAAACTATGACATACAAGCATGTAACATTGAACGCACCAAAATAATGTTTATATAATTATTTTACATATTTTCCAGTATTGTAAAGTTGGTTTGATATATTCAGTAAAATGTCTAAAAATGGGGGATAGAGGGGGTGTTCCTCACTAGTTTGTTTTTGGTTTTTTTTTTCAGTTCTGCTGTAACATGTTTGATGGCAGATATGAGACTTCTCTATTTATTTAAAGTATAGTCCCTTGATAGTCTTTATTCAGAGGAGCTTTTTTTTTCTCAGTGCAGAGTAATAATTATAATAAGATCCACTTAGGTTAGAGATGTCTCACTTCTGTTGATTCTTACGAGCTCCTTTGCATTTAGTGCTTTTTCTTTTAGGTAAAGGTGATGTGTGTGAAACTCTTTGCTTAATTATCTTTGAACTATTTTGAGTCAAATTACTTTTTTCAAGCATGAAACTGGAGATAAATACAATTCTAGAAAAGTGGCATCAATTTCTTTGTACTAGTCTGAAATATCCCATCTAACCAGTGTTATTGAGAAATAAGATTGAAATATGGGATATAATTTATACACTGTGTATATTTGCTCTTTTTGGGTATGACAGTGTATGAATCAATGTTCCTGGGTTTTAGTAGTGCAGATTTATCAAACTTGAAGGAGACCGTGCATCATTCTGTTGAATAGCTGTCATTAACTGCTGCTTGTTAATAGAGCCTCCAAAAAATGAAGAGCCCAGTGCTAGGCTCTTAAACAAACAACCCCTCCCCCAAAAAAACACACCAAAACACCCCAAACAAAGCACACAGAACTACCCATACAACAAACCCAACCATAAACCTAAGAACAGCAAAAGTCAGCAAAAAAATCCTGACCAAACAAAACGAGGCAAAACTGTGTGACTGCATAAGGTGTTGATCTTATTGAAGTATTTCTTCTTTTCCATTTATATTAACTTTTTCCTGAATTTGCTTTATTAAAAGTCTCTGTTTCTTCTCTCTTTTGTCCGTCATTATTCTGCGCTCAGCTCTGTTGGTTTTCTCCTCATTTTTTCAAGGGCCATCAAGAAACCTTGAACCTGGAAGGCTGTAGAAAGCAAGGAATGAACTTCATCCTAGTGTAAAATCTCCTATAAACTATCTGAGCACATGGTATGTGATAGCAGATGGCATTCGTGCACACATTTCACTTGATCACAGTATGGATTTCAGTTAATTGAGGATGGAATAGTTGCTGTAATTATTTCTCCTTGGCAGAGAGCTGTATATACAGGATACTTTCTGCAAGCAGTTGATAAGCTTATTTAAAGTGTTTTATGACAGTACAGTACAGATTTGTTTGAGTTCCTGGTTTAAAATTGCCCATATATTGTATAGTTTCTGACTCCTGTTTCTGAAGAATTAATTCAATATTGCAGTTATGCAGTATTCCTGATCCCTTGTTATTCAGGGTGTGTCAGCACTACAGGCTGAAAAGCTCAAGGCCAAAAATTTTATTTATGGTTATAAAGCTCATCACATTACAGTCAGCTAACCAGTAGTGTATTATTCCAATAATTTTCTTGACAGGTTGTACATTTGCTTCAGGAAGCATCTAATTTGGAATGTTCACTATGTGTTTCAGTTACAATTCTGACAGTAGCAACATGTCTAGGGGGGTGAGGAGGGAGAAGTGGAGAAGAAAAGCCTTCTGAAGTAAGACAGTTTTAAGTTTTCTGTGTTAAAAAGGCTTTAAATGCTTCCGCATGTGTGTTTGATTTCAGAAGATCAGTTAATGTAACTATACAGGAAGTAGATGACATGTACTTGGTTTCACTGGAAATAATTGTCCTGGATTATATATGATTTTGTCTGTAATTATTTGCAGAATATTCACATCATCTCATATCGTGTTAGAAAAAATATCTCTGTGATAAAGCTTGATTGTACAAACAGCTTTAAAAACATTTTCACAACAAACATATCCTTTGAATATCTTACTGTAATGTAAATTTCTTTTAGCGTAATTTACTGTAAAATATTCTGATTATTTAAAGTAGAAATTGGAATGGGTAGCAGTCTTTCCCACTGTGAAAGGTGCATTTTCTTCTGTCTCCTTTGTGGATATTCTAGCTTGTTTTGAAGGGCCTTGGCTCTTCAAGGGAACAGTAATTTATTAATCGGAGGGGTACAGAAGTCCCTCCTGTGTGGTGAATGTGAATAATGATTTGAGCTGAGTGGAATTAATACTATTGGCTTGCAAATATCAACAGTGATTAGGAGACTAATTGCTAATTATACTCTCATTTTGCATAGTGTGACTGGGTGTTTTTATTAATCAGACAGTATAATCTTGCAGTTTCCTGTAGTCACTTTTATGTTAAATAGCCCATGTCTCTGATGGGGTCAGTTTTCACTGAGCCATCTAGTGACTGTCTGATGGATGGTTTTGTGACAGCTATGCAGTGGCACTGATTGCACTGCAGAATGGTCTGCTGTTGCTGTAATTGGTGTTCTGGCAGAGCAGAGGAAACAACTGGTTCTTCAGTAGGTTTTTAGTAGGTGCTAAAGAGCGTAAGAGGTCTAAGGTGGGGACTGCTACATAGAGTTGTGAATGGCCCCTGATATGAGTGTGGATGGAAGTGAAATACTGGAAATAGCTTTCCTCTGGTTTTGAGCAGAAAAGAGAAGAAAGTGGAAGCTAAAATAGTAGGAATTAAAATAACTGTTGCTGTGAGAAGGATTAGCCTTGAGGTGCTTTCCCCATACTCTGATTTTAAAGGCTAATCGTCATGGGCTGACAGAGTTTACTTAAAACTGTCTTAAGGATTTTACTTGTGTGAAGTTCAAGATAAACTTCCTGCAAGGAAGCTAAGGATCCTGGGATGACTGTACTGGAGAGTGAACTGGAGTTCCAGTCTGAGACTATTTGCAGAAGGATGGACTAGTCTTCTACTGACGTCTTGGCTGAAAATTGATGATTTTCTATATTTTTAGATGTTGAAACTACAGCTGCTTGATCTCTAGGTATGGAATAGGAAGAAAAAGCTGCATAGTTTAGATAAAAACTTGGCTTGTCTTAGGTAACCAGAACTGGTCTTACTGACAGCTGAGGAGAGGTTTTCTATTTGGAAAAATCTTCCTCAAGTGGATGAGCACAGGTAGCATGCTTCTTGCCTTGAAGAAGGTACTGTAATAGTGAACAGCCAGTGTTTCAGTTTCTTTCAGTTAGAAAAAGCTTAGTTGGAAATTTTGGTGGCACTTTGGCTATTTCAGGGGTGGCTTCTTGTGAGAAGCTGCCAGAAGCTCCCCCATCTCCAATAGATCCAGTGTCAGTCGGATTCAAGAGAGACCCAGCCCTGACCAAGGCCGAGCCCATCAGTGATGGTGGTGGTGTCTCTGGGATAATACATTTAAGAAGGGAAAATGTTACTGCACAGGAGCAATTGCAGCTGGAGAGAGGAGTGAGAATATGTGTGAGAAACGGCTCTGCAGACAGCAAGGTCAGTGTAGGAGGAGGGCAGGAGGTGCTGCAGGCACCAGAGCAGAGATTCCCCTGCAGCCCATAGTGCAGATCATGGTGAGGCAGGCTGTGCCTCTGCAGCCCATTGAGGTCCCAAACCTGCACTGGAGCAAGCTCCTGGCAGGACCTGCAGCCCCATGGAGAGAGGAGCCTGGGCTGGAGCCGGTTTCTGGCAAGAGCTGTGACCACATGGGAGACCACATGGGAGACCCACTGTGGAGCAGTTTGTGCCTGAAGGACTTCACCCATGGAAGGGACCCACGCTGGAGCAGTTCATGAAAAACTGCAGCTTGTGGGAAGGACTCCATTTGGAGAAGTTAATGAAGAACTTAAGGTCCTTTCACACCCTAACTATTTTATGATTCTGTTTTGTGTGGGAGAGACTCCATGCTGGAGCAGGTGAAGAGTGTGAGGAGTCCTCCCCTGGGAAAGGAGGAGCAGCAGAAATGACATGTGGTGAACTGATCACAACCCCCATTCCCTATCCCCCTGTGCCACAGGTGGGGGAAAGGGGTAGAGTAAATCAGGGGTGAAGTTGAGCCTGGGCAGAAGGGAGGAGTTTGGGAAAGTGTTTGTAAAATTTGGTTTTACTTCTCTTTATCCTACTCTGATTTGATTGGTAATAAACTAAACTAATTTCCCCAAGTCGAGTCTGTTTTGTCCATGATGGTAATTGATGAGTGATCTCTCTCTGTCCTTTTCCTGACTCATGAACCTTTTGTTATATTTTCTCCCCCTTGTCCAGCTGAGGAAGGCAGTGACAGAGCGGCTTTGGTGGGCCTCTGGTATCCAGCCAGGTTAAGCCCACCACCATGGACCACTAATGGTTATAGTTACTGCATGGTCTCAGTGAATGGCCGCACTGGCCTTTAGTGAGGATGACCTGCTTTCCAAGTTTATGGTGAAATTTTAAACTATGTATGCATAATGTATTTTTATTCAAATAAGCCAGACCTATTGACAAAGGATGGAAGAATTATTCTTAAGTTATGTTTGAACTGTCAATTATTACATGATAAATAAATATTTAAATAGTCTTTTTTTTTTTTTCCTTGTTTTTATTTTTACCTCCACCAGCTGTAGCAGAAGTGAAGCTTCGTGATGATCAATATACCCTTGACCACATGCGTGCTTTTGGCATGTATAATTATCTTCATCTTGATTCCTGGTACCAGGATAATGTCTACTATGTTGATCAGTTTGGAAGGATTATGAATCTGTCAGTGACTCTGGTAAGAATAAACTTTATTAAAAAATTACTGAATTTGAAAAGGTGGGAGATAGGATAGAAAATATAGCAGGTAGGAGCTGAATGCAAAAACTGGGGGAAGCTACTGCCAGGAGCATGGGTAGATTAACACAAGTGCTGTTCACCAGGAAGGATGGAAGTATTTAAAATGAGGTGTCTGACATACTTTCATTAACAGTATTGCATTAGTATTGCAGTGGTGCTTCCAGTTACCTGCTTCCAATCTGGGGAAGATAGACATGGTGACAAGCAGAAGAAAGAGTAGACACTTCTTTTCTAGTTGCTGACACTTCTTTTCTCCCCTGTGCTATTTGATGTTTGTTTGCTAATGTGAAAATCCTGGCATTGTAGATACAAGGAAAGAAAGAGTCTGTATGTATTAGAATTAGAAATGCAGGCCTTTGTGGGCTAATAGCTTCCTCTTGGTGTCACTTCTTGGAGGCAAAAAGATGCTGGTGGCCTTGAGCAAACTTGAAATAGTGCAAGCAAGCTAGCCATGTTTGGAAAAACATGACAGTTATCTGCTTTTATACTCATGTTCTTAAGTAGTAAAACTTTGTTTCTTTTGAGCCATTTTAATGAATTGACGCACTAGTTTGCGGTACAGAGCTATTCTTCATTCTGGAGGTGAAAGGACACATTCTGGAGGTGATAGGCACCATGTTTCTGGTACATGCAATTGAAGTACTTGGTCATTAAGGAATAAAAGGCTGGAAAGGAAAATATCTACTGTCATGCTACCAAGAAATTAGCCTTGTAACCCTGCAGGACAAAAAACACAGGGAGATCTGTGATAGTTTGAGAGAGCATGGCTTACTCTGAAGGGTTCTGGGGTGGAAATTACTAGTCCAAGGCCAAGCTGAGAAAAATCCAGAAGCGGTAGTTCTGGATTTTTCAGGAAGTAGAGGTTTCCAAAGGATGGTAGGTGGAAAACTGAAGCTGCAGAACAGTTCCTTTACTTTTCATGGAATGTAGAAGCAGTTGGAGCCTTTGGCAGACTCTTGCAGAGACAGAATAATCTTCTGGGATTTCTTCCAAATCTTTTGAGATATCTGGGTTCCCAGTAGGAACGTCTAAAAGAAAGAAGCTTGTAAAGGAAAGCCTCCTGTGAAGAGTGGCTTGTCACAGCATCATTTTTTTTGTGATTTTTTTTTTTGTGGTTGGTTAACCCTGCCTCAACAAGACAATGAGAAGATAAAACAGAAAAAACTCGTGGATTGAGATAAAAGCAGGACGATCACTTACCAATTGCCATCTCAGGCGAAACAGACTATACTTTGGGGAAATTAATTTAATCTATTGCAAAAAAAAAAATAGAGTAGGATGATGGGAAACAAAGTCACACAAAGCTCTTACCGGTAGCTGGGCTTGGACTTTCCATGGGCTTCAGGGGAATATCTGCCCCACTGTGGTCCTCTTAGGGTTGGAAGCAGCCATGTGCAGCACAGGGCAGCCCTGGTCTCTTCTCACAGAGGTCACCTCTGCAACTCGCCACTGCCACCACAACACAGACACCCAATTCATTCCATTACTAGAAGGGTACGAAAGTGTGCAGGTTTCTTTCTTAGTAGATAAAAGATTTTACTAGGTAAAGGATTTTAAAATAGGCAGTAATTTGCATTTTTATGTGCAGTAAATTGAAATAATAAATATTCTTCCCTAGGACTAGTGGGGCTGTTGTAGTCTTCAGGAAAGTGGCACCTGGTTAATATCTAGTCACGAGTTTCAGTTCCACCCTACTGTGAAATAAATAGCTGCCATCCTGTGTCCTACTGCACAATGCAGCCTGTTTTGCAAGGAGATGTGTTTGCATATGCATAAAAAGGAGTGTGTTTTCAGAAACATCAACAAGGTGTCTCATTACAAATGTGCCTGGCCATATATTAGGCAAATGCGTGTTACAAATAATAATACTGTTTTCAGCCAAGAATAACTTACAAAGTTAGCAATGGCCACAGTTAAAATTAATATCACTCATCTTTAAAACAGAAGATGTAACAGTTTAACATGCTTATCCTAAATTCAAAGTGAAAGAACACATAGGCTTTTTAACACATACTTACTTCTAGTTCTACTTCCTATTTTGTTTGCAACTTTGATTCTAATATGGCAGTGTGTTAGTTGTCCATAAATCATGACTTATCCCTGCATCTTAGGTGTTTCAAAACATGTTTTTTGTGAAGGCAAAAAGCACAGGTAATGCCTTGTCACTTGGGAGTGAAAAATAGTTAAACAAAGGAAGAATCTCTGTGGAGAAGTGAAGGGAGTTGGAGAACTGGATTGACAAGAAGCTGCATCTAGTTTCTTCTTAAAGAAATTGCGTTGCTTTCATTTAAGCATAATTACAGTGAGGAAACCTGACTTCTGGTAAAATGACTACAGTTCTTTTAGCCAGTTCTTGCTAATATAATACAAATGTAGTATCTCAGCATCCTCTCATGCAGTAAGGGGTTACTACTGACCATTATTAACCAGGTGGTGAACAAAGAAACAGTAAGTCAAAAAGCAAATCTGATACAGAAGGGGTTTGAGGGCAGGTTGTGTTCCAGCTTCAAGACAGTCCATCCTTCATCCTTTTTGTTGTCAAACCGAGGTAAGAGACTGTTCTAATAAATGCCTGAAGTGAAATTGGTGATCAGAAATGTTGTAAAAAGAGCATTTCCTCTCTTGCTTATTGAGAGGGAGACTTTGTAATGTGTAATGAAGATTATTTTTCACTTTTTTCAGGAGATATATTGAGTCTTGACATTCCTGCTTAGTACTGATAAATCTGATCTAAGCTTTAGAAGAGTAAATGGTTGATGCTTGATTTTTATTTACATACAAAGCTATTTGAAGCTTACTATGAAGATTCACTTGAAAGCTGATAGAAGTGTGTTCTTCTCTAATGCTACAGCGTATAGCCCTGTAGATCATTGTTAAGAGGGATGGTGGTGCTTTCCCTGATCAGATGCATGAAATTTGTTATTTATTTCCCTAGGCACCAAAGTCATTGCTAGTTACAATGGAGCACTTATTGTAGAGAACACTTCCTTTCGATGAAACCTTAATTGTGGGGGTTTTGTTTGGTTTGTTTGTGTTGTGGGCTTGTTGTTGGGTTGGGGTTTTTTTGGTTGGTTGGTTTGTTGGGGTGTGTTTGTTCAATTCTTTTGTTCTGCCTTCCTGTATGTGTTATAAATTAGCGGAATAGTTCAAGAAGCACAGTGATTGAACCTAATCTACAGAGTGACCCTGAATGTTTTAAATAATTAAAAATCAAATCTGCATCTTTTCCATTGCAGGTTTCGTAACAGCCCTTATGCCTTTTTGGAGTATACAGTAATCTCTAATACGAATTCAAGTAGGCCCAAATGGCAAGCAGGCTATCTGCTTGTCATCTGCTCGTTCTTGCTCTTGGTTATTAAAATGGTACTTAGCCAAATCCAATTCCTCTTGCTTACATTTGAACATGTTTTAAATGCATATGATTTTAATAACATCTGGAAAATATGAAGGATTTGAAATCTGCACAAATGCAGGATTCTCAACAAGTGAGGTCCTGTCATGCTCTGCAAGCACAAGTGTGCTCTTTTTGCAAAGCATACATGTGCTGAACTGCAAAGAACTCTTTTAAAGATGGTGTTTTATATGTATATTTTGCCTTATTTCATAAATCAGAATGAGTGAGTTTCTTTTTCTGGAAGTAGATATGTATAGAGATGATTTCCCACCTCCAACCTGTCCATTGACCAAGTGAAAATGGAAGGACAGGAGATGCTTAGAAAATACTATAATTATTTGCAGCTGAAATTTCAGGGCCTGTGATAAGTTGCTGGTTTACTCTGGTATTTTTTCACTTCTATTTCTTAGTCTCATGCCCACCCTTACTGTAGTAAGACAGTCCATTTTGTGTGGCACAGAATAGATGAATTCTTGTCTCCCCCACCACAGCTTTCAATACAATAATGTGCTTCTGTTAGTGCTTCTTTTTGCATGTTTGTTAATATCTTCCTTCAGATCTGTCCCTGTAATATTCTTCCTTCACATGCTGTTTTTCTGTTTTAGAGATCTATTTCAAATTAAATATTTTTCAATTTTAGTGACACTAATGCTGATTTTTAGTAATAAGGGAAGAATTTCCTCAGTTTTAAGCAAGAGTTTTCTGGTTTATGGGCCTTTAAAATAATTGTAGACCAACTGAGTGGAAATGAACCTAGTAAAATAAAACTAAAACCAGTTTGGCTCTATGACCATTAGTTATGTTCTCAACCTAGTCTATTAAGAAGGTAGCTTAGGTTTAAAAAGGGAAATCTTGATCTGTAAAGGCCAGTCAGGCACTTGTTCCAGATATGACTGTTTATTTGTTCAAATATATGGAGGTATGCTAGTCTGCAAAATATCTGCCAAAACTTGTTGAAGCTAATTTTGCTTCATTTATTATATATGTGTATATAAATAAAACTGTCTGCAGGATGAGGGGAAAGGACCATGACATCAGGAGACATGTTTCTTTATGATACTGAACAGAAACAACAGAAATCAGTTTTGTTTGTTATTACTGTTAAGACCTTTTTGGAGACCTGAGATCAGATTCTGAAGTCTGTGAATTAGTATAAAGGGCAAGGTAGTGAATTTTTATGTTTGTTTGAATTATGTTGTTAGTGTCCACTATTTGTTTTAGTGTCATTGAACAGCCCAGGTTCAAAGGGACCACAAAAGAGAATAGGTTACAACCTGTCCTGGGTTCAGCAGTAGCAGTCATTTTTCTCCTTCTTAGTAGCTAGTGCAGTGCTGTGTTTTGTTTTTTTTTTGGCCTGGGAACAGTGCTGGTAACGCTGATGTTTTCAGTTGCTGCTCAAATGTTTGGTCTGGCCAAGGACTTTCTGAGCCTCATGCTCTGCCAGGGAGGAGGGGAAGCTGGGAGGAAGCAGAGACAGGACACGTGACCCAAACTGACCAAAGAGGTATTCCATACCACAGCACGTCATGCCCAGGATGTAACAGGGAGTTACCCAGGAAGGGCTAGGGACTTCAGGGTTGGACGAGGTATCGGTCGGTGCTTGGCTAGGGGGAGTGGGGCGAGTTATTGGTCGGCTGGTGTTGAGGTGTTGTATTCTTTCCTCTTGTTATTTCCTTTAGCATTATTATTATTGGTGGTAGCAGCAGTGATCTGTATTATACCTTAGTTACTGGACTGTTCTTATCTCAACTTGTGGGAGTTGCATTCTTTTCGATTCTCCTCTCCATCCCTCCAGGAGCAGGGGGAGGGCAAGAGGGGGGAGTGAGTGAACGAGCTGTGTGGTTTATGGCTGACTTTGTTTAAACCATGACACAGCCTTTCATGGGAAGTCTGGATGAGATTATCTAGTACCTTAGGCCTCCAGTGATGGGAACTCTGCCATGTACTTGGGGAGGCTGTTCCAGTCGTTGGTGGTTCTCACTGTAAAAATTTTGCTGTGTTGAGTTGAAGCCTCTCCTGGTGCAGCTTTTACCCTTTAACCCTTGTCTTCTCTGTCACTTGTGAAGGAAATGCCTCAGTCCTCTTTGTAGCCACCGTTTAAGTACTGGACTACTGTCATGAGGTACCCCTGAGTCTTCTCCAGGGAGACAATACGTAAGTCCTCTGGTCTTGCCTCATAGGGCAGGTTCTCCAGCCCTTTGACTGTCTTCATGGCCTTTCTTTGCACCCTTTCTAGTCTGTGTTTGTTTTCAGTTGTGGGGACCCAAACTGGACATCGTACTCCAGGTGTGGCCTGACAAGCACTAACCAGAGTGGGATGATCATGTCTCTGTCTCTCCTAGTAATGCCCCTGTAGATGCAGCTTCAGACCCGATTTGCCCATGTTGCTGCACTAGTGCACTGCTGGCTCATGTTCAGCTTGCTGTCAACCAGGACACCCAGTCCCTTTTGACAAGGCTGCTCCCCACACAGATCCTGGTTGGCACTGGGCTCTTTGGTTATTCTGTACCAGGTGCAGGACCTTACTTTTGTTTATTTTCACAATGGTCTTGCTACTCCACTCTTCCAGGCCATCTGTGTCTCTGTGCAAGACATGTCTGTCCACCTCATCGCCTAGTTTGCTGTCATCAGCAAATATCTTGAGGGTGCTTTCAATCTCTTCATCCAGGTAATTTATGAGGATGTTGAACAGGATGGGGCTTGGAATGAATCTGGGGGGGGACCCCTCTTGTGACGGACTGCAAGCCCATTTTGTTTAGCAGCTGCTTAGTTCAGTTGAAAACCTTCACGAAATTAGGTTCTATTTCAGCTATTTGAAAGATCATAGAGATGTGACTGTTGCTGAATCTGCAGTCTGCATCTTGTGTTTTTCTGTAAGAATATTTTGTTTGTACTCTTAATACTGCAGCCTGATCTACTTTATATGTAAATCAAGCTGAATTCCTGATAAAGCATGTCCTGACCATTTTTTTAAACTGCTGTGCTGAGTTCTTTACAAATCATAAATATTTGTTTGGGTTTTTTTTCTAACAAACCTTTTGGATATTCAGAGATTACTTTAACTCACAAAAGGCAGGTAAATTGTAGTCCTGTGCAGGCAGTGGCATTGCTGGCATTCTGCAAGCTGAATAATAAGCAGAGTTACAAATCCTTAAGCAACAAAGAAGGGATGTGAGAGTGAAGGCCGAAGATAAAGAGTAATCCCTAAAATATGTCCTGGAAGACATGCCTTTGTACTTAATGACAACAGTTGGAAATCCAATTTACAGCACTAAAGCAGTTTCTTCTTCTAGAATTAGCAGGAAATGAAGAAGGCAACACAGAACTAAAGCAGGACTTCTGAGAACAATTACTGGTGATATAGATGACATTAGTAATTTTGCACTATTATGCAATCGGACTGATTTGTGTAAAGTTTATACTGCAGGAAATACTGGATTTATTTTTATGTTTTGTTGGGGGCTTTTTTCCCTTTATGAAAAGAAAAAAATTAGTGTTATGTATTTTTTTTTTGTCATCTGCTTGGTGTAGTCTCTCTCTTCATGCTCAAAACCAACCCATGCTTGCAGTTTAGCTTAAAAAGTAAGATTGCAGTGTGCCACTGATGGAGCATGATAAATTTATCTTGATGCATAGTAGAATCACAGAATTTTTTAGGTTGGAAAAGACCTTTAAAGTTGAGTTGAACTGTTACCCCAGCAATGCCAAGTCCACCACTAAACCATGTCCCGAAGAACCACATCTACACATCTTTTAAATACCCCCAAGGATGGTGACTCCACCACTTCCTTGGCAGCCTGTTCCAATGCTCAGTAAACCTTTTGGTGAAGAAATTTTTCCTAACATCTAATCTAAAACACCCCTGGTGCAACTTGAGGCCATTTCCTCTTGTACTATTGCTTGTTACTTGGGAGAAAAGACTGACACCTACCTTGCTACAATCTCCTTCCACATAGCGAGTGAGAAGGTTTCCCCTGAGCCTCCTTTACTCCAGGCTAAACATCCCCAGTTCCCTCAGTTGCTCCCCTTTAAGACTTCTGCTTCAGACCCTTCACCAGCTTCATTGCCCTTCTTTGGATGTGCTCCAACACCCCAATGTCTCTCTTGTAGTGAGGGGCCCAAAACACAGTATTCCAGGTGTGGCCTCACCAGTGCCAAGTACAGGGGGATGATCACTTCCCTGGCCCTGCTATTTCTGATACAAGCCAGGATGCCCTTGGCCACCTGGGCACAGCCTGGCTCATGTTCCACTCTGTCAGGCATCACCCACAGGTCCTTTTCTGCCAGACAGCTTTCCAGCCACTTTTCCCCAAGCCTGTAGCACTGCATGGGGTTGTTGTGACCCAAATGTAGTACCTGGCCCTGAGCATTGTTGAACCTCATACCGTTGGCCACAGTCCATCGATCCAGCCTGTCCAGATCCATCTCCAGAGCCTTCCTACGCTTCAGCAGATCAACACTTCCACCCAACTTGGTGTTGTCCGCAAACTTACTGAGAGTGCACTTGATCCCTCATCCAGATCACTGATAAAGATATTAAACAGATCTGTCCCCAGTACTGTTTCCCTGGAGAATACCCCTTGTGACTGGCTGCTGGCTGTATTTAACTCCATAGGATAATCATAATGTGATGGAAAAATTATTTGCAAATATGATATGAATTAGACCAGCTTTGTTAGCTAATCACAGTTAATAAAATGACTTAATAAAATGGCCACTCTAGAAAAGCTGAGAAATGATATATTGGCTTGATATTCTGCATGACAGAATAGGCTAAAATTCTCTTTAATTCAGGAGTTTTTATGAACTAGTTTGAATACAGTTCTGTGGCTGTCATTTCTTTTAAGGTCTCCACATTTTTACTGGGACTCGAATTATTTGAGGTAGGTGATTATTGCTTCCTCCTTTTTCCAAATATACTCAACTGCACAAAGAAGCCGGTGAGTTGCTACTGAGATTTGTTATTCTTAATTTGACTGTAATAGTTACTGAAATCGATAAATGCTTCATAAAGTCTTAGCAGGTGACTGTTCTCTTACAGGACACTGCTCTACAAAAACCAAGAGAAGTTTTCCGGCTACCTACAGATTTGACAGCTTATGATAATCGCCTTTGTGCCTCAATACACTTCTCATCTTCCACATGGGTTACCCTTTCTGATGGTACGGGAAGACTGTATTTAATTAAATCAGGCAAGCGTGGAAACAGTACATCTGAAAAGTGGGAGGTAAGTCTTGCAATAACATATTTAAGAATTGTACATCTACCAAATCATTCTTATTCTTGCATTTCTGATGAGAATTGCATGTACGTAATGTGAAGAATTGAGTTTTAAATCATAACTCTATCACTGATACAGGATTGTGTTCAGTGAATAATGACAATGAATTTTTTATGCACAAAGTAGCTGAAATGCAAGTGTTGGAAAGGGGACATTTTGACTGAACGAAAAATCTAACTAAAAGTGTCTCTACATACGTGGCTAAGTGTCTAGTTGGAACTTCTTAACACCATTTGATCTTTCCCTTAACCATTTATATGCCTGTTTAGGATTCTACCCCCCCTGTTTTTTATTGTTTGCTATTTCAACTGCCCTGTGGAATAATATACAATATTTTTAAAGTCCGAAATTATTATCAACCAAGCTAAAGGCGATGTTAATTTTTTAAGTTAGGAGATTTCTGGTTTATGCACTTAGCTCTGGAAAATTATTGGTACTTAATATTTTTACTTAAAATTGTTTTTCAAGTTGTTAAAATTGCATCTGAAGTATGGTTTTTGTATTTCTTATGATTAAATTCTTTGCATAATTATTTGAAAGAGTCTTGAGAGGAGGTGATTTGTGATCTTCCTACACTGATAATGGCATTGGTTATTCTGCCTGCACACAGCAAATGTAATTTAAGTTACATTTCTGTCTGAGCTACTATGACTCTTGTGGTCTGTGGTTAGTTCCTCTTTATTCATGAAAGATGAACCTGGTATAAATCTGGCACATTTCACATCTATTTTCTCTGTTAGAGGGCAGCTTCTGAAATAGTCAAGTAGGTTTTCATACTGGCAGGACCTTGGATATATGTCCTGAAGTGGAAGATTTCAGCATGATGGATTAGCTCCTTCTCCTACACCTTTTGAGAGTTGAGTAACTAGGAAATTAGTCATCCTGTTCTTTAGATGGTTGGTAATAAATACCAACTTTTATTGTTTTTATTCTGCTCTATGAGAATGCTGGTGCATAAATAAGTGACATTGGACTTACCAGTGTTAAACAAAAACATGAGATTCATATGTTGAGGTTCTGTCACCCTTGAAATTAACTTTTTGAGTATGTATAGCACCCAGTGGTTTAGAGTGATGTTATCATCCCAACCCCATAAATCCTCAAACCTTACCTGGTTTCAGTAACAACAGCTGGATTGAGCCTATAATTGTTCAGCCACTCCAGTTTGAATGCGTAGAATCAACTAGGTTGATTCCTTGTCATTTTTTCTTTTTTTTCGTGTGCCAATGTTTTGTTTCTTCTTGTTTGCTGTTTGGATTCATTTCATTTTTATGTTCTTGGGGTTTTTGATGAGTAAGTACTGGTTTTGAGAGAGTCTGAAATACATAGTTTCTAGAATTAAAACTTCTATCTAGAGATACCAATTGCTGAATGTCTCAAACTACAAGATGTGCAGTCCTTGTCTGTGATTTTTTTAATGTTTACAGTGGTGTTTATTAACCTTTCAATATGACATATTTATGTACTCTGCCCAGCTAGTCCCATCCTAATACTGGATGGACTTTTTCAAATGGTATACATAAAAAATTAAAAATTTACAACCCTAGCTTCTCCTGTGCATGAATATTATACTCATTCATTTCATTATAGGTTTTTGTTTCTTACTCCCCTTCAACTTTATAGAGAAGGAAAACTGAATCTCTGTAAAGATAGTAGCCAAATAAAGAGAACCCTTGTCCCCTCAGTAGTGGTTGATGGTTAAACACTGGCAGCCAGTGCACTGTACCTTTTTATCTTCTTGTTTGCACATGTCAAATTCTACAGAGATTTTCAGGATTTTGAGGTGCCTAGAGAAGGGGTGAGGGCCTTGGTGAAATGCTTACATCTTGAATGTGAGACCGTTTCCCCTGGGTTGATATGCTATGTTTATGGATTCTGTTCAGTTTGTCAGTTGTACCTCTACTTATTGTAGTAAACAGCCGTAATGTAGGTGTTTTCTTTATGCTTTGTTTAATGGCCCATATAATGATTTTATAATATAAGCGATAATAACCTCTCTGCCAATGTGGTTTGTGGGAAGCAAAGTTTAACTGGTTTGACCATTTACTGGAGCCTTTCACTGCTTTCTGATAAAGAGCAAGACTTCCAGTTTTAACCAACAGACTTTATACTACACTTTTGTCTTCTAGATTGTGTTTAATGAAGAGCTAGGAAGTCCATTTACTATAGCACACAGTGTTTCATTTGTAAAATCTGATACTCATTCAGTAGCTGTGCTACTGCTTAGGGTAGAAAAAGATGAATTGGACACAAAAGGAAGTGGATTTCATATTACCTTGGAATGGGTTACAATTGCAGAGATAAGCAAAGAGGGTAAGTCTTTTACATTTATATTACTGGTGACTAATGTTTTTAAAAGCAATAAATCATGCTTTTAGTTTTTGTCTTAGAAGTCTAAGAAAAAACAGAAAAAGCTAAATATTTAGCTTCCTTCTGACCTTCTTTACAGGAAAAATCATGTACTATGAACTTAACCAAAAGATGACAAAGACTTGCTTAAAAAAAATTAGAAATGTTGGAGGTTGTTTGAAAATACTCCACAAGAGGTTTGGTCACACAATGGCAAGTTGAGAGATTGTGACGCCTTTTAAGAAATGAGCATGTGCTGTAAGAGAGACACAGACAATTTTGATGTCTTTCAGTGCACAGTTAAATTTGGTCAAATAACAGCTTGTACAATGAGTGGCCAACTTCCCACTGCAACAAAGACATGCTCTCTTTCATCATGTATCTAAGACAAAGTAATTTGTTAATCTTTTAAAGCAGGTTACTCTGTTGCTTGGAGTCTCCTGGTTGTATAGATCTCTCACTAATTGGATGGTTGAATCTCTTTAATTAATACGCCCACCCTGCCCTAACCTTTTAGGAGAAGGAGGGGGGCTCTAACACCACTAAGTACCAGAATTACATTATAGTTTGGTTGTTACTCTCTACCCCACTTGCATAGCAAACAAGATAACCAGCTAAGAAGACATAAGTTACATCTGGCTTATCCGTTATCATCTGTATTCTCCTACGACTTCCATGTTTCTCTTAAGCTTAATGTTGAGGTCAAACAGGAACATATTTTTTAGTGCTAGAGTGTCATAGATGATTTTTATCATTGTAATCTGGTCTTGTCTACTGTCTTTGATAGTGAGTTACAAGTTCAAGTAAAATTGTATTTACAAGTACAATGATTTTTATTTTTTTTTAAATGAAGAGATGAAGCATAAATATGAAAAACAATAATTCCTAGGGATAATTTTATTACTTGTGAGAATTTAATGAAGTTGGTTATTGTGAAAAATTTATTTGTGCCATCTGGTTATTTTTCAGAAGTTGATCAATTTACTGAGGACTCTGTGGGTAGTAGGATTCTGATGGAAAAAGAACAAACATTGTGCTGGAACCTGCCCTCTTCATGATGTTTTGAGTCATCAGTACTCATGAGTTTTGGTGAACAGTAGGGAATGGCATGGTCCTTGATGCCAGTAGCTAACATCTGGGACCTTTTAAAGGGCAGTGTTTTACTAAAGTTGAGAAAGATGGGCATGGGCATTTTCCATTATGAATAAGGTGTTATCACTAGCTGTTTCACTGCTGTTCAGGTTCTGACAGCAGCTCAGAAAGTATCACCGAATGGTTTGGGTTGGAAGGGGTCTTAAAGCTCATCTAGTTCCAACACCCTGCCACAAGTGGGGACACCTTCCAGCAGAGCAGGTTGCTCAAGGCCATGTCCAGCCTGGCCTTGAACACTGCCAGGGATGGGGCAGCCACAGCTTCTCTGGGCCTGTGTCAGGGCCTCACAGTGAAGAATGGAAATTTGGAAAACTTGTTTGTGCCGAGGCTGTGAGGGGTTTTGTTAATTGCTGGTTTTAGCTGTGATCAACAAAGACCTCATAAGAAAAAGGGGCAATGTTTTGTTCTTTTAGATTAGTTAGATTAATTTTAGAGTCTACATATTTAACAAACTCATTGGAAAACAGAAGTGAAATTTCTTTTTAAACTACAGTACTGTGAATTAACTGGTAGGTTTGGTTGGTATATTTCAGTGTAATGAGATTTTTGTATAATAATTTGCCATCTAGAAAAATATTACCACTAAGATATTTTTTAATTAATTTTATAGGTGATCACAGATACGAAATCTTGAAAAGGAGAGTTTTGCAAGGAAAATCAGTCCCCCATTATGCAGCAATAGAGCCAAGTGGGGATGGTTTAATGATTGTTTCCTACAAACCATTCAAATTTATGCAAGGTGAAGACAGCAAATCAGAAGAAAATGATGATGCAGAAGCAACAAAGGAAAAGAAAGGTAAGACTTACTGGCAGATTGTGATAGGCTGCTCTGTCTCTTGGGTTAGATTCCCTTCCCCCCTAAAAAAACCCCAACAAAAGCTAAGCAAACAGAAAACCCGAAACAAAACAAAAGAAAAATTCAAACATTTTTAAAGAATGAGAATCCTGTAAAAAATTCTTTTCTCCAGTGAAAAAGCAGTTCAGGAAAAAATAATAAACTTCAACAAAAGTTATCCATGCTTTTTTTCCTTTAAGATCAAAGCAAAATAAAACCTTATTAGTAAAGTTGGCTTATCGTAATTATCACTGGGCTCTGTAATATGTATATTTATGTAGCTTTGTCATTTCAGATTTGATTTAGCTTTTGAATATGAGGCGTTAATGAGCCTATTCTAACTGAATGATACTGGCACAATCTTTGTGGTACAAAAATCTGTTTGGAAACAATATAAGAAGATCAGTTTTCTGGTATGTATAAATGTTGCACAGTGTGGCAACTGTGACATTGTACATGTAATGCTGGTCGATGAGAAAATGAACATGAGCCGGCAGTGTATGCTTGCAGCCCAGAAGGCCAGCCGTATCCTGGGCTGCATCAAGAGGAGCGTGACCAGCAGGTCAAAGGAGGTGATCCTCCCCTCTACCCGGCTCTCGTGAGACCTCACCTGGAGTATTGTGTGCAGTTCTGGTGTCCTCAACATAAAAAGGACATGGAGCTGTTGGAACAAGTCCAGAGGAGGGCCACAGGAGGGACTGGAGCACCTCCTGTATGAAGATAGGCTGAGGAAGTTGGGGCTGTTCAACCTGGAGAAGAGAAGGCTGCGTGGGGACCTAATAGCAGCCTTCCAGTACCTGAAGGGGGCCTGTAGGGATGCTGGGGGAGGGACTTTTCATCAGGGACTGTAGTGACAAGACAAGGGGTAATGGGTTAAAACTTAAACAGGGGAAGTTTAGATTGGATATAAGGAGGAAATTCTTTCCTGTTAGGGTGGTGAGGCACTGGAATGGGTTGCCCAGGGAGGTTGTGAATGCTCCATCCCTTTTGGTGTTCAAGGCCAGGTTGGATTAAGCCTTGCGTGAGATGGTTTAGTGTGAGTTGTCCCTGACTATGGCAGGGACGTTGGAACTAGATGTTGTAAAGGTCCTTTCCAACCCTAACTATTCTATGATTCTATGATAATAGGAATAGTCTATAGGTATAAGTCTTGAGGCAAAGGAGTTCTTCAGTGCACTGAGGACCATAATACAGTGTCTCTGCAGTTGTCACCTGAATTAGTTAGTTCAATGTGTTAAGGATTTTAAGGGCTTGAGTTGTGTGCTAGGTATGATTAAAGAAAGGCAGTGAAGAGCTCTGTATGGCTCTTACACATGCATGAAATGAGCTGTTCTGCGCACATACAGTGTTGCTAAAGCCCAAATATCTGTAATGTGGAATACTGCTTGCAGCAATACCTGTAGAAAATTTCTTGTGGCACAGAAATCTAATGGTACAGAAAGTACTGAAACCTGAACTCCTAGTTCAGGGGGAAGTTTTAATACCTATTTAAGAGAGATGAGAAGTCTAAGCTACTTTTTAGGTGCAATTCTCTCATAAATCAAAACTTTTAGTATTTCATGTAATCTGTGTCAAAGTTTAGAATTTTGAAGGTTGTCTTATCTCAGATACTAATTGTTTCTGGGGAGTATACCTGTAGCACCAGTGGCTGATCCATTGCAAACAGGAAATTTGTGGTTAACGGGCAGCAGTGTAAGAACCCTTCCAAGGTCAGAGTTGCTGATGCAGATCAGTGAAATCTTGTCTTGTCTTAACTTGAGAGCATCCAAAGGGTCTATCCATACTTTAATTTTCTTCTAAATAGGAAGGTAAGATGTACAAGTTTGCTTTTTAGAAAAATGAATGCGTCTTGTATTTTCTGTGACCCAACTGTGCACTACCCAGTTAATGCTGTCATCGCTTTCCTATTGTATAAATGTTTCTTTTAAAAGTCCTCTTCTTGTAGCAGTTTAATAATCAGGATAGACATCAGGTGGATTCTAGACTCAGGAGCAGAAGTCAGTTGTTACCTCTGGGCAGGCAGTTTTATTTCATCAACTGAGGCAGATGAAGACTGGTTTTCTAAAGTTATTTCTGTTGAATAGTCAATGTAGCTTCTGGCAAAATAGGTAAGAAAAAACGCTCACATTTTTGAATGGCATATACTTCTGAGTGTGCAGTAGCTTGTCAGTACCACTGCACCTGGTGTCTCTTCAAATTATTAATCATTAACATTTCAGTGTATTTCAAGTACATTTTGGTAATCAGTTTTGTAATGCTACAGTAAACTTAGAGTAATAGCTTATTGTATAACATGTCAGCATGTTTGAGTATAGATATGACTATAAAGTGCTCTCCAGAAAAGGGACAGAAATTAAGTCAATTGCTAAAAACTGTTTCTCCATTTTATAAGAATATATTTTATGTAAGTTGTCATGGTTTGAACTCAGTCAGCCATAAAGCTGCTCTCTCATTGCCCCCCTTCCTCCCCCTCCGCTCCTGGAGGGATGGGGAGGAGAATTGAAAGAATGTAACTCCCACAAGTTGAGATAAGAGCAGTCCAGTAACTAAGGTATAACACAAACCACTACTGCTACCACCAATAATAATAATGATAAGGGAAATAACAAGGTAAGAGAATACAACTTCTCACCACCCACTGACCAGTACCCAGCCCAACCGAGCAGTGATCTAACCCTTCCGTGTAACTGCCCCCAGTTTATATAGTGGGCATGACATGCTGTGGTATGGAATACCTCTTTGTTTAGTTTGGGTCAGGTGTCCTGTCTCTGCATCCTCCCGGCTTCCCCTTCCTCTCTGGCAGAGCATGATACTCAGAAAGTCCGTGGTCAGACTAAACATTACTGAGCAGCTACTAAAACCATTGGTATTATCAGCGCTGTTCCCAGGCTGAAAGTCAAAACACAGCACTGCACCAGCTACTAAGAAGGAGAAAAATGTCTGCTACTGCTGAACCCAGGACAGTTGTTCAGAGTAAAAGTTAATTTCCGTTCTTCCACAAACTTCTATTTTGTATCTCCAAGTATTGCACACTGGAATCCAGGACAGCATTTGTAATCTAGTTCGTATTATTCTGCATCTTTCCAATTGCAGACCCTCTCTATTACTGGCAGCAGACTGAAGACGATGTGACCGTAACAGTTCACATTCCTGAAGACATCACTAAGGATGACATAAAAGTACGCTTTTCCCCTGATAACATATGTGTTATACTGAAAGATCAGCCTCCCTTGATGGAAGGAAAACTGTATTCATCTGTGGACCATGAAAGCTGCACATGGATAATTAGAGAGAACAAAAGGTGTTGTATATGCGGTTTAGTCTTCCTATTGATAGCAAATGTCCAAAAGAATTAGAGGGATTAATATTAGTATATAGCTTATACTAATACTGTATACTAAAATATGACATTTCAGTTGTTGAGTATTAGGTATCATAGTGAAAAATAACTCAGCTGAGTAACTCAGGTTTTTTATTACTTAGTCAAGTGAGCAGTATTGCATGAATAACAGGCTTCTGTTTTAATCGAAAACAGTAATTACACATTTCAATGTAATAAATTGCATTTTGTTCTTAATGTTGGTACTGCAGTACCACTTTAAATCTGTCAATTAAAAGAATAAAACTTGCTCCAAGTACCGTCTGTAGAAGTATGCTGCTTCTAATACCAGTGTAACTGCCTCAGAAACTTGATTCAGCGTTCACTGAATAGTTATTGCTGTGATGTAGTAATTAATAACGTAGAAGGTTTTCCTTTTCTGTCAGGTAACAGACTGTCATTGTAGGCACTATGAGTATATCTAAGAAGTGAATATAATAAAACTAACTCTCATTTTATTGTTATCTCCATCTGTTGGTCTAATGCAGTAATTAAATGAAATTGCTGTATTGGTGCACTGGGCTCTGTCTCTTGTTTTCTGTTTGTTTAGTTAGTAATTCCTAACATTCATACCAAATTCTCCTAAGTTTGTCGTTGGCTTGTTTTGCAGGTTACAGAAATTGTGTCTTCTGAGATATGATTTTAGATACACAATGTAGATAATAAATTATTGTAGTATTTGATGCCTATAAAATACAAGTGTTTTTGTCCTAGATATTATATGAAGGTGGTGCACACTTAAGTAGCCCTATTAAGTAGTACTTAGGTTTCAAATAAACTGTCACTCTTTGAATAGATTTCTTTACAGGTCATCTTCTTGTAATATTTGAAATATTTTAATAAGACTTGCTTCAGGGAAAACTACATTTACATCGAAAACTCTTAAGGACACTTGCATGAATACAGTGTCTTTATTCTTAGGCTTTTAGAAATCACGTGTCCTTGGTCTGTTTTTCTTTAGAATATTTTCCATTAGAATAGTTTGGTTTATGAAGTGAATACTAATGATTTTGTTATATGATTTTCATTATTAGTTCAGTTTGGAGTGCTCAAATCTGTATTTAGGGGTTTTTGATTATTAATCTGAGAAATGGATGCAGTGTTTTCATTAGTACTCTTTGTCTTCTATTTGCATTTTAGTTTGGAAATTTCTCTAATTAAGAAAAATGAGGGACCCCGGTGGCCAGAGCTAATAGTTGGTGACACAAGAGGGGAATTCATTATGGACTCTTCGCAATGCTCTGAAATATCTGAAAGCCTGATGCATCTTACCTCTGAAGTAATGGTAAGGAGTTGAAAATAAAATACTTGTAATTTTTTGTATATTTCCATGTTGTCTTTTCTTGATATCGTTATTTGCACTTCATTAACATAGCTCATCGGTTCAGTTACTGTTCAGAATCCTAACTGCATTCATTTTTAACTGAAGTTGTTAATGTAATGGCACTTGAGTTGTGAATATACTTTGAACAGCAATATGTTCATGGGGGACTGAATTTAACTTCCGTGATAGTGTCTGTGCACCAGAACAAGAGACTTGATTTAGTATTGAAAATAAGTTTTGGTCCCATCACTTACGGTGTGGCAGCTTTTTTTGAGGTAGTTGATTAAAGTGATTTTAAAGGATGTCTGTTTCTTGTTTATCAGTAGGTTAGCAACACTTTTATACTGTCTTCCTAGGGATACTGTATTTGACTTACAGACTGTGAAGGCAAATGACATTCTTGAAAGGAAAACATATGAAGGCAGAAGTATGATTCATGAGCTTTCTGGCATTATTGTTATACAGGGACACTTAAAATGTAATTTTTAACTGCTGCTTGCTTGATACTTTCACTTTTGGTTTAAATAGAAAATGGCATCTCATCTAAAACTTGTGAAGTGTGACTCCCTGTGGGCCTTGATATATTGGTTCTGGATTATTACTTTTTTTTAATAAGGCTGAAAAGTGTTATTAAAATAAATTCTTTTGAGTGCTCTAAACTGATTTCTCTCTCTCCTTCACTATTTGTGGGCAAGATACTGTAGTACATCTTTAAACCAGAGACTTACTGGGAACTTCACATTTGTTTTCTTTTGTAACTCATACTGAGCTTAAAGTGATGATAGTTATTTTTTTTGTCACAACTTCTCAGCTTGTTTGCAATAATGATCATGTAAAAAAATAGTCTTATGTTCATGTACATAAATGTTATATATTTTCTTCAACTTTAGCTACACACGTATGAGAAAAGCACAGATTCTTTTTGGACACCTCAAATTGCTTATGGTAATGATACTAACCTGGGAAGGTTTTTTTAAAAAGCCACCCAATGAAACAGGAAACCAGGGGCCATCAAGAATGTTGATAGAGGAGAGCTGACCCCCCAAATCTAGCCTCCAAAGAGACAGATTCCCTGTTTTAAGTCTTGTGCGTTAGCCTGCTGTATATGACATTTAATTTTTCTGGTTTCTGCCATTTAAGAACATTTCTTTATTATCCATCTATTCATATTTGTTTTCTTTGGATTTAAATTGTTTAGCAATTAAAAAAATTTGTGGTGATCTCACTCACTTTGTGAACTGAACTAAAATAAAAAGTTAATAATCAGCTGAAGTGGAGGAAGAAATGAGCATAGGAACTCAAGAACTCCCTGTCAGATGAATTGAGTCAGTGCTCTCTCTAATCTTCCCTTACATGTTCTGTTAGGCTTCAGATTTCAGCTTATATTATTTATCTAGATGGTGTCTTTTACCTGGACAAGAAGCAAGACGAACTCATACTTGATGAGGAAGTGTATATTTTTGCCTTCTGTTAAATAAAGGTCCCTTTCTGTTATCAAGAAATTAGTTCTTGAAATAGATCACCAAGGTAATGTAGTTTGGTTGGTTTGAAAATTATCCAAGATGTCATTAGCAGAAGTAGGCTGTTTCTCTATGTAGTCGTGTTCTTACTCTTTAATTAGCAGTAAAAGTCATGGATTTTCCTTTCTTCAACTTGTGAGATGTGAAAAAATACATGTGCTTCTTTCTTGGTTTGAGTGCATTAAAAATACGCATAAAAAGGTATTCATTTTAAATAATTATTAGCAAAGCTAAAAAGGTATGTATTTAGAGGTACCTACAACATGTTGGCTTTTTTAATAGCATTTCCAATGGCAAGCTGAAAGAAGCTTACACTGATGTAAACTTAATAAACCTGTGTAGGTTTTCAGGATTGTATACGTTTGCTACTTACAGAAGGGAATTCATTGTCCATGTTTTAGTTTCAGTTTCAAGTTTCCTTGAACTGAAATTGATTTTGTGTTACCTACTACTCATGCTATCCTTCATAACAGAAATGGTTCTATTCATTTGTATTAAGTCCGTAGTAGCTTGATCTTTAAGTATATGCAAATAATTCTTCGTTATCTATTGAACTTTTTTGATACGGAAAGAGATTTATTTATATATATATATATATATATATTCAGTAGCTTGGATTTTCAGTGTATATTGTTATCTTTTTGTTTCAGAATCCAAACCCTGAGAAGGAAAACCCACCTTGTAATGCTCAAGAATTAGAAGAATGTGATGCTTTCCTTGAAGATAGTGCAAGCTTGTGCAGATTTGATGGTGATACCTTGAAAGTCACTCATGTAGTAAGTGCTGCAAATTGTTACAGAAATACTTTAAAACATTTTTTAACGATAAGCAAGTTGAATTCTGTTATTGGAACAAAATCTGTGAAACTCTTGAAACCACATAGTTTCCTTCCATAATGTAAAATCAAAGTAGCAACAGAAATTATCGAGCAATATGTGTTCTTCACTGTCATTTTAGTGGAAAAATAAGGCTCTCTTTATTCTTTTTTAAAAATATACTTACTTTCACAAGTGAACCATTCGAAAAAGCAAAGTTATGTCAGAATAATTAAAAGGAAGGGGTCTTTTTCAGTGGGATAAAATTGTTATGGATTACTTAGCTTACATTTTTCTCAATAACTTTGCAGCTAGCCTGGTAGAAAGTTGACCCTTTTCACTAAGGAGGTAGAGTACAGATCATTTCGTGATACTTCTTTGTCAGTCACTGAAAATAACAGATTGTAGGAAAAATGTTTCAATAGAAGACTTAATCTGGGTTGTAAGCAACCTCCACTAACAGTAAGTTAGGACTTGATCTGGTCCTTTGGCTAAATGAGAAAACAAAATAGTGATATGAAATCATCACAGGTTAAGTTGTGATCTTGGGGTTGTTGGGGTATTTTTTCAAGATGTCTCTATGAAGCTTGTAATGAACATTGGTGTTGCAGCTCATCACTGCTTTGTGTCACACAGAGTGTAGGATAACGTCTTGTGCAGAAAATGTCTTAGTTAAGGGATAAAATTTTGAATTGGTTCAGAATTTCCTGTTTCCTCTGAAAAGCTCTGGAAGAATTCTAAAGTTGGTGTCTTACAGATCTTGGTTTGTTCTTTTCCTTAAAAAATATAAATATATCTTTTATTTTTTTCTTTTGGCAGTATGGATAAATATGTATATTTATCTGTGTGTGTATATATGTGTATATATAGATATATGTGTATATATGCCTGCACGTGCATCTGTGCTGCAAGAGAAATAAAGATTAATTTTAAAGGCTAGCATGCTCCACCAAGGAAGTAGTGTGTTTTGTGGATACAGTGTGATAGCTAACGTATGTCATAAAATAAAATCTGTAATTGGTAGGAGGACATTTTAAAGCAGCTCTCTTCAAATGGATTTTATCTGTTCAGTGATGCATGGTAAGAAAACAAAAGGCGGCAAGCATAAGTAGGAACAAGAGGTTCAAACTGGATAGAAGGAAAAGCTTTTGCACTATAATTGTAGCATGGATTGGATTGTGCAGCCTCTATCCTTGAGGTTTTCTAGACCAGACTGAATAAAGTTCTGAATAACTTACCTTAAACTACTGCATTTCCTTCCCTGGTGGCACTGCTGAAAACCAGGCATGATTACTTTGAATATTTTCCTAACATTAGAAGTCAAGATCCTCTATCCTAGGAAGCCATTTCTACACAGAACACATTCTCATTTGTTTATGTAGTGGACATAATGTTTCCCTAAATAATATCCCAAGAAACTTCATTATGTCTGCTTGAAATACATTAGCTGCCTGTAGTGTATTGAGCTGTTGATCAGTGGTATGCACATAATGTATTCAAACATTTTGTCAAGTAACAAACATGAAGCTGCTGATCATCTTACTTGGGCAGTATGTGGGAAAGAATCTGCTGTTTATCCTTTTAGTTAGTGTTTTGTACTTCTTTGTTTTGTTTCAGATTAATCTTGGAAGCAACCAGTATCTTTTCTCAGTTGTTGTGGATCCCAAAGAAATGCCGTGCTTCTGCCTGCGACATGATGTTGATGCTCTTCTCTGGCAGCCCCACTCTGACCAACCAGAGAACATGTGGGAACACATTGCAACTTTTAATGCTTTAGGTAGGAAGTAAACTTCTGTGTCACACTCCTGTATCTGAAACTTTTCTGCCTCAGTACTCTTAGTATGCCTTCTCTGGATATTTCACTTACATTTGAATGAAAAGTAATATAATTCTGTTGATAGTAGAATAGTAACTTCATTTTAAAATACTAGAACATAAAAAATAAAATGTTTATGCCTTGGGAGGAAAATAAGCCTTTTCAGACTATATAAAGGATGCAAGCAGGGTATTGCAAAGTAAAAAAGGAATGTTCCTTGAATAAGTGAACTTGAGTTAAAGACTTCAAAGCACAATCATCTTAACTCTCACACAGAAATCATCAGGGAAGCAGCTGCAGTTCATTCATGACATGTCTAGATGGTAATGCTTATGGTAATAAGATGTTTAAGTAAGTGACCTTTAGATTTTTCCTATCCCCTTGTCCCAGGTGACAAATCTGAAGACTTGGACGTGATTGTTCACTGTTTCTTCTGTTGTAAGAGCTAGGAGCATCAAATGTTGCTGGCACATAGTACGTTCAAAAGAAGCTCAAAGAAATACTTAACACGTGCATTTAGTTTATGGAACTCTGACAGGGAAAGTGGACATGGAAAGTTTTCATGAATTTTAGGGAAATAAAAAAGTCATTGTGACAAGAAAAATCAGTCAAGAGTATAACTGTGCTAGCTGTGGCTCAAGAAGCCGTTAGCTCTTCTGAAATTACAGACTGACAGAAAAGCAGAAAATGTGATTGTGAAGAATTTTTGATGTATTCTTGCATTCAGGACTAAGAATTTGTTTTCAACCACTGTTAGAGGCAGAATCCTAAAGGTCGGAAGCAGAAAGTACTTTGCAAAATACAGATGCAGAAGTGGGAATTGATGAAATAGAATGGTCCATGTAGACCAGTATTGTACCTATCGAGTAAGAAACAGATAAATCAGTTTTCATGAAAATTGATCTGGTCCAGAATTTACTTCTGCTGTGGCAATTACAGTCTTAATGTTCTCTAAATGTTCCCTATACCTATCCCTTCAATAACGCAATGAGTGTGATAATTTATTCCCTCCCTTCCCTAGATACATTTGTTTGACCACACCACACTTAGTCTGGGTTCAAAATGAAAGGGAAGATACTGGCTGTTTTATAGAGCTCACAGAGGTTACCATAACACATAATTGATTTTGTTCTGAGACTTTGCAAGTTATTTCATTTTCTAATATGATTTATTCTTAATAGGCTGTTATTTTAACTTAAGATCAAATTAAGCTGTGAGCATCTTAACAAATCCTCTAACAAGAGAGATTAATTTCACAATTTGTGCTTTGTTTACCTGAAATGATTCGGGTTTCATTATGGTGGGAAAAAAGCGGATGACAAGTAATAAGATTTATTTTTTTTCCAGTTACTATTAGTTTCAGGTTTCTGGGCTGACTCCATCTTACTGTTTTAAGAATGTGTTTCTCCTGTTTTGAAAATGACAGGAAGGAAATTATGGTATCTTTGAGCTTTTTGTAACTAAGGTGGCAAAACCCAACATTGCCCTCTACCTTTTTCTCCTTATTGTACTATCATTTTACAGTATTATATAGAAGTTTACACTTCTGTACTAATCTAGTTCACCTTTTAAGTGCCAGAGGTGATGTAGGTCATCAGCTTGTTTCTCTACAGACAAATTCAGAAGTAGCTTGAAAGAGCTATTAGTAAAAATTAGTATTTCCTAGATTAAAAGGCGAGTTTGCTAGTTTTTGAAAACCTACCGTATTCACTATATTGACCAAAGCAATGGTAGTAGCCCTGTTTCCTCCTCCTTCTGCTTGAACCTTTGGAATTAGCTTTAACAAGCTATACAAAGATGATGAGTGAAAAATTAATATTTTAAATATTTTTAATGAACATAATTCAAGAGCCTACCATTTTCTTTCTGGCAAATTCCGTTTAAATACAAGTCCCCTGGCTCAAAAGCTTCTTTTACCTGCAATCCTACCTTAAATCCTGCTCTTATTGCCAATGTTTAAATGTATGAGTTAAATTAATGAACCCTACACTTGGAAAGTTTTTCTGGCTGCCCTAATATTTCCTACTACAGTAGTCATGTCAATTGATAGTCTAGCTATATATTTACTAGTTGTTTTGTGGTGAAAACTGTCAAGCTGGCTTTCAACAGAGATGGTGTTTTGAGGACAGTAGCAAGCATTTGTAAATTTAGAAGTCAAGTTAACATTAAAGAAAACAAACAACCCAACCACAAAACAAGCAACCCCCCCCCCCCCAAACCAAACAACAGCAAAAGAACAACCATAATAACCTCTAGGCATGAAATGCATGTTGAAGTGTGATGGTCCTGTTGTGGGTTAGCCCAGGTGGACACCTAAGCCCCACAGAGCTGCTTGCTCTTCCTATTCCCTTGTCTACCCACAGTGGAACACGAGAGAGAACAGGAAGAGCAAAAGCAAGAAACTCTTGGGTTGAGCTCCTCGAGTCAGCTGTCCTGGTTGTGTCCCCTCCCAACTTCTTGTGCATCCCCAGACTACTGGGGGGCAGGCAGAGCTTCAAAAATAGCAATGGTGACAATGTGCAGGCACTGCTCAGCAACAGCCTAAAAATCCTGTTCGATCAAATTTTTGTTGTAGTCACAAATTCAAAGCACAGTATCTTGAGGTCTGCTGTGAAGAAAGTTAACCACATCCCAGCCAGCTCCAGTACAAGTACTTTCACCTTTACCTTCTGATAGTAAGTGAAGAAGGAGAGCCAAAAAAAAGTAAACTTTGGCTTGCGTGCTGTTCTCGGAGATGCTGTCTTTCAGTGATAATCAGTGCCATGCATTGTTCAATGGAAGTTAAGCAGATAACCTTTCAGGAAGATTATCTTACCTGATCTAAAGTGATCAGGTAGACCGCTTTACAAAGATTCTGTCTCAAGTCTCTTTATGAAAGTGTGAAAAGAAATTGGTCTGAAATACATCTGTTTACTAATTGAGTTCTGTAATGGCAGAGGAAAGGAAAGACTTTCTTCTTAGTAAACATTAACAAAGGTGACTGTGTTGAAAAGTATGCAGTTCTAAATTGAAGGCAAGTTCCAAGTGCCTGTTCAAGATTAGGTAGGCTCAGAAATCTTAAACTGTAAATGTAATTACAAACTGGGAGATGAGAGGAGAGAAGAGGGTTATTCTGCTTAGGCTAGTAATATCGGGTCATGTTGTGTAGCCATGCTTTATGATCCTGCTGAGAAAGTCGAAGACCTAGTGAGGCAGAGAGAGGCTAGATGTGGGAGCAGTGTCTAGCTGTACACACACATGTATTAGAAACACCTGTTGGGAAGATGTATTGGTATTAAATTGGCCACTGCAGACCTCCGAAACCTATTGGCTTATTCAGTAACAACATAGATCTCTCTCCTTTTTTTGTTTCTAACTGCATTCTTATTTTTTAAGCTAAGCTTGATTTTGTGTTAACCAGTTAAAATGCTGGTGAAACTAATACATACCGAGCTTTTCTACTTCTTTTTTGGCTATGCAGGTTACGTCCAAGCATCAAAGCAAGACAAGAAGTTCATGACTTGTGCTCCAGATTACTCCTACGCTGCTCTCTGTGAGTGCTTACGACGAGTTTTCATCTACCGCCAGCCAACTCCTCTGGCCACAGTTCTGTACAACAGGAAGGAAGGAAGACAAGTCGGACAGGTTGCTAAGCAGCTAGTAACAACCCTGGAAGCCAATGATCCTATCTTAGGCTTTCAAGCTACAAGTGAGAGATTATTTGTTCTCACAACAAAAACCTTGTTTTTAATAAAGGTGAACTCTGGAAATTAATTATTCAGTATATTCTGCTGCAGTTTGTGTTAACGATTCGTTAAAGAACTGGCAAGGTAAATGCTCTGAGAAGTTCAGAACTATCTGCTGAAGTTTAAAAAGGGGTATTTTACAGGGGATTCAAAATTTTTCATTAAAATTTATCCGTAAGATAGAAAGTTTTTCAACTTGGCTCTCTCTGAAGTAAGCTTTTTCAGATCTATGGGAAGATGTCTTCTGCACTAAGAGCTTTCTCAAAGCAGTTTTCAGAAGCTGCTAGGTGGATAGATTTATGCATTATTTTTTCCAACTGTTTCCCATACTTGTGAGTTTTGAGAATTCATTTCTGTTTTTAAATGCCACTGTTTACCTATGAAAAAAGTATTCAGATAAAAAAGATTAAGCCTTGAGTTGCAAGCATATGATGTACAAAGAAGTGTGTATCATAAAGAAAAAAAAAATCCCAAATTCAAATGCTGTTGGCCAAAAAAAATTATTTAATGTTTCGACATTCAGTCGCATCAAGTGAAATGTGAATGGAATGAATGGAGTATTATGTTTCTTATACAGGTAATTAATTCAAATGGAATCATTTCGTTGCATATGCAGATTTAGATTATTGACTTGGGACTTGACACTTGCAGTGAAATTTGTTCGTATTTCAGGAGACAGTAGAATAGCTTTTAGTAGCTTTTTCCTGAAGCAAAGTAAGGATCAGTGTGATTACCTGTGGAGTGGTATTAGTTTTATTTTAAACTGACATTGTCAATACAGTTAAACCAAAAACGGGTCAGTTGTGACAGCTCCACCCTGGGGTGTTTGGTTGGTTGTTTTGCATTCTTTTATTCATGTTTTGCTTACAACCCCGAAGCAAAGAATGTCTCATATGTCGTGTACTGGCAGGAAAGCTGTTGTGATCTGTGGTACCAAAGTACTGAGACAGCCACAGATTACTGCGACTAACACAATTGTAACAAGTGGCCTAACTGTGCATCTCCTCCAATATTGTTTCAGACCTTTGTAAGAATCTACTTGCGAGGAAAATAAGCATTCCTTTTTTATTGACTAACAGTTTCTTAGTTGTGATTGTTTTGACTCTCCTGTAAATTCTCCAGACTTGTATCAGTGAAATTATTAAATCATGTAGTGAGAATCGAAGAGGGAGACAAGCAGTTTTGGCTTGCAAAAATGCCTCCAAATGCAGGAGCTTTTTAAGGAACCTGATTTTCCTCCTCTATGCCGCAATATTATATATCCAATATTGACAAGTTTTTCCTTACTCTTACCTGCCTAAGTTAAAACAGACTTTGATTTGCAGACCTTCCCTTCTCATTCTGTTGTTTGGTTGTTGTTTTGGTTTGTTTGTTGTTTTTCTTTTAATTGACTTGAAAATGTTTCTTAAAAAAGCTCAGTGAATGTATTACTGTTCCATGTCTGGTTAATGTCAAACAAGGTGGTGGAGTTCATGCAGAGCTCCATCAAAAAAGGTTTTATATAGATGATTCCTTTGCAACATGAAGTGCTTATAGATTTTATATGAATGTTACTTAGTAACCTGAGATTGAATCATTGGGAACACAGAGTTGGGAACACAGAGTTAGGAACACTATGTGATATTTGGGGAATATAGGAATAAAGAAGGAAAAAGATTTTTGTCGCCTCAGGTCTATTGCAGGCAGCTTCAGTATAGATGAAGAATTTCAGCAGTTCTTTCTCAAAATCTTCTTACTCCGGGTGATATCTGGAAACTTCTGCTGTGTCCTGTAAACAGAGAAAAAAAGTCAAGTAAAATGGTTACCTCTTCAGAGGCTGAATTATGGTATGGAATGACTAAATGAGTATCTGTTTCAAGGGAGTTCTTGTTTGCTTCTGGGAGCAACTGAACATGGGGAAGGAGTTCAGCCCTTTATCCCATGTAACTCATCTATTGCAATCACTTTGTTGTTGGAAAGGGAATGTCAGATAGTCTCTCTTTTATTTTGCTTTCTGTGAGAGTTAAGGTTAATGTATTATTTAAAAGATTTGTTGCCTTGAGGAACCTTGCCTGCGTGTTGCACAGCAAGCTACCGTAATTGAATGGCTGCAAGCCACAGGGAGGCATTTCCTATCAGCATTTCCATTTCTGTGTACTCTTAATTTTAAGCCTTGTTTGTTTAGTGTATTAATGTAGGCTTATACAAAGTATGGAAGTGGATATTTAAAAGAGGTGGTTTTCTGAGAACCTTACTTCAGTTTTTTATTTCTTGAAATCTTACATTTTAAGACCCAGTACATCCTGAGAGGTCCCAATCGCAGTCTGTTTACAGAATTTCTGTGAAAGCTTTTGGCCTTTATAGACTTGCATTATTTATTTCTAATATTCTTTTTCAGTGTTTTTCTTGGTTGTGTATTTGGAATGTATCATGTATTCTTTACTAGTTTAAATAAATGGAAAAAAATGTTAGATTTATTAATAAAGGGGTTTTTAATTATTTTAAAGGATTTCTGTTAATTTCAAATATGCATTCTTCCTATGCTACTGAAACAAAATACAAAAATAAAAATGAATTCGTTAAAATGGACTTGTGCAAAGCATTCGACACTGTCCCACACAACATCCTTGTCTCTAAATTGGAGAGACATCAATTTGATGGGGGACCACTTGGTGGATAAAGAACTGGCTGGATGGCCGCACACAAAGAGTTGTGGTCAATGGCTTAATGTCCAGCTGAAGACCGGTAACGAGTGGTGTCCCTCAGGGATTGGGGTTGGGACCGGTCTTGTTCAACATCTGTGTGGGTAACATGGACAGTGGGATTGAGTGCGCCCTCAGCAAGTTTCCCGATGCCACCAAGCTGTGTGGTCCGGTTGACACGCTGGAGGGAAGGGATGGCATCCAGAGGGACCTTGACACGCTTGTGAGGTGGGCTGATGCCAACCTTATGAAGTTCAACCCTGACAAGTGCAAGGTTCTGCACCTGGGTCAAAGCAATCCCAGACACAGCTACTGGTTGGGCAGAGAAAAGATTCAGAGCGGCCCTGCAGAGAAGGACTTGGGGGTGCTGGGCGATGAGAAAATGAACATGAGCCGGCAGCGTGTGCTCGCAGCCCAGAAAGCCAACCATATCCTGGGCTGCATCAAAAGGAGCGTGACCAGCAGGTCGAAGGAGCTGATCCTGCCCCTCTACTCTGCTCTTGTGAGACCTCACCTGGAGCATTGTGTGCAGTTCTGGTGTCCTGAACATAAAAAGGACATGGAACTGTTGGAACAGGTCCAGAGGAGGGCCACGAGGATGATCAGGGGACTGGAGCACCTCCCGTATGAAGACAGGCTGAGAAAGTTGGGGCTGTTCAGCCTGGAGAAGAGAAGGCTGCGTGGAGACCTCATAGCAGCCTTCCAGTACCTGAAGGGGGCCTGTAGGGATGCTGGGGAGGGACTCTTCGTCAGGGGCTGTAGTGACAGGACAAGGGGTAACGGGTTAAAACTTAAACAGGGGAAGTTTAGATTGGATGTAAGGAGGAAATTCTTTCCTGTTAGGGTGGTGAGGCACTGGAATGGGTTGCCCAGGGAGGTTGTGAATGCTCCATCCCTAGCGGTGTTCAAGGCCAGGTTGGACAGAGTCTTCTGTGACTTGGTTTAGTGTGAGGTGTCCCTGCCCATGGCAGGGGGGTTGGTACTTGATGATCTTGAGGTCTTTTCCAATCCTAACTATTCTATGTGTCCTGGGTTGAGCAGCAGCAGTCATTTTTCTCCTTCTTAGTAGCTAGTGCAGTGCTGTGTTTTGATCTTTTGGCCTGGGAAGAGAGCTGATAACGCCGATGTTTTCAGTTGCTGCTCAAATGTTTGGTCTGCCCAAGGACTTTCTGAGCCTCATGCTCTGCCAGGGAGGAGGGGAGGCCGGGAGGAAGCAGAGACAGGACACCTGACCCAAACTGACCAAAGAGGTATTCCATACCACAGCATGTCATGCCCAGGATGTAATGGGGAGTTACCCCGGAAGGGAAGGGACTGCAGGGTTGGACGAGGTATCGGTTGGTGCTCGGCTGGGGGGAGTGGGGCGAGTTATCAGTCGGCTGGTGCTGAGGTGTTGTATTCTCTTCCCTTGTTATTTCCTTTATCATTATTATTATTGGTGGTAGCAGTAGTGATTTGTGTTATACCTTAGTTACTAAACTGTTCTTATCTCAACTTGTGGGAGTTGCATTCTTTTCGATTCTCCTCTCCATCCCTCCAGGAGCAGGGGGAGGGCAAGAGGGGGGAGTGAGTGAACGAGCTGTGTGGTTGGGTTTAAATCACGACAATATGATTCTAAAATAAGACTTGTTACGTGGAGGAGCTTTCTGTTAGGGTGAAGTCTGCACTACAAGGTGCACTGTTGCACTCCCTGTTCATTTCAGTGAGAACCCCCATGCAATCTTTTTCATGGTCCAGATCTGCCAATGTCAGAATTTACTGAGGTAGTAAATAGGGAGTTGGTAAGTATTCAGGTGTATTCCTGTGTTACAGTGCACACTGCATTATCTTATCCTGTGTCCTCATTGTTTACAACAAGATCCAAATGATCTGGACATACCCTTCTAGATGGAAGAAAGTGAGAGATCTGCACCTCCTTCTCACTCTCCCTCAACCCAGGGGTGCATTTTGCAGGAGAGTGAAGGAAAAGAGGAAGGATTAGGTCCGTACATATGTCCTGTGTCAAAAGTGGCTCCTCATTAATAGGAAAGCAAACCCTGTGAAAGTAATAAATAAGGTTGATGCTTATATTTTATTTGTCTGCTGTGCCTTGTTTCTGTAATGGACGTTATTACCCCTATAACTTCTGAATTTCCTTGCCTTCTGTCAATTTATAGTTTCTGTTCTCATTATGCAGCTTAGATGAACTTGAAGCCTGCAGTCAATCACACATTAGCATGTAATAACAATTTGTATTTTAAGTTAGCACATTTTGGGCTGCCAGTCTTATGTACCATTCATAACAGCGCTCTGGAGATGTGGTGAGATTTGTTTCCCCTCCTCCCCATGCAATGCATTTGCATTTCTAGTATGGATAAAGGTCAGCAAGGTCAAAAAACAACTTAGCTGCAGTATTTGAGGGAGAAGCACCATGTGTCAACTAGGGTTTTTGGTCGATAAATTCAGACTCAAGGTTTAGTGTTACTTTGTTTGCAGAAGCATTTGCTGGAGTCTTTTATTTCTTCCCCTTTTAAAAAAGGTTTAAGTTACTTCTAAGAGATTACTTTCTTTTAACAAAGATGTTTATCATGACATGGTAGCTGGATATCGACTAAAATATGATGATAGATATAATTAACATGTTCAGATGTAGACCTGGGAAATATTTAGCCATAATCCTTACTGATCTAGGCAAAATATCCTTTATAAACCATTACAGTGTTAAATTGGCACTTGCAAGGAATTGTCAAGAACGATACAAGAAACTTACTTAACTTTAAAAAATCATTTTAGAGTGTCGCTTTTATTATGCTATGATGAATAGACATGATCCACTAGTTTTTCTTAATGTATTAGTTGTATTCTAAATGTGCAAGCGCTGTGGGTGTACATTTGTGTTTTCATTTACACCTATGTATGCACACACCTATATGCATTCATACTGCCTTAAAGCTTTGGGGAAGATGGGTGAATTCCAGAGAGTAATTTTTTTACACACAGCAAAGCATAGATTCTTCATTAACCTCATTAACCTGATCATGAGTCTGTCTGTTGTGAAGCCAGCAGTCTGACCTTAAGCATAAGTATTTTGCTGTATGCTAAAACACATATTTACACTTGGGAATAATTTCCTGAATGTGAAGAAATCCCGATTCAAGGGCCTCTTGGAATCTGTATGATCATTCTTGTTTGTCGTCTTTACTGTTTTCGCATGCATGATGTTGTCCCACATCAAAAAGCAAACACCTCTAAGTCTGGCATAGATGTGTTGTAATGTCATGATAACCGCTTTGTGTGAAAACATCGGTTATGAATCCTGTGGAGTTTTTCCTGTGCTGGGGATTAAATACCTGATGCGTCAGTATCACATTATACCCAAACTTAAAACAGCTCAGAGGTCAAGTATTGAGCAGATGCCTCAAGCTGGAAGAAATGACACAGGAGTACTGCGTGTTTATTTTTATCAAAACTAATGAGGTTTTGTGGGAAAAGAAGTAAGATCCACTGAATACTAATTCAGTCACTTTATCACTGAAGTTACTGCTGGTTGACCTGTAATGATATTTCTCTTTGAAGCTGTTCATTCTCCCTGTTGCATGTGTCCTCTCTAATAAATATAGAGTACCCTATGGTAATTTAAGGTTGAACAACTTACTGGCATTTTCTGAATAACTGAATTAGACTTGCACATGGGGAATCTGATATATGGGCATGAGGTACAAGATGGATATGTCTAGTTGTAAAGAGACCAGGAACACTGGCTCTTGATTTGATCAAAAGCTGATGACCATCTAAATGAAATAAAAAGTTGACATGGTTTAAACCGAGCCATGCAGCTCGTTCACTCACTGCCCCCCTTCCTCCCTCTTTCTTTCTTTCCCCCTGTCCCGCTCCCAGAGGGATGAGGAGGAGAATTGAGAGAATGTGACTCCCACGGGTTGAGATGAGAACAGCCCAGTAACTAAGGTATAACACAAATCACTGCTGCTACCGCCAATGATAATATTGATAAGAGAAAATAATGAGAATACAATACAATATCACCGCTGAATGAGTTCAACCCCCCCGAAGAGAGCCTGTGCCCTTCCGGGTAACTCCCAGTTACCTCCCTGGGCATGATGTGCTGTGGTATGGAATACCTCTTTGGTCAGTTTGGGTCAGGTGTCCTGTCTCTGCTTCCTCCTGGCCTCCCCTCGTCCCTGACAGAGCATGAGACTCACAAAGCCCTTGGTCAGAGTAAACATTACTGAGCAGCAACTAAAACCATCGGTGTTATCAGCACTGTTCCCAGGCTGAAAGTCAAAACACTGCGCTGCACCAGCTGCTAAGAAGGAGAAAACTGACTGCTACTGCTGAACCCAGGACAAAAGTGATGCTGTTGAGTTGGAATGTCAGATTCCAAAAAGAGTGAAAACATTGGAACTGTGCAGAATAAGCTTGCTTAGGCAAGGTAAAATATGCACAGGTTACCTTTTAAGATCTAAAAACATATGCAATATTCCATTCAAAGCTGGGTTGATCAGAAAGAGACCACGGGTGTGATCAAGACTTCCTCTGTTCCCATTTTGGATACATTTGGCATGGGTGTGATCGGCATTACTCTTTTTGTGCTGTTTTTTGCTGATGTAGCTCCAGGTGCTCGCTGCCTCCTGAAAAACACACAAGTATAATAGCTAACAAGATGAAGTGGTGTCTGCAGTTAGCAGTGAGTTCTGAGCCTCTTTGGATTCAGTGTGACATCTGATAAAATTTGCCTTTATCCATGAAACCAAATATCCCTAAAACTCAGGCTGCTTTATTGTCATTTCACTGTTTTTAATGTGAGTACATCAAAGCCTTTTTCTCTCTTGTTCTTAGAAATTTTACCTTGAGCTTTAAAAAACATAGTGATACCCTCGAAGTTTGAACCTGGTGTGTCTTGATGCCATGGGGACATCACTGTATCTGTCACTGACTCGGTCTGTCTTCCAGAGTAAAATTAGCATGCAAGTTGCACGAACTAACTATTCCATTGGGAAGTGGAGAAAAAGCGAAGTCAGCTAACTTTTAATGGGGTCACTGTGTCTGCTTACATGGCTACAGTGTTTGGCTACAGCTTTGTGTAATTCAACATGCTAGAAGGTCTCAGGTGCCCAAGCAAGGATTGCTGTGAGGTGGTTAGCACACCACCTCACTGTGTGAACACTTCTGCTGTGCCTGCACAGATTTTGGTGCTCTTGCTCAGTTACAAGTCTCTGTTTTCTGTGACAGCAGAAATAAACTAACCCGCTAACAGAATCTACTTCCATGGGAAGAGCACAAACTATGTTCTTGGAGATGCATGTCTATATCAAATGCGATTTGTACCGTGACAAATCATTTATGTGTTTTCCACTTGGAGTTGATTAATGTTTACAATTAAGGAATCCCCACAGCTCAAATTTTCTAGTGGAATTATTCTCAGACCCGCAGGTAAACATATGAGAACATTGTGTCAGAACTGGAGATAATCAGCACTTCTCATTAGTATTTAATTTTCAGTTGGTTACTCAGTCTCTATTACATGAACCAAGTGTCTTGAAACCTATAAAAGTTAGTTCACTTTGCAACTCCTGACTGCTACTGATTAAGAAAGTGGAGGTTTGCCTCCAAGTACTGGCTGTGGTCAAAGCCAACACGGCCAGAAAGAACTGACGGGCTCTAAAAGCAACCTGCAAAGGGAGCCCAGCTGCTTAAATCCTATCACTTCTGGATATTTCTTGAGCTTAGCATTCCTAACAATGATTATAGCCTAGGAAGAATCAGCTTGGAGAATCCAGACCATGCTGCCTTACCGCTCTGCGGAGACCCTGACTGTGCGATGTTAAAGCACTAATGTACTTGCAGCAGTGATACCCAGCTGTGCCCGTATGCACAGGACTGTCTTCTGCAGTGCCAGGCAAGTGTGTGGTTGCATTTGAAATGTAAAGTATGTAACAAAGCGGCCAGGCTAACGCTCAATCTGCCAGTCTCTTGTGTCCCTTAAGGCACTGCTTTTGGGTACGCTATTCCTCACACTTTGTTAGGAGCAAACAGGCAGCAGCATTCTGCTCTCTGCAGCCCCAAGCCCCTCAGCCTGTAATCAGCTATGGTACTGGTACAAAATGCCACAGCTCCAGTTTTCCTTCTTAATTTGCTAGCTCTCGGTGCCTCTGCCATTCAGGTAGAGGAAACTGTCATGTGCTGGATTAAAACCACACTCCTCAACCACTGCTTGCTGTAGTCCTCTCCCTTGTGTGGTTTATGGCTGTTTGAGTTTAACCCAGGAAGCAGTTAAACACCATACAGCTGCCTGCTCATTCCCCTCCCACAGTGGGATGGGGAGAGGATTTGAAAAAAAAAAAAAAGAAGTAAAATTCATGGGGTGAGATAAAGACAGTTTGATGGGACAGAAACAGAACGGAAAATAATAATGGTGATGATAAAAGGATTTTAATATACGAAACAAGTGATGCACAATGCAATTGCTCACCACCCGCTAACTAATGCCCAGCCTGTACCCAAGCAGCAGCCCACAGCCAGCTTTCCCCCAGCTTTATATGCTGAGCATGGTGCCATATGGTATGGGATATATCTGTGGTCAGCTGGGGTCAGCTGTCCTGGCTGTGTCTTCTCCCAGCAACTTGCATGCCTCCAGCTTACTTGCTGATGGGGTGGGCCTTGAACAGCGCAAAGGGGACGGTTCCAGACTACCCGCTGAAGGATTTCCCCATCCGTGTACACAGGTAAACTCTAAACATGTTTCCAGAGGTAGAGGGGCAAAGATTAAACTGTGTTGAGAATGGGTTTGAGGAGCTGTTAGGAGATGAGTTTGAGGGTAGCATGATAGGTAATCAGCAGGTCTGGCCCTAAGGGCTCCTGGGAGAGTTTCTGAACCATGGCATGTTGCTTTCACATCCTTTCACATCCATCTCTCTCTTCCTTCTCTATTTTAATGGAGGCAACTTTTGTGCCTTTAGCTGTGGTGTGGGTTAGAGTTCCTGTGATGGCAGCACAGAGCCCACGTTCACAGAAATGCTCCAAAAGCCAGGCCGGGGAAGATGTGCTGCTTTGTAAGCTGTTCTGATTTTTTTCCCATTAAGATACCTGAGAGGAAACAGGGTTTATGATTGTTGTCAGCTAAGGAGAACATTCAGAGAAAGCTGAGGGTATTTTTAAATAAATTGAGTATCATATGTGTTTATATGTATGAAAACGTGCACAGAAGATGAGGAGAGAAGCGAGCCATATGGCAGCGGGTTGCAAATGGCTGTACTGCTTAGGGAAATTAATAACTCTAAGCACTGATATATATGAGCCTGCTGGGGTTCAGACGTTCGCATGCTGGTGCTTCAAGAAACTAGCTGAATCAATAAACAAACATTTGAAAGCTAAAAAAGCCCAAGACAGCATCCAGCTTAAAATTCAGAGAAGGAGCCCTTAAAAAGGACTTTAAAAAGAAGGAAAAAAAGTCTGGACTTCTGCTAAGACTTGAAATACAGGTAAGATTAAAAGGGGCTTGTTTATTTTTATAAATCTATAGATAGAAAGTATCTGTTTCCTGATGTTTTCAAGTTTTTTGTGCTAAGCTCTAAAATTATTCTAGTAACATCAACATCAGTAACTTCTTGAATTACTGAAGCAGAACCATTCCAAATTCCTTTAGAGCCATCAATCACGCTTACTCAATGACTTCAAAATACATCCTTTCTGCTTTTAGAGAAAGGTTTTTATCCGAGATTCCTTCCTTTCTTCTGGGTCTTTTCTTTGGCAGAAAACCCAAACTTTTATCAGAAAAGGAAACTGCGCAGAGATAATTTCAAAGCAAAGATGTCTGGAGCTGTCTTCTCAGGACATATATCCATGGCAACAGGGCACGTCAGAAGATCACTGACACGGGATTCACGAGTTCTTGTAGCAACATTTTTGTTTTCTCTTTGAGACAGAAGAGAAAAAATAGGTTGAAAACCTGATTCTTCCTTTTGCCTAACATGGCCTGTGGTGGTTCCTCTCTCTAGAATCCCATGAGCAGTTAGCCTCTCTGAACACCTCAGGAGGGATGTGGCTGACGTTGCTGTTGGGGCTTACGCTCATGACCACTTTTTTACACGTGTCCATCATCTGGCATTTCATTTTCTGGGGGTTTAATTTTCTCTCGGGAAGCGGATACAGGCCGCATTTATCTGCGGGTGAAATAGCTGCACACATGATGGATGTGTGCATGCCCTCTCTATCTGTATGCTTTTACACGAAGTTCTTAGTTGTCCTGTCTGCAAAATACTCTGCGGTCGCCCTGTCCAGATGCCTTCTCCTAGACAAGACTTGGCCATCAGACAGCTGCTTGGCAGCATGCATGGTCTGCTGAGGAGTGACTAGTCAGGATGAGTGTCACAGCCTGGTTCTATGCCGAGTTCTGAATTTTACTGTAATCAAGAGAGAGATTCATGTCTGGCTCTACCTCAAAGGCAGCCACTTCTTATAAGTCATCAAATAGGGACTGCAGCAAGTCACGGATAAGACAGACATGATTTAAGATGCCTTCAGTATAGAAGGAGCTTTGGTCAGACAATAAGAATTTAGATGGTAGGACAGATGCTGAAAGAGGTTCTTTGTTGCTGCAACCTTTTTTTTTTTCTGCCCATGACGTTACCAGCCAGCTTAATGTTTAGAGCTGCTTTGTTGAACCTGAAGCCCAGGAACTTAAAAACACAGTGATCTCCACAGCAAACTGTAATGACTCCAAATCCATTAGAAATCTTCAGGTTAGCAGTGTGAAAACGTAAGTCAAGATAAAATATGGGCAGAAAGCCATTTCTGGTAAGGATACGACATAAATCATCAACTACTTGATTCAGTTCATACCATCCATATGGATCTCACTTCATTTGCTGATAAGGCTTTTGCCTGGTTTTCGCTTGCAAGTAAATATTGGCAAGTTCAGGACTTCACATGATCAGGTGTTTGGGATCAGGGTTCTTGTGAACTACTCTGTACACTTAGTTCTATATACAAATAGAAATTACCTATCTACCACTTACTGAGGTTTAACATGTAGGATGAATTACAACTTTACACTACTTCCCATTTTTGCCAATTGGCCGTTTAAACTAGAGGATTTATTGGTTCCTATTTATGCAGAGCCATTTATTTATGGTGCTTGCTGATAAATAAGAAATTGGTGTCTTACTTGTCAGAGCTTGTTTTTTATTTCTCTTGCTTTTGTGTTTTTAACAGTGGTATGTGGAACCATGACACGTTTGCTGGCAAGGGTGGCACCTGTTGGGCCATATATCTAATGGTAAATTGTATTGGGCTGGATTTTCTCCTGGGCTCAAATGCTATTGACACAGGATGACACAAACATCCCAAGTGGAAATACTAAACTTTGCTGGTTTTCAGGCTGCATTGGTGTTGTTGGATATGAGCAATGCTTAGATGATAATGAGTCAGCTGGAGAAATGGAGGTATGGGTTGCCTTTCCCCTCACATATGCTGGCTCAGACACACCTGGAACGGAGCTTTATGCCAGATTATGGTGCTTTGCAGCAGCTAAGATTTCTCCTCCTGGTAAGGATTCAGACTTACTCATTTACAGTCAGGCTTAGTCTTCCTAGAATGCGGCAAAAGGAAAGCTGAGGAACTGGCTAAAGGCCAGCATCATTAAGAGATGAGCTCTGGAATTCATCACTGCAGCCACACATGAAAGAAAGAGAAAGGGCTGTTTGACAGATGCCAGGGGAAGTAAATTAGTTGTTTGCTTTCTCAGTAAATTACATTTAAAAAGGTATTTGATTTACAGTATGAAACATTTCATAGTAAAGCTGTTCTCATGGAGAATACCCAACTCCGCCGTAACTGAAGATGTACTAAAATCTGTGCCACGAATGGGGGCTGGAGAATCTCCATCACTCATTCATGTTGAACGGCACTTTTAAAACTTCTTTACATTCACTTTGAAAGCTGAAAATGCAGCTCTTATGGAAAGCTCTCTTCTTCAGTGTGTTGGGCATCCTGCATGGACCTGCCCTGTCCCTGCTGCCATTGCTGTGGAGCCAGAGGCATCCCTCATGGCTCTGTCCTGCCCCCGAGACCTTCACCCAGACCTGCAGATGTGGATTCTTTCAAAGGGGTAGTTCTGGTAGGAGGAAATTTTCCTTCTCTGCGCTCAGAGCAGGAGAAATACTGAAGACAGTCAAACCCGAGACATGATGTTTGTGGTTTTCATGTGTCTTTACTGGCAGTAAACCAGCTCATGACAGCCCTCTTCAGCCCAGTGTTCATCCAAATAGCTTTGCCTGCCTGGGGAGGTCTGCATCTGCAATGGGGCAGTAGAAAGACCTGAGGGGAGAAGAAAGAAAAGACCAATCCTACCTGAGAAGCAGCACAAAAAAGGAGATCTTTTACATCCTAGAAGTATCACATCTGTAGGAATAAAACCTATTACCCCTCTTTCTGTGACCCTGGGAATGGCTCAAGTTGACAAGGTTTTTTCTATTGCTGCATCAAAAAAGATGGATCTCAGTTACTTGGTTTATTCTCTCTCTCCTTTTTACATCTTTTTATCCCCAAAAGAAAACTGACGTGTTTTCTGTGGTATGCTCAGTGACACAGACTATACCCAGCATGTTGCACACTAGCCATTCACTCTCCACAAGAGAAATCTTTGATCCTTTAACATGACATGGCTTTCAAGTACCATTTGCAGTTGTTGCTCACTGAATTTTTGGGACATAAATACTTTTCAAGAAATGTAAATCTCAGCTTGATTACGCTCTCAGAAAGGTACATTCTCACTGAATGAGAAGTTAGTTTAATTTTGCCTGGTTTCCTGTGTTGACTGATTTCAGTTCAACAGAGACATGAAGAACCCCACAAAATAGGTTTTCTACAGGTTTTATTAAAATAAACTGCTGGGAAAAGGAAAGAACCCCTACAAATACTGCAGCTGAGGCAAAAGTATCAGTCAGAGCTACCTTTCTCTCACACCTGTACCAGGAATCCCCTCACAGAAATTTCTGGGGAACAAGACTGATTTCCTTATTCTTAATGTGTGGAATAGTGTGTTTCCAAGGGCGTATGTATCACTAAATCCTTAATAATGAAGCACAGTCTGTGTCCAGTCCTGAGTGTGACTGAATTGCAGATACAGTGTGGAAGTGATGAGGATGGAAAGGACTGCTGAACAATATGGATTTGTACTGGAAGTGAGTTTTAAAAAGGGTGATGATGCAGATTAGCTGTAACTGGCTTGAATTATCAGCCAGTAAAGTGGAAATCTTAGCAACCCCTCATTTGACAAGATATCCTGAGGCCCAATCTAGCCCAGGAGGTGACCTTCCTGCATGAAACTCACCCTTTGTGCCCGTGTGTTGGCACACATATGGGAGCAGATTCAGCTAGGCAGGAACTCACACATGTTGTGTAACACTGAGGACAAAATGGGAATAACTCACATGGGCAGAACCACTGTCATACACATGTAACTCTGTCCCCCCTGTTGTATATGCTGGCACATCTAAAATGCAACAGGATTTTCAGGTAAGGACTAGAAATCAACAGTTCCTATGCTTTGATTAGTGCTTGGCTAAACATAATGAATTAAAAATGCACACTGAAGTGCCCAAGCACTCTTTGTTCATTTAGATGTCTTGCCTTTATTTACTGGGTGTGAGAATGGGGTTGTTCAGCCTCCTTTCAGCAGTGATGTCAGGAAGACATCACAAAATATACTTTAAATTATCATGGCTAAAAATCTAGCTAATTATCTAGGTCTGAAATTAATTAATCCTCTGCCTATTCAGGTCCTGACTCAGTTGCCTGTTGGGGGTTTGTTGGGTTTTTTTCTCCTTGCCTCCCATTTATATCTGTTTTCTGTCAGCTCAGTTCTGGATAGTGTCTGCTTTCCCCTACAGGCCTTGGATGATGCATTGAACTACTTTAAATCTGGCCTTTCCTGGAGGTCCCTTTCCCCATGCATCTCCACCCTGCCTGACAAGCCTGTTTTGGGCCTGAAGTGCCTAACAGTCACAGGCCAATTGCACATCACAAAGCTGCCTTAGCACACTCAGAGGTGATCTCCGATTTTTCAAGACTGTTTACAAGGTTGGTCACCATGACTAGTGAAACTTGTACTATGGCTTGCAATGCCAATCTCATATCACTGCTGTGTGTTTGTTGTGACCCATGAAGGAGTGCTATGACCATCAGTTTCATACTGAAGCAATAATGTTGCAGACTGTGAGATCAAGCTCCACTGACAGAGCTTTCTACTGTCAGAGAGTGAAGCTGCATGGTCCCACATGCCTGCCACAGCCGCCACCAAGGGTCCTACACTTGAGTGGTGGGTGAAGCAACTGATCTGCAGTGTAATATGTGAATCATAGAGCAATGGAGAGGCGGTGTAGCTCAAAGGATCTAATGTTGAAGAGTAGTTGTGAAACATCATTTCTAAAGATGAGCTTTCAGTTTGTATTAGATATTCCCATCCTTATTATAAAGAGAACAAAGACATTGTTTTTCTTTTCTGCAGTGATTATACGAAGTCCACCCAGTTATCACTGTTCTCAGTGAAGCATGAAAATAGGATGCCGTGTTAGGAGAATGAAGAGCTGTTGATGGACACTAGCTGGGAAGCTTTAGGTCACTGAATGATACCTGCTTAAATGAAGCCTGCAGACTCTCTTGTGGAGATCATTGGTAACAGCAAGAGGGAGAATCACTGAGAAGGTTTAAAGTTCAGAAACTTCTAGAATTCTTTAAAACCTCTGACAGTTGCTAATTGTTTGACCACAGTTGATGAGAACATGCTACCACAGATCACTTACCTTCTCTTTTGAGGAAAAGCCCATGGTTTTGGACAAGTACCTTCACATTCTTCTAGGTCACTTACCATGTCTTCTGGTGCAGTATAAGCATCATTGTTGGAACAATGATAGGGGGTTTATCGATATAAGTTGAATTTGCAGCATAGTTTGTGTAATATTATTTTTTTATGTAATAGAAAGTGATCCACTGGCAGAGAAATGGAAACACTTAATAAAGGCACTGTGGTGCATGCCTACTGTTGTAGTGATGCACGTGATTTCTCTTTGGGAGAAATGTCAGGCCTAGCACAGCACTTTCCCATAGGACACTGGGTTACAGTGTGTAGGTGCATAGAAGATCATGTACAATTAACACAAGAATTGTTGCACAATTTTTGTTGCACAAAGTTTTGGCATACCTCCAGGAATTTCTGTATTTGTAAAATCTGTGTCAGAGAATTGAGCTCTAGGCCAGAGGAAGGCAACAACTTCATTACCTAAATGTCGTGTTTGACAAAATTCATAAATATTTATGGCTTTCAAAAGCTGTCCTGTATAAATGACCTCAACTCCTGGTTGGAGCCTTCCATTGTGTTAGCAAACATTTTCTTACTTTGTCCTTTTTTTAGTTCTTTATCCTCAAGTTCATCATATTTTAAGCATGTGGCACTGGTAGTTAAATGGAGAACACCTCAGGAGCAGGCTTGAAGACAAAATTGCAAGCATCTATGGTTTATTGTTCAATTAACAGGCAAATAGGCAGAGAAGCACCAGGAGCTAATATTGTTTAATTACCTGTTGTGCATGACTGCTGAGGGTGAGAATATGATTTACAATAAAGATACCATTATAAAATACATTACAAGGTCATAGTACATATGGAATAATGGATTTCATGATACTGCTATATTGCACTAGATATTGCCTGATCCAGCAGCAGTGTCATACAACATCATCCCAACAATTTGCTTATGCACTGTGATAACAGTTGAGCCCTAAACCCCCAGTGTTCCAAATATAATTGCCATCATCTGTTTGACAGGTTGCTGTTGCGCTGTGCTACAAGGATGCTTTCATCCAGAAGCAGCTGCTCAGTTAACAGGACACCAGCTGTGTTTTATTCCTGCATATTCTATCCACAGTACATTTCAATGAGCACTGCAGCAAGCACAGTACTGGGATCTGATGTACCAAGCGGGTGTATGTGATTCAAGTAATAAAGGACTTTATAGAGTGAGCTTCCTGTTAAAGCAGCAACTGAAACAGTAAAACTCTGTGCAGATTAGGCAGATCTAAATGAGATCTTCAGAAGTGCTATTTGGGGATTATTTATACTAACGTGTGAGGTTCTTTCAGTATTGAAAGACCAAAGACCCATTTGGACCTGAATAAACAAACAGATTAAAGCATACTAATTAATTTCTCATTTTCTTTTGGAATAGTGTTCTTGGCAGCCTTGCGTCAGCCCAGTAGTTGTTGCAGTTAGTACAATATAGAGATTCACTAGAGGCAGCCTGAATTAATAGATCATAGAATCATAGAATAGTTAGGGTTGGAAAGGACCTTAACATCATCTAGTTCCAACCCCCTGCCATGGGCAGGGACACCTCACACTAAACCATGTCACACAAGACTCCATCCAACCTGGCCTTGAACACCGGCAGGGATGTAGCATTCACAGCTTCCTTGGGCAACCAATTCCAGTGCCTCACCACCCTTACAGTAAAGAACTTCCTCCTTATATCCAAATTTCCCCTGTTTAAGTTTTAACCCGTTACCCCTTGTCCTGTCACTACAGTCCCTGATGAAGAGTCCCTCCCCAGCATCCTCATAAGCCCCCCTTCAGATACTGGAAGGCTGATATGACGTCATCGTCATCGGCAAACTTGCAGTGGGATTGAGTGTGCCCTCAGCAAGTTTGCTGATGACACCAAGCTGTGTGGTCCGGTTGATATGCTGGAGGGAAGGGATGCCATCCAGAGGGACCTTGACAAGCTTGTGAGGTGGGCTGATGCCAACCTTATGAAGTTCAACCCTGACAAGTGCAAGGTCCTACACGTGGGTCGGAGCAATCCCAGGCACAGCTACAGATTGGGCAAAGAAGAGATTCAGAGCGGCCTTGCAGAGAAGGACTTGGGGGTGTTGGTCGATAAGAAAATGAACATGAGCCGGTAGTGTGCACTCGCAGCCCAGAAAGCCAACCGTATCCTGGGCTGCTTCAAAAGGAGCATGACCAGCAGGTCGAAGGAGGTGATCCCGCCCCTCTACTCTGCTCTCGTGAGACCTCACCTGGAGTATTGTGTACAGTTCTGGTGTCCTCAACATAAAAAGGACATGGAACTGCTGGAACAAGTCCAGAGGAGGGCCACGAGGATGATCAGGGGACTGGGCACCTCCTGTATGAAGACAGGCTGAGGAATTTGGGGCTGTTCAGCCTGGAGAAGGCTGCGTGGGGACCTCATAGCAGCCTTCCAGTACCTGAAGGGGGCCTATAGGGATGCTGGGGAGGGACTCTTCGTCAGGGACTGTAGTGACAGGACAAGGGGTAACGGGTTCAAACTTAAACAGGGGCAGTTTAGATTGGATATAAGGAGGAAATTCTTTCCTGTTAGGGTGGTGAGGCACTGGAATGGGTTGCCCAGGGAGGTTGTGAGTGCTCCATCCCTGGCGGTGTTCAAGGCCAGGTTGGATGAAGCCTTGTGTGGGATGGTTTAGTGTGAGGTGTCCCTGCCCATGGCAAGGGGGTTGGAACTAGATGATCTTGAGGTCCTTTCCAACCCTAACTATTCTATGATTCTATGACATGGTCTCCACGCAGCCTTCTCTTCTCCAGGCTGAACAGCCCCAACTCGCTCAGCCTGTCTTCATATGGGAGGTGCTCCAGTCCCCTGATCACCCTCGTGCAACTATGTTCATGTTTTGTGTCTTCTGAAGTGAATGTGTTGGTTATCCCCATTTACTGCAGTCTGGTTCGCACCATAGAGTGAATGTGGAAAGGACTGGTTTATTTCGGATCTGTAGCACAGCTGTGCTGCAGGATCTCATGTGGTGTGCCTGAACTGCTATTGAGCATTCAGTCCATGGAACCAGACTAGAGCTAGTCCTAAAGAAGCTCTCATGTAATATGAACATCAGGTCCTCAGGAGCTCCTGTTACATCATGGACACAAAATCAGCTCAGTGTGTTATAGCTGGACTGATTCCCAAGTCAAAAAAGGCTTCTTGGTGCCACACATGAAGGAACAAAAAAGGCTGAGAAAAAACATAAATGCAAACAGCCTTCCATCAGAGTAGCTTGGCCTATTTTAATAAATTCTCTAGAGCCTGTAGCTGAAGAGCCCCCTGCTAGTATAACTACTCCTGAATATATGTACAGTCTCCTGCAAATGTATATTTAATCTCTGGTGCAGGAGATTTAAAATCCTCCTTGTGGCTCCGTCACAGTATTTTGTTAACTTGAAAATTATGCTCCAAAATAGCCCACTTAGAGCATCTCTGATGGAAATGAGGATAATTTTTGTCATGCTCAACACACTCTGATGCTAGTACCCCTGCAGATGATAGATAGGAAGATAATTATCTTGTCATATTTCAATCTAACTTTTTCTACATCAAATCTCAATTTCTTCCACCTCTCCTTATGGGTCCCTGTTTTTTAAGCTCTTGTCATTGCTAGCAATCTACTCAGATTCTTGATTTGTCTACATCTGTCTCAAAGTTCAGGATCGAGAAGCAGACAATGTTTTAGCTGAGGCATTCCTAATGTCGCTGAGACACTGGAGGTTGCTCATAAGGGAAGATGCTTTTCAATTAATTTTGTACTACACTATGTTGTTCCTTCTAGAATCAAATTCCTTGGCTGGTTGATGAGGACATCATTCTAGACAGTGTCAAAACACTTCTGAATGTCAGAATAGATGTAGGTCTTTTTGTTTCTCCTAATTGACTTTTTACAGAAGCATTCTGGCTCTTGTTTTGTTATCTGGTGAGATCTATAATTTGCAGTGCCACCTTCTTCTCTTCTAGTAAAAGATAGGCATCGTGTCTAGTTTCCCTTGTTCCTCCTGGATCCTTATACGTGAAAATATCTGAATCAACAAAGGTTGAAATGGAGAGGAAGCAGTAAAAAAAAGCTGTCTTTTTAAAGTGCTAAACTGTTTCATAGTAACCAGCCAGTTCTCTATACAGGGATCCTTATAATGGCATTTGATTAAAGTTGTGTTCATAGTTGTAAATTCTACAATCTGTTCACTCAAACTCACAAAGCCTCTTGCTCTCACTCCAGTCAAAGTTGAACGCCACTGCCATGGGAAAAATCCTTGTCTCATCAACATATGTGGGGATTCTGCTACATACATGAGTGCTTTACTCCCTCTGTTTAATGAAGACACATCCAGCATCTACATTTCTTCTGGTGCCTAAAGCTCATATATTTTGTTTTGACAATGTTTAGCCTGAAGTCAGCTTTTCCTGCCTTTCAGAAATGATAATTGGCAACACAATTTTCTCTCAAGGATGTGAATTTGAGGTGGAAGTGTCTTAATTTATCTTGGTCCGGCAGACTAACCTGGAAATTGTTTGAACCTCAGCATGCTTCACACAGCAGGGAAAAAGGGGTTAGCACTGCAGTAGGGTAAGAATATGCAGTTCATATCCTATAATCCTGAGAAAAAGGGGTTTTTATTTAAATTACTGTGTTTATGTCAACACAGAGACAAGTGTCAGGCACAGATAGCCAAGCTAACTTAAAAAAATCAAGCTCTAGAACGGAAGGTACCACAGATATATCCGTGGTGTGCATCCCTGTTACTCTACATGTGATTCTGCATAAAGAACCTACCTGAAACTACTATATCTATCTGAATGACATTTGCCACCAGTCTGGGTATTTTAGCAGTGCACCCTAGTATGATTTGACTCCATGCAGCCTATTAAGTTGTTTAGATTATAGGAAAATGTTAAATGGTAGCTGTATAAATTTCCCTGTGTCATCCTGGGAGTCAGACATTTTGGATATCTATTTCTGCTTTAAATCTCACTTAATTTTTGGATCTGAACATGTCAATCAAAATTCCTGTACTTGAAGCTGGTGAATCAGAGGGAGATCACTCTGGAGTCATATATGCTCAGACTCTAAAAGGAAGCCACTTTTAGAGCCCAGTTCATGGGACAACCTTAATACTTGCTGCCCAGCAATGATCACAGAATCCCAAGGGTTGGAAGGGACCTCAAAAGATCATCTAGTCCAACCCCCCTGCAAGAGCAGGGTAACCTACAGTACATCACACAGGAACTTGTCCAGGCGGGCCTTGAATATCTCCAGTGTAGGAGACTCCACAACCCCCCTGGGCAACCTGTTCCAGTGCTCTGTCACTCTTACAGTAAAGAAGTTCTTCCTGATGTTAACGTGGAACTTCCTATGCTCCAGTTTGATAAATTATGCTCCAGTATGATAAATTAGTCTTGTAAAAGACTCAGAATTGAAAAGCAGCCCACAAGTACCAGGCATTGCTGATAAAAATTACCAAGTCCACAATTACTCTGCTATTTACTATGGCTGAAGCAGGTGCGTCTGGATCGTACGGATTTATTTGTAACCCTTCCTGGCTGAAACAGATGGGGTGTCTGGGAAGCACAGACACTGTTCAAGAGACATCTTCCCCCAGCTTTGATTTTCTTGTAAAGCTAACCTTCTGATGAGAGAAACCAAATCCTAACTCAGAGCCTAGACACTTATGGGCTCTTTAGTCCTTCCTCTCTAGCTTGACAGAGCCTTCAAGCTGATAATAAACATTTTGCAAATTAGGTCCTGAGTATCTTGTTTTCTGCAGGAGAACATTCAATTTTAATTATTCAGCTGAACATGAAAGCGTGCCTAGCTCTAAGCAACCAGATAGTCCGCAGTTCTGATTAGTGATTCAGGCAGAACCCAGGCAGAACCATTCTGCAGCTTTTAATTCTCTTTGAACTCACCCAGTTAGGAAGAGTTTCTAGTTCTAATGCAGAAAGATTACATTTGCAGTAAACTTGGGGCAAATCCTTGATTTGAAAATGCCAGACATGAAGGCCTACTTTCTCTTCGCAAGAGACCGGATGTGCTCTGGCATATTTGATAATACATCATGGAGACTTAAATATGTTGGCTCTGTTGTTGAGAAAGCCACAGTAGTTTTTGCTGTAGGAGATTAGTCTGTTGAGGTTGAATTTGTTATAGGCAATCACACCATAATTCCAAATGTTCTAGAAATGACACTAGAAATTCCAGTTGACATTTAGTGCTGCTGAGGCCTCAATTGTGAATGGAGGCATTCAGTGCTGCCTCCATTAAGGGTCTTCAAAAGTTCAGATTTAGTTAGATATTTTTGTTTCGAAAACAAGTTGGACTCTGTCTATGGAACACAGACTTCTATTTTTCTGTGGAAGGATGTGGGATATGATCTCTTGAGCTCTTTTATTGCTCACTTTTTAACATCTCAAAAATGTAAATGATGAAAAGAAGGGTAGGTGTTTGAAGCTGCTGGTTCTTTCTGTCTGAAAAATCAGATAAATACTGATGCCTTTATAGTTAAGGAACGTGTTCCTCAAAACTAGAAAAGTTGAGGCTCATTTTTTTCTCTATAGAACCTCACATGTCAGAAAGAAACTGAGATGTGTCTAGGACTCCTTGCTAGCGCTTCACATTACCGCTAGAGCATGCTCCTCTACCACTGGGAAAATTCTGACATAGTTGACAGCTTCCATCACTTCTAATTTTAAATTGATTAAACATCAGAAATCCTTTGGAATTTCCAGAAGTCAGTCCTTCTTCATGAAGTTCTGTTGGGCCTGACTGAACATCTCAGATTCTCCATCCTGGGATATAACAGGGAAATGCGTATAACTACCCTTGCCAAACATAAACATGTAAGTGAGACCCAGGATGTTCCACCTGAGTCTCCATCAGGAGTACAGTTCACACTATTAGACTATATCTTCTTTGGTAGCACAGCCTCTCTGAGAGCCTTCTTGCTGGAAGGCAAGCCTCATAGTCAGGTGGCACTTCAGTGCCTCTGCTGCTCAGCTCCATATGCTGGAGCAAACTCATCACCTGTACATGACTGTAAATCATCACAACTGGGCAAAGTTCAAGTACCTTGAGAGGAGGGGATAAGCAAGAAAGATGAACTAAACGAATTTCATACACAATATGTAAGACTTAATACAGCTTTATTGCATCCTCATGGCTTGCAGTACTGGCAGGTGACTCTTTGAAATGAGTGATATGCTCTATCATCTTTCTTTTTCATTCTATTTAAAAGCAAAATACTTAGTGTCGTGGTTTAAACCAATCCACACAGGTCGTCCACTCACCCCCCCCACCCCGACCCTCCCCACTCCCGGAGGGATGGGGAGGAGAATCAGGAGAATTTAACTCCCACGGGTTGAGATAAGAACAGCCCAGTAACTAAGGTATAACACAAATCACTGCTGCTACCGCCAATGATAATATTGATAAGAGAAAATAACAAGAGAATACGATACCACCGCCGAACGAGTTCGACCCCCCCGAAGAGAGAGAGCCTGCCCTTCCGGGTAACTCCCAGTTCCCTCTCCGGGCATGACGTGCTGTGGTATGGAATACCTCTTTGGCTAGTTTAGGTCAGGTGTCCTGTCTCTGCTTCCTCCCGGCCTCCCTCGTCCCCAGCAGAGCATGAGACTCAAGAGTCCTTGGCCAGAATAAACATTACTTAGCAACAATTAAAAACAATCGGTATTATCAGCTCTCTGCCCAGGCTGGAAGTCAAAACACAGAGCTTGCAGCAGTTACTAGGAAGGAGCAAAACGGCTCCTGGTAAACCCAGGACACTTAGCAAAGCACTAACTTTAACTTACAGGACAAAGCAACTCCCAGATCTTTATCCACAACAGGTTTCAGTGATCATTGAAACTGCCACATAGAATCAGATCTGAAATAAAACACCTTTTTCTCAATGTAACCATGAATTATAACTAACATACAAAGTGTAGTGTGAAGCATACAATATCCGCTTCTTCAGTATTGTCACGAAAGACAAAACTACTGCAAATACTTGACAGATTTCCCTAATCACATACTCTTTATTACTCACTGGGAGTTATTCTCTAGAAGTGAGTTACTCTTCTAAGTCCTGAGGCTAAACCAACCTCCTACCAGGTCTAATGCTCACTCTGTTACTACATCCATTTAGTTGTCTGGGAGAATTCATCACTGCTCTGCACTTGAAGGCAAGTGCAGGGTCTGACGTTGCAGATAGTACTAACAACTCTAAATTTTCAGTTTAATACTTTACATTTTTGAGATACTAAAACGTGTCACTCGCAGAATGCAATTTCTTACCTTTCCAGATGTTTTGCTCAGAGTGCATCTGCTGTTTATCTGTTGTGAACGAGCCTGCAACAGAAACAGCCTGTGTATAATCAAGAATGCTCCTGGACATGCTGAGCTATTAAAGAATTGGTAGCAGCTGAAGGGAGGGAAAAGGAGCTCAAAGTGCTCGAAGACAGACATTGGTATCATTAAGGCCTTGGGGAGCTAGGTCCAGAGACTCTTGTTTCCTCAGAGTAAGTTTGCAAGTTCTGAACCACGTTCTTGACATAAAATTTAGATTAAAACCTATTTCTTATCAAGCTTTATCCTCTGGTTTTATGTGGCATTATTAAAGGAGACACAGTTCAGTGCAAGCTTCTTGTTTCCTTTGCTCCAGCCCCTTGCATTTCTGAAACTTCTCATCCTGAAAGGCAAATGCTACACTACACAAACCTTTCACTCTTTCTTTCACTTCTACTACCAGCTGGATCAACTGTAGGAATAATTGCTCTATGCAGAAGTAAGTAATACCGTATCTTTCAACCAAGTTCTGACACTCAGAAAATCTCAAATCAGTTTTTGATCTAGTTCTATTTTTTGACGGAATTGATGGTAACAGATGTAGAAGGGGAAGGTGGTTTTGCCTTACATTTCCATTCCTGACCAGTAAAACGTGACTCTAATTTTCAATTAATTTCAATTAATTTTCAATTAATTTTCTCAAATGAGGGACTCTGAAAATGGCATTCTGAAGGTGGTAGCAATGATGGATGTGATTGGTACAGCTCTTAGTCATGCTGCCAGGGAATGATTCATGTGGCATTCTTCATGTCACAAAAATTAGGTTTTAAATCCCTTAGTCATTGTATAAAAGATGACTCAGTAACACCCTGCTTTGAACTTTACAGTGGTTTATAGTTTAATTAGAGAGAATACTCACCCCAATTCTTGTTTTTCTTTTATAGACTTGCTACCTGGGGAGAATAAGCAGCAGCAGTAGCTGTACCAATGATCAGCACTTCTATTACTCCTTTCCCAAAGGAACTTTGCAGATTTTCAGTACTGAAACCTCATAAAGACACAGTCCCTGTCAATGTAAAGCACCTGTAGATTTGCATACACATTGCAATTCATACCTTAGCATGTTCCAGACACATTACCTGGGAAAACAACAAATAAAGAACTCTGGAAAATATGTGAAATAGAACCCAGGACATACACAAATGCTCTGCATAGCCTCTTTAGGCATTGGAAACTTTACTGAACATGAATGTACATACAGGGAGACATTGTCTGCTGGACATAACCCAAACGTACCAAGGAGACTGAAAACATTAACCACAATAATAACCTGTGTGCAAATACAACTGCTCCATCTGACGCCAGGAAAGTCCCCTGAGCAGCTGATTTCTGTAGCAGCGCAGCACAGACAGGGCTTCCCTCACCCTTGAGACCTGTGGCAATGCCTCGGAGGAGGACCCTACCCTGTAGTGCGGTGCACAGGGACATGGGCAGCCAGGTCACTGCAGCCCTCCTGGTGCCAGCAGCTCCAGTTTGGGGTCGAGGGTGGATGCAGAAGCTGCCTACGTGTCTGGTTATAAATGTGTTGTCTGCCTTCCTCACAGGCACAACCTCAGCCTTGCTCTGCCTGTGCTGTGGCACTAAGTACAGTCAAGATGAGGAGCAGCTTGAGTTATGGGATAATAAATGGCCTACAGCAAAAGTGAAGGGGTGCATTAGACACCATCCTCAGGGGGGAAAGGGGAGGGGAAGAAATAAAAATTAAAATCTTTCTGACAAGGGACTAAGGAAAAACCATCTTCAGTCAGAAGTCTGGAGATTGAATCCCTGCTGCAGAGATCAGAGGTTACCTGTTGTTCATTTCTCTCATGAATGTCAATGTACATGGATTAAACATAAATCTGCATTTAGCAACCTTGCAGGTCTCCTACATATCTGGTCTTTTCACTTGGGTTTACTGAGGGATATCACTTCAAAGAATGTCTTTTGAGTACCAAAATAGAAGGAATTAACTAATTTTCCCATTTGAGATATTTTTCCATTCAGTCTTTTATTCTCTGCTATGTATCTAATTCATTCATGTTGACTTGCTGCTTCTGGCACAGTCTTAGAGATTAGATTCCTGAAAATTGACAGAAGTTCAGCTTTTTTGCTAAAACCATAATCAGAAAGATGTGACTTCAGACAGCTCTCATTAAGTGGGAAGAGGGAATTCATCTTAATGTCTTAGTGTGATAGTTATCTCCAGAATAAGACTAGTGTTTAGGACTAACATCCCACCAGGCTTCAAAAGTCTGTGATGACTTACTACTGGGGTAAGCAATAAATAGCCCCCTATTCCAGATTTCACCTTACGTTTTAACAAAAGGCAGACTTTATCTGTTGTTTGCTTTAGGCATCTGATGAATGGTGCTACCTTTCCTGGTAGCATCATGACTCCTCTTTCATCTCCTCTTCTATCCCCATGGCACCTGGCATGTGGGAATGGGAAGGAAGGGAACATTCTAGACACAGGCACTGTCTCCATGTAGGTGGTGGTGATGCCCTCCCTTCAGTGAGGGAACACAACCCTGGGAGCTGATGTGCATGGTCAGGGTGGGGTTGTGCTGTGGGCTCTTTGGCAGAAAACAGGACACCAGTGGTAGGCTTTTTCTGCCAGAGGCAGGAATTGGAGGAGTTGTGAGCTTGGCCTATGGGGTACAAAGGGAAGGGGATTCATCTCACTGAAATGAGAGTTTATATGTACACTTCCTTATTTAAAGAGAAAGTTCTAATTCATTAGCCAGTGCTGCTCTGCAAAGCTGTTAATCACAAGAGGTCACCAAGCATATGCTAGTGTTTGATGAATTTGGTGGTAGGAAGAATTTTAATAGCACTTCAGCACAAACTGGGAAACCTAGAGAAAAGCACTTTCAAAACTGTAATTATTTACTGGGACAATTACACGGCATTTCCTCCTTCTATAGTGTTTTTTTAACCATGTTCAGTTGGTCTTCTTCCTTTGCATTGTACTGCTTGTTTATCTTGTCCTTTTATTAGCTTCTGGTGAACAGCACAATCTGCAAACAATATTAAAACATTTGTTTTCTGAAAAATATAAATCTGCATATAGTATTTTCCTCTTCTTTATAATAGCAGAATAACATTTTATAGGGAGAAGTAGTATCTTTTATTGGTCCATGTATTATCATTCAAGAAAACAGACCATCTTTCTATTACACAAGTCCAGTTTCAGATCTGTATGTGAAGGACCAGACTACAGGCAGAGAACAACTGCTATAAGTTTAACTTCATTGTGGAGACTGGATAGAAAGATGAATTACTACCTTTGGCCAAGAGGAGTCGTAAATAGAAGATAGTAAAGTTATTTAGTTCCTGTGAGGTAGAGTGGCTGTTCCTGTCTAGCACTCAAACTAGACCATCATCTGCTTGCCAGCTTCAGACCCAACAGGCACCGCACAGTCTGTGTCCATACTGTGTAAATTCTCTTACCCTCACAAACAGGGTGGCAACACCCAAAGTTCCTATTGGGAATATTGCCAGGCCAGGCTGACTCCTGCCCTTTCCCTGCAAACATGCTGCTTGCCATGGGGGACTGCAGGCATGCTCTGGGGACGGTACAACTGCATAACAGTGTTAATGGCAGCACACCAGTGCCTGTGCTGAGCTGCTGCTTACCCACTACCATTCACTACATGAAATTATCGCTGGCAGAACAGTTTTCCTTAACACCAAAATACTTCATTTGAGAAGTCAAAATAAGAAGTGCCCTATTAACTTCAGTCTGACACTACAGAATGTCAGATCACTGGGGAAATTATACTGGAGTTTGCAATTTAGAAAAATGCAATCTTACTATCTGAGCTCACTTCATCCTCCCTTATTTTTTACTACAACAAACATGATAGCCTACGTCAAGCATCTTGTTGCATCCTATTTCAGTGTAACAGCAACAGATTTTGAAGTTTCTTTGATGTGCAACTAAACATTACATCTGAAAACTAGTCTAACCCATTCTCACTGCAGTAGACATTGCCATCTATCCTTTGTACCCTCTTGCAGTGCTGCTTGCTCTTTTAATTGTTCTCCTGCATAAACAGGGTAGGCTCCAGTATTACCTTAAAAAATGTAATGTTTACATTATAAAGAGTCAATTTTTGAAGAGGCTTCTGCACAACAGAGCCATCATCTTTTCCCTTTTCATTTCTAAGCATGTATCTTATGTGCTGAATAACTCACTGACCCCTTGTAATTTCTGCTCATTGTCCTCCTGAATGACAGTGTCTGCTCTAACACAGTATAGTTGCCTTTCAAGAAATTATAATTCTTTCCATAATTGCCTTCAAATGTGCTTTGCTGTATTTCAAATATAAATCAGTGTCATCTGGATCTGGATCCAAAATGTGTATAGAGCAGGAATACCTCACTGTCTGGTGGAATACCATACACTCAGGGTCCATATTTGTCAGCACAGATACAGCTTTGCTTTCCCTTAATTTTTCCCCACTGAAATCAAGCACTGAAAGAGACTCCAAATGGCAGCTTAAGCCCTAGAGCTCTCTGGGCAGGGGAAGACTCAGTTCTGCACAAAAGAGGAACTCTCCATCAGCAGGTTTAATCTGTGTAGGTTAGCACTGCCCTAGTGCATTTCTGTAGAGTGTCATATCACAGTATTGCTTTTGGAAACAACATCCAATGGTGAGTGTAAGCACATGCATTTCCGGAGGGAAACTCAGCAAGGTATAGGCTAAGACTTGGGGCCCCATGTGGCTGTAAAAGATCCTCAGGACCCCGTATGGGGCCAGTGCCCTGCCCCACACAGCTGAGTTCCTGCTCCTTGTCAGCAGCCCAGCACTCTCAGCTGAGACCAGGACATGCTGGTGTGTCTGTGCTGTCACTAGGTGATCACCATAGACAACTTAGTTTGAAGCACCCATAGCTATTGGTGGCTTTGATTGATCAATGGTCAAAGGGGAATAGCCTCCAAAGTCCATGTATTTAATTATCCTACTAATTTTATGTTACCATCTGATGTTAAATTTTGCAAGTAATAACTGAATTTTCAAAAAGATTAATTTCTACAGGGCTTTTGTCTCCTTCTAGTTCAATGCAACCCAAATTCGCTAAATTGAACTACTTATCACAATTTCAGTTTTAATCACATTTTGCTACGAATTATTAACCTCGAACTTTACTGGATGGCTACCTAGAAATTGTCTTCCTCTCATAAAGAAAGAAGAAGATATGACTGCACATCAGGTCAATAAAACCAGTTTAAATTTTGAATGTAGGTGGTTCATAAAAGAACCCCCTAAATAAACTATAAATGAAAAAGTTGTTTTTTTCTTGTCTTTATTACACTTCACAACAGAATTTGCTCAGACTCTTCCTTTACGACTTTAACTACCCATTCTCTGTTCATTCTGGTGTCTATTTGCATGGTAAGTTATTAAATCCTTATTAATAGCTATCATTATTAGAGAAGCATGTCATAAATGTAAAGACTTTGATGCTCTGTTTCCTTTTACATAGGAGAAATTGTTACATTTCTACCAGAAGCAAGACTGTGTCTTTATATTCTGTATCTTCTCCTTCTTTATATGTAACGTCATTCTGATATTTTTGATCGTTCATTCCTAAAAGAAAAAAAGAAAAAGGAATATTGGATTTCTTTTATAATGAATGTATAAATTAATTGATTTTTCTACTGAATAACTAACGGTGTGTCTGGAAATTAAGTCTACTCTTGCTCTTTCCTTCTGGTCTTCTCACAGGATTGAGAAGGATTTGTTCTCCGTTTCCCAATCAAAAAAAAAATCTCAAAATCCTTGGGTTTTACCATGGTAATTACATGTCCACAGGCATCCAGTAATAAAGCAGTAGACTTATTTGAGAGGAAGATATGGTTTCATATTAAGCTGTGGTAGGTACACACATATATGTATATGTGTATAAATATATATACATCTGTGTATGAATACAATCAAGAATAACAATCTAAATGACCTCTTTGATTACTTTAATCCTAAAAAAGAGATAGCTTACATTTGTGTTTAGATATTTTAAGCTTTTATTTCCTGAAATAACACCAATGCAAGAGTTGCCATATTTAGTCAGAGTTGTTCCTTGAGAAACTCATACCAACATTTATTCTTCAGATCGGACTCATAACATGAATAATACTTGCATAGGCCATCAGGCAGTTTCTGTAAGCACATCCCTTTTCTCAGAGCTATCATGTTTATTTGGTTTGGGTTTGTTGTTTTTTGTTTGTAGTTTGGTTTTTAATACTTCTTAAACATCATTATTATTTATTTTTTCTGCAGAAGCCTATTGCTCTACTTCAGATGCTTTTATTAAGCCATGACAAAATCCAGCTGGCTAGCTGTCATCAGCCTGTTAAGATCTATCTGATTTTCCCTCAGGAGATCTATCCAGCCGTTATAAAACAGCACAAGCAAGGAATCAATTTCTTGTTCTTTCTTGGATGCTAGCTTTAAACTGAAAGCTCAACCCCCCCATGTTTATGCAAATAAGTGCAATAACTGCAGATTTGAAAAGAGATTATCTGACAAATGCCAATAATTCCCGGTAGCAGCACTTTATATTTCAGAAGATGAAATCAACACCACAGGTCTGAGAGACTTCAGCGCTGGTGCTTTCAGACTCCTCACTTCTGTGAAACTGGTAATAGCTTCACTACCACGAACCTCAGCAGCGACAGTCCGGCAGGAGTGCGTGTGTTGTCAGGCCTGTATGCTTTACCATGGCACACTGGCAAAGCAGTGCGCTACAATCAGACAGTTCTTCACTAGTTCTTCTTTCCAAGCACTTGTTTTCAGCACATGGGAAGATCCCCTCTCAGGTGTCATTTCCCTACCCAGAGGAGAACATCTCCATAACTTCTGGAAATCTCAGAGCCATGTAGACATGTTCTCTTGAAACAAAAGCATACAAAACCAAGCCATGATGTCAAATACTGTGGTATTTACCTCTTACTCAAAATTGTGGCAACATCTATTACTGAAATAAAATTGAAGTAGCTCTCAGAAAAAATATTTCACAAATTTATATGCAAAAGTGGCAACAAAAGGGAACTTGCATGTTCTGAAGTAGCACAGATCACTATGCATTCAATATTAACAAAATGTACCAAATGCCTTTTTCCTCACTGTTAAGCTCTATACATCAAATCATTGCTAAAGCGCATGTGTGCTAAACCTCACAAGAACTCTCAAAACAATTTGAAAAATTACATTGTGCATTTGCAATAAAAGAAAGCAAAATCCAATATACTGCTGAGGAATAGGAAAATTACGCATCTTCATCACATAACAAAGTTCACCTGAATGGGAGCAAATAAACCGTCAGCTGATGCAATCTAAAGCTGCTAGGGAAAGCGCTGGGAGTGAGGTTTGTAGAGGGGAAATTAAACTTGACTTGCTAACCCGTCTGGGAAATCTGCTCCTGTGTTTGACCACCATCACAGTAAAAGGGTTTTTAACAAATGTTTAAGTGGAATTTGCTTTATTTCAGTTTGTGCCCACTGCCTCTTGCCCTGTCACTGAGAATCATTGAGAAGAACCTGTGTTTACCTTATAGAATAGAATCTTAGAATCATAGAATAATTAGGGTTGGAAAGAAATTTAAGATCACCTAGTTCCAGCCCCTCTGCCATGGGCAGGGACACCTCACACTAAACCATGCCACCCAAGGCTTCGTCCAACCCGGCCCTGAACACTGCTGGGGATGGAGCATTCACAGCTTTCTTGGGCAACCCATTCCAGTGCCTCACCACCCTCACAGTAAAGAATTTCCTCCTTATATCCAATCTAAACTTCCCCTATTGAAGTTTTAACCCGTCACCCCTTGTCCTATCACTACAGTCCCTAATGAAAAGTACCTCCCCAGCATCCTCATAAGCCCCTCTTCAGATACTGGAAGGCTGCTAGGACGTCTCCATGCAGCCTTCTCTTCTCCAGGCTGAACAGCCCCAACTTTCTAAGCTTGTCTTCATACGGGAGGTGCTCCAGTCCCCTCATCATCCTCGTGGCCCTCCTCTGCACTTGTTCCAACAGTTCCATGTCCTTTTTATGTTGAGGACACCAGAACTGCACACAATACTCCAGGTGAGGTCTCACAAGAGCAGAGTAGAGGGGCAGGATCACCTCCTTCGACCTGCTGGTCACGCTCGTCTTGATGCAGCCTAGGATACAGCTAGCTATCTGGGCTGCGAGTGCACACTGCCAGCTCATGTTCATTTTCTCACCGACCAACAGCCCCAAGTCCTTCTCCACAGGGCTGCTCTGAATCCCTTCTTTGCCCAATCTGTAGCTGTGTCTGGGATTGCTTTGACCCAGGTGTAGGACCTTGCACTTGGCATGGTTAAACTTCATAAGGTTGGCATCAGCCCACCTCACAAGTGTGTCGAGGTCCCTCTGGATGGCATTCCTTCCCTCCAGTATATTAACCGAACCACACAGCTTGGTGTCATCGGCAAACTTGCTGAGGGCGCACTCAATCCCACTGTCCATGTCAACAACAAAGATGTTAAACAAGACCTGTCCCAACACCGATCCCTTAGGGTCACTACTTGTTACTGGTCTCCATCTGGACATTGAGCCATTGACCACAACTCTTTGCATGTGGCCATCCAGCCAGTTCTTTATCCACTGAGTGGTCCCCCTATCAAATTGATGTCTCTCCAATTTAAAGACATGGATGTTGTGTGGGACAGTATTGAACACTTTGCACAAGTCCAGGTAGCTGACATCAGCTGCTCTACCCCTGTCCATCAGTTCCGCAGCCCTATCATAGAAGGCCACCAGATCGGTCAGGTAGGATTTCCCCTTAGTGAAGCCATGCTAGCTGTCACCAAGCACCTTGTTGTTTTTCATGTGCCTTAGCATGTTGTCCAGGAGAATGTGCTCCAAGGTTTTACCAGGCACAGAGGTGAGACTGACTGGTCTGTAATTCTCCGGGTCTTCCATTTTCCCCTTCTTGAAAATGGGGGTTATATTACCCTTTTTTCCAGTCATCGGGAACTTCACCTGACTGCCATGATTTTTCAAATATGCTGGACAGTGGCTTAGCAACTTCATTTGCCAGCTCCGTCAGGACCCACAAATGGATTTCATCAGGTCCCATAGACTTGTGTACATTCAGGTTCTTAAGATGGTCTTGAACCAGTTCCTCTCCTACAGCGGGCCTAGGGTCTTCATTTTCACAGTCCCTGCATCTGCCTTCTAAGAGCTGGGTGGTGCAGTCAGAGCCTTTGCCAGTGAAGACTGAGGCAAAGAAGTCATTCAGAACCTCAGCCTTCTCCAAATCCTGTGTAGCCAGCTCCCTTGACAGCTTCCGAAGGGTGCCCGCGTTGTCCCTAGTCTGTTTTTTATTCGCTACGTACCTATAGAATCCCTTCTTGTTATCTTTCACATCCCTAGCCAAGTTTAATTCTAACTGGGCCTTAGCTTTCCTAACCTGGTCCCTAGATTCCCTGACAATATCTCTGTACTCTTCCCATGCCGCCTGTCCTTGTTTCCACCATTTATAAGCCTTTTTTCCTTCGAAGTTTCCTCAGCAGCTCCTTATCTATCCAAGGAGGTCTCTTGGCCCTCCTGATGCACTTCCTTCTAGTTGGGATGCAGCACTCCTGAGCTTGTAGTAGGTGATCCTTGAATATCAACCAAGAGTCTTGGGCCCCCCTGCCCTCCAGGGCTATATCCCATGGAACCTTACGAAGCAGGTTCCTAAAGAGGCCAAAGTCTGCTCTTTTGAAGTCCAGGGCAGTGAGCTTGCTGCACGCTCTTCTCACTGTCCTGAGGATCACAAATTTGACCATCTCATGATCACCACATCCAAGGCTGCCCTGGAGTGTCACATTTCCAGTGAGCCCTTCTCTGTTGGTGAGCACGAGGTCAAGCATGGCACTTCTAATTGTCAGCTCCTCTATTACTTGCAGAAGGAAGTTGTCTTCCACACAATTAAGGAACCTCCTGGATTGCTTGTGCCGGGCCGTACCGTCATTCCAACAGATGTAAGGGTGGTTGAAGTCACCCATGAAATCAAGGGCGTGTGAGCGTGAGGCTATTCCTATCTGTCTGTAGAATGCTTCATCCACAGGTTCCTCTTGATCAGGCGGTCTGTAACAGATCCCCACAGTAATGTCTCCTATAGCTGTTTTCCCTTTAACCCTGACCCACAAACTCTCTGTTAACTGCTCACCTGTCCCTAGACAGAGTTCCATACTCTCCAGCCTATCCCTAACATAAAAGGCAACTCCCTCTCCCTGTCTGCTGGGCCTGTCTTTTCTAAAGAGCCTGTAACCTTCCATTCCAACAGTCCAGTCATAGGAGCCATCCCACCATGCTTCTGTGATGCCTATTACATCATACCCCCGTAGATGTGCACACATCTCTAATTCCTCTTGTTTGTTCCCCATGCTATGGGCGTTTGTATAGAAGCATCTGATCTGAGCTCCAAATGAAGCCGGCTCATTGGCTGGAGTGGCTGGAATCTCTCTACATTGCTCCAAGCATTTATCATAGGTGCTGGCAACTGACTGGATGTGTTGGGATGGAATGATGTCCCCCTCCCGCAACACAGTTTAAAGCTTTCTTGACCAGTCTGGCAAGCCTCCTACCAAAATTGCTCTTCCCCTTTGTCAGACCAACTCCACCAGCCCCCAGTAGACCTGGCCTACTAAGTTGGGTCCCGTGTCCAAGACACCCAAACCCCTGACTGTGGCACCACCCTTCTAACCAGTTATTAACCCGGCCAATCCTCCTAGCCTTTTTAGGGTCCTCCCCTGTATCCTGGAGAATTGACGAAAAGACAATCTGAGCTCCAGAGCCCCTAACCACCTCTCCCAGGGCTCTGTAGTCCTTTATGTTCTCTGGGCTACTGCTATCTATATCACTAGCACCCACATGGATCACTAGAAGTGGGCAAGAGTCAGTGGGACTTACTAGAGCAGGCAGCCTCTCTGCAACATCCCTGATCCGTGCCCCAGGGAGGCAACACACCTCCCTTGAGACTGGGTCAGGCTGACAGATGGGTGCCTCTGGTCCTTTCAGAGTCCCCTACTACTACGACGCACCGCTTTTTCATGGCAGCACCATTAGAGATCTTCTTTAGCAGTGCACCAGCCAGTTGTTCATGGTGTGAATGTGTTTCCTCATCAGCCTCCTGCAGGACAGCAAAGCGGTTCTGGGTGGGGACAACAGATTTAGGAGGAAGCCCCTTGCTTTTAATTGCCCTCTTCCTCCTTTTTTTTGTTTTTTTTTTTTTTTTTTTGTCACTAATTCCCAGCTCCCCAGGTTACCGGCCTCCTTCTTTCCTTCATGAGCTGGAGGGGAAGCTTGAGGCCCCTGCACAGTTTGGGGCTGGAGCAAGCAGCCCTGCTTCCTCTCAGCTACCCTGACATCTTGAAGCCCGTTAATAGCATTCCGCAGCTCAGCCCCTGCTGCAGGAGGGCCTCCATCAGGGCGCACCGAGTGCAGCCCTGCCCATCGTGGTCCTTTCCCTCACAAGCCCAGTGCAGGCACTCTCTGCACTCCGAGCTCTGCACTGCAGCCTCCCCTCTCATCGGCTCTGTCTGGGTGCCTACGCTGCCACCGCCGGGGCAGCCAGAGCAGAGCTCCCAGACCAGGCCTTGGTCGTAACGCAAACGCTCACCTTCCCACTCGCCTGCCCGTGGAAACTGCCTCGACCCGCCCTGGTCACTCACTCTCCCCGGGGCAGGTTTTTACCCCCTCAGGGCTGGTGCCGCTGCTCCTGGCTCCGCCCCCTGTGAGTCCCGGCTCGCGCCAGCGGAGCTGCCGGCTCCTGGGCAGGTCCTGTCGAGGACTGGAGGCTCCCTCGGTAGCTCTGGCCGCTCTGAGTTGGGGCTCCTGGACGCTGAGCTCCCCCTGCTCCGGTGTTGATGTCGTCCTCTCTCGAACTACTCACCTCAGCAATTCACCTTCTCTCCCATCAGATGTTTTTATACACTGGTAATATCCCCCTGAGCCTCCTGTTCTCCAGGTTGACCAACCTCAGCTCTCTCAGCCTCTCCTCGTATGTCAGATTCCCCAGCTCCTTCATCTCTGTGGACCTTCACTGGATTCACTTCAGTATGTCCATGTCTCTCTCATGCTGAGGAGCCTAGCAATGGGCACAGTACCCCACATTTGTCTTGCCAGTGCTGAACAGAAGGGAAGGATCATCTTTCTTTACCTACTGGCCACGGTCTAGCATATCGCAGATTAGTGGCCTTCTTGCTGCAGTGTCTTGTTGCTGCTCTGTGGTCAATTTGCTCACCAGGATCCACAGTGCCTCATCTCTGTGTCATCTCCAGCAGGTCAGGCTGTACTAATATATGGGGCTATTCATCCCCATGCAGACAACTTGGGTTCGGTACTAAGTAAAAAGTTTAAGAAACCTACAGCCTGGGATCCACAAATGTCACCAAGGTCTGATGTGAGAATGAGCCACTTGTCTTTAGTACTAGTGATAGAGCATTTACCCAAGAAATGAGAGACATACACTTGGCTTCAGTCTGGCCTCTGGGGAATTCAGCCTTTGTGTATATCCTGCTCCCCAGGAGAGTGAGTTTCCTGTGCATTACCTGCAGGAATATCAGAGCAGACCAAGTGCTTCCACTCCTTTACTTGAGGCTGAGTCCAAGCACAAGTGGCTGACATCATGAGAAAAGCAAGGCAGTACCCATCGAGTAGGGGAAGAACCAACTAAGTTGATTGTGGGGCCCAAAGACTAAAGTGAATTCTGGTCTCTGCCCAAGATTTTTTTTTTTCCTTTTTTTTTATTTATTTTGAGTTTGGTTTTATGTTTGTTTAATGCCCTCCAATGCAACATGCTTAAGTAATCCTTGCAGTAGATTCATGTGAATCCTCTCCTGTTTAAACACTGCAACTGCTAAACTACTGTCAAACTGCTCTTCCTTCAGGAAACAAAGCTTGGCTTTTTGGAATGTTCATACCCTCACAGATGACAAAGGATGTTGTTACATTATCTGCCCACTGCCAGAGACAGGAAGGCAAAAGGTATGTATTCAAGTGGTTGTTGAAAAACTAAAGTTTCAGTATGATTATCCCATCAATGTTTATTTAGAGCAGCAACAAAATTTCATCACATGAATCTCCACAGTGGCATGCATCAAAGAGTTACAAAATGCTTCTTTTGAACAAAAATTGTTCTTCATTTTTAGAAGAATTACATTTATGAGCCGTACATTTCTCTGAACAATTTCACAATCATATTAATAAACAAATTTATAAACCACATGCAGTGACAAAATGAAGTCAGAAGTACTCCAGGTAGGACCAAAAGAAATTTCTTCTAAACCAGCTGCTCTTCGGTGAATTCAAATTTCCGGCATTCAGCCCCCATATTAAGGAATTCTGGAGTCCCAATCACTTTGAACTAATTTCATGCCTGTATTCCTGTATCACAGTAGTAATGAAAGAATCAGGGGAAAATAATCACTTATTGAAAAGAACAAAACAGCAAAGAAACAATTCTGAAGAAGAGATAACAAAGTACTGAAAGATCACTTTGAAATTTCACTGCAGTTTGTGACAACTAAAACTATACACGGTAGAATTCAAACAATAGTGGAGAAATAAATAAGCATTTGCAGCATTGTTGAAAAAATAATTTAACTTGGCACATTCTTGAAATATTTTTTTTTCCATGGCGACAATGATCAGATCTGTATTTTTTTATTTTTATTTCTTTAGAACAGCTTTTGAAAGAGCAACCAAGAAGTATTTGTCTACTTCCAAAGGCCAAGACATTGATCTGAGTGCTCACTGTGTACTGGAGGAGCAAAGGTGGCAGCTCCTGGAGCAGGATCAGCCCTTCAGTCTGTTGTATTGGATAACTGGTTTTGAGGGAAGCTAGAGAGAGCTTTACCGTTTGGCTTGTGCCACTCACTTCTATGGGAGCATCATAAACCGCTTCACACTACATTGGAGCTGCTTTGGTATATCTTTAACTTTGCCCTCAAAGAAATTATTAACTAACTTGAACCAAAGTGTGTTTTAAATACACTTCTAAATAACCTTTCTTATCTATCTCCATGATTTACCAACACTTAAAAGTTCCAGCATCTCAGTATTTCACAAGGGAATCAGTGTAGCTCCAGAAACCAAATGCTACACCAGCATCTTTTGTTACATGCTGGAGAATGTTGCGTATAAAAATGCAAAAAAGAATGCAGTCTCTTACCTCAAAGCCATTAAATGAGAATATACACACAAATTTCAGTATTGCTGCCTATCAGATAATTCTTTCAACCTAAATGTTGCACGGGCACTTGTTATCCACAAAATAAGTATAGAGAGATAAATAGTTAGATTACTGCAGTCAGTAACTGACATCCAGTCACTTTCACTTCTAGCAAAAAAGTTTTATATTATTACTAATAAACTTAAAATCACACTTTTTAAAAATAAATACATGCCCTGAAATCTAATCTACAACATCCAGGCACAAGAAAAAAGTTGGTTGCTGTTACAAACAGAAGGGCAAGTGCAGACATAGATCTAAAATCACATTAACAAGATATCTAACAAAGTTTCATAGTGTTAGCTGTATGAATCTGTACAAAATTAGCATAGATTTCATGAATGTTAGCCATCAAGATATAGTCACAGCACATTTTTAATTAAAATCACACTCTAACTTGAACCTGCAATTTTAGATATTGCATTGGTGCACACATTTTTCATTTCAATCGTTTTTGTTAGAGCACATATATATCATGATTAAGTAATACCTTTTGTTTTTATTCTAAGTGATGGTGCATGCACAATCACCTACACAGATTTTAGCCCTTGATGAAATCTTGTGAAGAATATGGGCTTACATACCTCACCTGAGCACCGGGGTTAAAAAAAGAACTATGGAGACAGAGGCTGAGAAAGCAGAAAATTACTTTTTAAGCAAAAGGCAAATAAAGGAGAGATTATATGTCTGATAGCATCCGTTTATAATTTCAGTCTGTATTCTGAAAAGAGCCAAGATTAAAGTGTAAGCTTATTTTGCTGTTATTACATAAATACTTAGTTCAGTTCTTCACCCAGCCAGTTGTGTTCTTGATAGTGCAGGCAGGTTTCCGTGGCATGCATTGTCTTTGCCTGCTGCTTGTCCTGGAGGTATCCTCACACTTTTGAAGTAAGAAAAGGACCCAGTTGTGGCACCCCTTTAGAAAGTCTGGGAGGTAGGGCCTGGTCTTGAAGCACTGGACAGATGTCTAACTGACAACAGCATTTGAAGAGTGGAAGGATTTCCACATGCCAGTTCCGCCAGCAGCCACGTCTGCATGCTCCTCCTCCAGTACCACCCCAGATATTCACTTTGATCAGCTGTGAGAGGTGGTGGCTGACTGTGCACAAAGGATTTGCTCAGGCAGATAGAGGAACCTGCTTTTACTTTGAATATATCTCTTGGCTAAGTAGATGTAAATGCCTGTGTAAGATTTCCCAGATAATTTCATTTTACTGTGACAGTTGCTTTGGAGGAAACATTACACAGGTTGAGGTACCTCTCCTTGACTTCTTACAATGGCAATCTAGGTTTAAGCAAGTGTGAGCAGTAAAATGCTGTAGAACTCTGTAATTTCACTTTAGGCTCTATTAAGGAGAGGTATGTTCAAAGTGTATGTCACTGCAGTGGTATTGTATGTATGAGATAGAACTGCTATAAATTCTAGCTCTAGAAAAACATCGTATTTTTCTGACTCTTGAACACTGGTCAGCTTTGCCCACCTGGCTTCATGTGGCTTACTCTGCCATTTTATTTTTATTCAAAAGCAGCACAGAGTCTGGACCCCCCTTGCAGAGGTGTGCATGTTCATATGCCATGGGGATGGAGCATCTGCACAGAAACAGACCCCGTGCATGTGTCTGGTGGCCTGTGGTGCTCAGGCAGACAAGCTGGCAAGCCTCAGCCCCTAGTAAACAAAGTAAAAAGAGCCCCAGTGCAGAGGATATACAAAACATTGCAACACAGCCTACATGGGTCCAGCTTCTGGCTCTGCTCCAGCCAAAGCTCTGCCAGCTCCTGTGCTTCCTGGGACAGGCTCCAGTGTACAGCCTGCCCCTGATGAATGCCCACTCGTGAGGTGTTCTTTTTCCCCCCATAATTTCAGGTAAATGTCTCAAAGAGAACGATACCCCTGTGGTCTCACTCCCTCTGCTCGCCAAAATGAAAAGGCATGTGCTGATGGGAATAAAAAATGATAGAAAGTCCTTTCTGGCGGAAGTTTGTTACACCTGTATTGCTGGTTGGAAACCTCCTGCTGTTAGTCCCTTCCATGCCCTGCCATCATTCAGCCAAGCTAGAAAGTATCTGTGAAGCTCTTCAAGTTTAAAACAAAAGTTAAAGCAAGGATGCAGATGGAGCAGGATACAGACTGTTCTCTTCTTCCTTGCCATCTAGACGGTGTTGAATAGAGGCTTTTGGATGCAGCAGTCAAGGATTCACATCGAAATCCAAATGTGAGGCCTATCAATATTTTCAGTTCTCTTTAATTTTGCAAACATGGACATGAAAGTGGTTTGAATTGGGGAAGCAGTTGTATATGCAAAGGAAAACTGGATGGGAAAGCCTTACAATGCTAGTGAGTCTACCTTTTACATCCACACCAGATAGTTTTTTTTACTGGAACATTTAGGAGTTTACAGCTTTTTAAATTTCATGTAAAAAAGTTGTGCAAAATGTTCATAGCAAACAACAATACGCAGGCATCTTCCAGAGTTGCTGCACAGGAATGAGTAAATGAAGTTCTAGCAAGACCATGAGCTGGTCTAGAGCAAAGCCAAAGTCATATGGTATGTTTTGACTGCACCTACAGTGGGGAGATTGTGGTCCCAGGCTGCTTGAAGGAAGAGCATTCCATCATCTCTACTGGCAAGTGAGAAGCCATTGTGACTTCTCTTCTGAGAACGCCTTTTATGTCGTGAAGTATTTTAGTTAGTAATTTTTGAGACAAAAAGTGAAAAGAGAGTCACTTTTCACTGAATTTTCCTCTTTTCCCCAGACATTATCTATACAAAATTTGTAAGCACCCTGTAGCAGTCTGACGCACAACTATTATTGAACCAAGACAATATTAACTAGTGAAAGTTTGTCCAATAATCTTTAGTACCTGTCAAGTTCCAACAGGCTTCTGTATTAGCTGAAATTTACATTAAATGTGGTACGTATATAGTATAATCATAGAATAATAAAATCACAGAATGGTTTGGGTTGGAAGGGCCCTTAAAAATCACCCAGTTCCAACCCCTCTGCCATGGGCAGGGACACCTTCCACTAGACCAGGTTGATCAAAGTCCCATCCAGCCTGGCCTTGAACACTGCCAGGGACGGGGCAGCCGCAGCTTCGCTGGGAAACCTGTTCCAGTGTCTCACCACCCTCATAGCAAAGAACTTCTTCCTAATGTCTAATCTAAATCTACCTTCTTTCAATTTAAAAGTATTCCCCCTTGTCCTACCCTTACATGCCCTCGTAAAAAGTCCAGATTGCCAAAAAATAAAGATTTTTTTTTAAAGCTTCTTATTGAGTTTTTGTTTATTCCCTGCTGCAAATTGATTCATTGAATGGTCTTTCTATTTCATGCAGTTCAAAGTAAAAAAAAAAAAAAAAAGAAAGACAAAAAAACTGTGTTCTTTTCCATCGGATATCTGCTCATTGAAGTGTGTTATGATGCTTGCGATTAGATTTGCACTGCTGTGGGATGGGGGAGTCAAACACAGGTGATCACTGCAGTTGGCAGCGTTTCTGTCTGTTGTGAGATGAACACTGCTGGTTCTTCCTGATGCAGCCACACAGAAAGGAAGCTCCTCTCCTTGCCTCTCAGCCTCCTGGGGAGCATCATCTGCTGCCCTGCTCTGCTTCTGAGGAGATGTCCTGGGCAGCCTTGCTCTTTCTGAGAATGCAGACCACTCTTTGGCTGATACATAAGACGAAGGACTTGAGTATTCCACTGTAGTCAACTCATGTGCTTAAAACTATGTTAAGTACTCTATTCAGTTAGACTCAGTAGTATATTCTTTTTCTCCCCAGGCTGCGGCTTTTCCTTCTAGGACACAGACAGGTGTGTAGAGATATATGGTAACTCCTGCAATTGTGTGACCAGAAATGCTTTTATGTTTCATACAGGTTGGCGGGAACACAGCATCCAAAGGTTTTATTTGGCTGTGTTCTCCAAACAAGGTGGCCTCAGGCCTGAAAATAAGGAGAGAAAACGTAAACTGAGAAAGACATATTTTTCATTTTCATATCATCTGCAAAAGGAAATGAAAAGCTAAGACTTTCTGTGGATATTTTATATGGTAAGAGCTAAGGTGTACAGGTTTACAAGCATTAAAGTAGTATTGTGTAAAAAGACCACTATGAAAACAGTAACATGCATCATCATGTGTGCAATTCTGTTGTCCTCAACATAAAAAGGACATGGAACTGTTGGAACAAGTCCAGAAGAGGGACACGAGGATGATCAGGGGACTGGAGCACTCTCCGTACGAAGACAGGCTGAGAAAGTTGGGGCTGTTCAGCCCGGAGAAGAGAAGGCTGCATGGAGACCTCATAGCAGCCTTCCAATATCTGAAGGGGAGCTATAGGGATGCTGGGGAGGAACTGTTTGTTAGGGACTGTAGTGGTAGGACAAGGGGTAATGGGTTCAAACTTACACAGGGGAAGTTTAGATTGGACATAAGGAGGAAGTTCTTTATTGTAAGGGTGGTGAGGCGCTGGAATTGGTTGCCCAGGGAGGTTGTGATTGCTTCATCCCTGGCGATGCTCAAGGCCAGGTTGGACAGAGCCTTGGGGTGACATGTTTTAGTGTGAGGTGTCCCTACCCATGGCAAGGGGGTTGGAACTAGATGATCTTGAGGTCCTTTCCAACCCTAACTATTCTATGATTCTATGATCACATAGAAGAGAGATGGGTTAGAGAGATGTGCTGCACACAGGGATGGGGCAGGTAGCATGGAGATGGATGTGACTTTCAGCATTCTCAAGACCAGAATGCTGCTGTGGAGGAGGTCTGTGTCTTCTCTTCGCACCAGCTGCATGGTGGCACTGGGCTACTTAACCCCAAGCAGGAGCCAGGGTGTGAGGCACAAGAAAACTCCCTGTTGCCTTCCTGTGGGCAGCCAGAGCACACAAGGAGTAATCACTGAGCTCAGACACCAATGCCCACCCTCCTGCCAGACATGTGCATGAGGCACCATGCCCAAGCACTACTCTGATACTCCACCACTGCCCTCTGTTCATCAGGGAGTAAAGCTTAATCTGCATGCTTCTCATCATCCTTCCCTATACCCAGATCCTCCCAGTCATGTTATGCTTGGCACAAAGCACTTTGAAAGCATCACTTTCCAGAGCTGGGCAGTTCTCCCTCCCTGCCATGCCCTGTTTGGTGGTGAAGCATCTGTCATTGACAGCTTTGCCTGGTCTCAGCTGAGAGCTAGCTCAGCACTGCCCTGTGCACATGAACATGCTCTGGTTCATAAGAACTCTACACCAAACATTAAAATACCTCAGATGATAAACACTTGTCGCCAAGGGACAGTTTTGCAGAGGACAGATAGGTATTGGTGACAGTAATATCTTCTAGCTCAGTGCTGAAGTGATCAGACTCTTTGACGACGTTATAATTTAGGGCCATGTTGTAATTGTCCGGTTTCTTTTCCCGTTTCTGCTGGTAGTTGCAGAGTTTCCTGAAGGCTGCTCTGAATTTCTGGGACATGAGGTTGTAAATTACGGGATTGATAGCACTATTTAAATAGATACAGATTCTGCAAAATAGCAGGAACCAGTTTTCTTGGAAGGGGCTGGAGAGAAAGGAATTGACCACAACCAGCGTGCGGTAGGGCATCCATAGAAATGCAAATAGGATCACAACCACGGCCAACATCTTGGTAACCTGGGGGAACACAGAGGAAGACAGAAGAGGGGTGGGTTAGAACTCATATTGGAAGGAACTTGTGCATTCCTACATCTCTAGGGCCTACACAAAACTATAGACAGGCTCTCCAGCTGGGAATTACTCATCAATGTTTGATGAAGAAAGGTTTTCTACAGTGACAAGGACAAAAATACCTCTTTCCAAATTCTTCCTAGTTTTAGTTAAATGACTCTTTCCAGGTGACATTCCAATAAACTAATTATTGTAGACCTTGAACTTTGCAACTTCTCAAGCTGGAAGGAGGTATTAATTCAAATGGAAAAAAAAAAGGAGTCTAAAGCCATTTGTTTCAACCACATTAGATCTCCTTCTCCGGACTTGTATAGTCTGTAGAGTAACTGAACCTGAAACTTGTTTAGATTATCTGCTTCAACAGCCACCCTAAAAATATTTCCAAAAGCCAAAAATAATGCAAATAAGAATTAGATATATTTGTATTTCTCAAATCCTCAATATTTAATTAGATCTTCATTATTTGATATTTACTCTGAAATGTCATTTAAAGTTTACATAGCCAGGAAAAAAAAATCAGTAATATTTGATCATTATGAGAACTTTGACCTACTGTGTGAATTTGGTTTGAATAAAGGAAAAAACAGCCTTTGGGTATACCCAGGATAGCTGAAATGAAGTGAACAAGAAATAATAAAAATATAAGGAAAAAAATCCACCACTGTAAAAGAACTTTTTCTTATATATATAGTTTAATTCTGAATTCTAGTGTATATGGTATTTTCTAGTCTCTACATTAAAGGAACTCTGAAAGATATTAATAAACAAGGTAGAAAGTACAGTGAGATGTCACAGTGGGATAGTACAGTGGCACGGCCTCATCAAAGTCATGAGATGACTTGGCTAACTCTGTGTGCATGAACTGCAAATCATTTGCATTGGTTTTGGTGAGCTACAATTGCTTCTTTTGGCTGTGATGTGTTTTACTGTTTCTTGTTGACATAAAACTATTGCTGCCTATTGACAGACTAAAGAACTTCTTTTTACCTTCACTGTAGTCCTTCATACTGGGTATGTGAAGTTACACTTCAATGAAACAGCAACTCCTGTAACCACAGGATACATTCTAGTTGTATAGGTTATAATTTCATTGCTTGCAGAAAGGATAGATGTTGATAATCATGAATTTCAATTGCTTGCAGGGGGAAAGTCAGCTCCACTAAAATCACTCATAAATACATTCCAGGTAAACATGATTAAAAGACTTTGAACGAATCCATATTAATCCATATTTCAAGTGTACTTGGAATACTAGGAAGTGCTTGAGATTGAATGTCTTTCTGGCTGCACACAACAATTCTTCAAGCCCTGTCTTTTGGTTTCTTAGAACATTCTGAAAAACATTTAAAATGTTTTTGTCTAAACAGATTTCCAATATTTTGAATCTGAACTAGTATTCTCTGTTTCCTTCCTGCTCCAAAACCTTGTCATTCTAGGGAAATGCTTTTACAAGATATTTTCATCCATGGTACTAACAGTTCACTAATTGCTTCCTTCTCCTTTGAAATACTAATCTTTCTTAGACTGATAGTTAAAAGTAATAGTCGTACTTACTAGGTTAGTGTGCTATAGAGTCACTTTGGTGTTTTAAAGGCATGTAATTGTATTGTTCTTATTATTCTTTCTTGTTCTTGGTGGTGTTCATTGCAATGCAGAGATACTGCAATTGCCAGTCTGTGATTTTGCAATCCAAAAGAAGTTGTATATTAAGGAAGATTAAATAAATAAAAGGTTATAGTCTGTATATAATATTACTGCAAGTGAAACCAAGTGATACGATTGGGTATTCTATGTAAGCCATACAAAACATATATGTTGCATTGCAAGCTGGAATCTGTGCTTGCTCTACTGTGAGAGAGCAGAGGGGTTTCTATGAGGGGCAGATAATCACGTACTGCATCAGAGTCTTAGAGAGGACTTTCTCTAGAGGGTAACCTACCTGTTTAAATCTGCTGTGGAGAGGTCTTAGATATTTTGATTGGACTAAGCAACTAACTTTGTGAGATATACATAGTGTAATCCTCCCTCTCTACTCAGCCTTGGTGAGGCCTCACCTGGACTTTTGTCCGGTTCTGGGCTCCCCAGTGCACAAGAGACATGTAGCTTCTGAAGCAGCTCCATCCAAGGGCTATTAGAATGATTAAGGGTTTGGAGCATCTCTCATATGAGAAAGGTTGAGGGAGCTGGACCTGTTTAGCCTAGAGGAAGCTCAGGGAGGCTCTGATCAATGTGCATAATTATCTGAAGGGAGGGTGTTAAGAGGATAGGCCAGATTCTTCTTGGTGGTGCCAGGTGATAGGACAAGAGGCAATGTGTATAAACTAAAGCACAAGAAGTTCCACCTAAACATGAGGAAGAGCTTCTTTACTGTGAGAGTGACTGAGCATTGGAATAGGATCCCAAAGAGGCTGTGGAGTTTCCTTCACTGGAGATAAAGAGCTGTTTGTAATCTGAATCTATAATATACGTGAATATATGTTAAATATGAACTGCTGCTTGATAGAGGCAATGAGCTGATTATATTGAATTTGGTTTGTCTGCAATTTTTGGTAATGGATTATCTGGCCAAACCTTTGATACAGGCACTTGTAGTTTTTTCAGATTGAATTTATGAACACACATTACTATTTATGTGCCATAAATGCCTGTAACTGCAGTTAATGTTTGCTCAATTGCTATTCATTTTGATTAGGATACATCAGGATACAGTGTTTTCAGGAAACAACAATATGGATGGCTTGCAAGTAGCAATAAGAGGCCATTTTGGAATAACAAAGACACAAATTAGTAGGCTAATGTAATTATATGCATGCCTGAAAAATAAAATATCCAACTGTTGCATCTGCCTTTGAAACTGCAATGGAGAAACTAAAGTGGCAGAAGAACAGCTACCTAGTAGGCTAGCAAGCCAGATGTCTTCAGTCTACCACAGCACCACTGAAAGTGGTACTACCAGTAACGTTGGGTTGGACTGCATGATCTGCAGAGGTGCCTGCCAGCCTCACAGATTCTGTGAAATCATAACAAAGTGTTGGAAGGAAATTTCATTAATCTAAGGTCCTGAGCAATCTGGGATGAAGTCCCTTCTTAGCTCACTATCCTTTGGGTCATATTCAATCTTTCTTGCCACTACATGCAGTTTTTACCCTAGTGTCATGACAACAATTAGAGTTTCCCAGTGCTTTGTGAGGTCCAGGATTCCTTTCATGTTCAAATTATGTTTTTAATTGGACTGCTCTGAATTCAGTCTGTATTTTCTGGTGAGTGGGTAGAAATCGACTTCAATTCACTTCCTTGGGACCTGTGACCATCTGTACAAATGGTCACATAGTTGTTAAATAAATCTGAGCATTGAATTTGCCTTGAAGTTCTTTCTTTGTCTCTGAATCACTTAAATGGGACTTTGAACCGTCTGGCCTTAAGAGAGGCTCTTTGTCATGATGTCATCTTCTAATCTTATTGATCTTTCCTCCTTTGAGCTTTGAAGTTTCAACTACTGTGACCTGGGTTCAACTGAAGGGTGCTGGAAAACTGTACTTTCTCAACTTCTCTCCAGCTCAACTTGAGGAAATGTGTACACCAGAACTGTATCATTCTTTTTTTCTCAGTGCTATATATGAACTTCAGTCTAGCAAGATTATTTTCTGTGCAAAGTACAGATGAAGGCCCATCCAACGCAGTCATCACCAGCTCCATCAGACCTAATAGATGTTTACAATTTTTCTTTAGTCACAAACTTGAACACATGCTTGAAGGTTTAACTGCATGTTTCAATACTACAAAGAACTGTAACACTGTTAGATTACTCAGGGCCTAATTGCATGGAGTCTTGAGCACAAACCAATCCCTCTGAAGATGGATCATACCAGTATCTAGCTTTCTTCTGGCAGAGATCTTCCCTCAGGACAAAGTCAGGTGTGACCTACTGACTTGTAGTGGCTGATCAAAAGCTCTGCAAAGGAAATAAATGACTCTTATTGCTTTCCATAGAAAGTGGATTTAGTTTCTGACAAAGAAGAGGCAGGATGAACTGGTTTCTGTGCCTTCTGGGACACCAGGAGCCTGATGGAAATTATAAAGTGAATTGGAAATGTACTCCCATGTATAAAGGAGTGCCTGGTTATCAATAAAACTTGTTTGTTTGGGTTTTTTTAGTAAACCCAAACTTTTAATATGTCTATCACACCCTGCTATACAGTACAGCTCTGTAGAAGAGAAAATATTGCAAGAGCTGTATTGATTTAGCTCTTCAGAGGTGGATATAAGAATGGAGTTTGGCACATCCTATGGGTATCTGTTGATGCTTCTTTCCTTGGTAAAGCTGTAGTTTACAGTGTCAACAAATATCTTATAATTTCAGGAGCTGTCCAATATCAGCAGTAGCAGATGTCCAGTGAAGCAAAATGTGTTGGAAATGGAAATATTTTATGAGAAAAGGAAGCTTTCTTTGTGCCTTTCCCTCTCTTTCAACATTAAAAAAAAAAAAAAGGACTGATTTTTATACCTGGGTTGTTTGGGGTTTTTAGGTTTTGGTGGGGTTTTTAGTTTGTTTTTTTCAATTTGTTTTTGTATTTTTTTTTTCTTGGCTTGTCTTCCGTGTTCAGTTTTGTTTTGCAGTGCTTTGAATAAAAACTTCAGGGCCTGAAGAGTAACTTTGAAGGCTTTGTCCATTGGTGGCTTTTGATATGGGGGCATTGATTCTTTAGGAAACAGATTTTGTTCCTCTTAGCTTCCCAAACACTGTAATGAAATAATTATTTCCTGGAACTAGTTCAGTGACGTTTAAATCCTGTGGGTGGAAGGGTGCAGGCAGGGAATGGAATAAGTAGGTAGAGGACCACTTTCTACCTGGAAGAGCTAATTTCTCTTCATTGGAGATGTGCTATAGCTTCATTCAGAACTTGTGCCTAGGCATCTTACATCAAAAATATACTAAAATAGGCTCTACTTGCCATTATAAAATTTATCCCAGGCCTTCTTTCTAAATCGTAGAATGCTCTAAATTGCCATTCCGTTTTGAAAACCAAAGTCCTCTGAGCACCTGACAACTATTTTTTTGCCTTTAAGTGCTGGTGTTCTGTCTGTTTACATCAGAGACTGAAAATACCTGTTCTAATGAAGCTGAACATGGTTCATCTCTTCTCCTCCAGCAATAGCCACCTCCCCCCCCGTTTATCTCACTGCTGAGCTTCCCACCCACCCCCCTGCCTCAGCTTAGGTAAGTGCTCTCCATAGTTGTAAGGAAATGGTTATTTTATTCTATATTTGCTTCCTCCATGAGTAGAGAGCTATTCTACACAGAGAAATCAATTCACATACTGCCATGTTGAATTAATCCTCTTGAGAAGTGGTTATGAAATTCCTTAAGTTAAACCTTCATGAAAGTTGAAGAAACCTATCTAACTTACTGTTGTGTTCTGGTGTATTACATAAATGTGAGTTGTTAGTAGGTTGAGTATAATAATAATTAATCTTAATCAGTGGGACTGTATTGAATTTCCATGTCTGAGCTGGGAAGTTGCATGGGTGGCCTTCCTGAGTAGGTTTCATCCAGTTCCAGCAAACCCACCACAGGACACAGCTGAGCCTATTAGCCAAGCTGGTGCTGCCTTTGTGAAAACATATTTAAGAAAAAGCAGAAATGCTGCAGAGAGGGAGAGGAGAAGAGAACAAAAGAATGAGAAACAGGAGAGGGAGCACCAAAGTCAGAGAGGAGGCGCTCCTTGGCAAAGCTGGCACCACCTGAAGGGATTGCAGACCAAGGAGGACCCACATAGGGAAAGAGTGAGAAGGAAAGAGTGACAGAGACAAGTCTCTGCAACCTGACCACAACACTCCCTGGCCCCATGCTGCCAGTTGCCTCATGAAAGCAACTGAGTATAACTCGTGCCTATAGCAAGGGGCAATAAATTGGCAATAAATTAAGTTTCTCCAAGTTGAGTCTGCATTGCTCATGACAACTACTTATAACTTATCTTCCTCTCCTTATCTTGACCCATGAACTTTCTTGCTCCTTTTCTTCCCATTTTCATGGGGTTGAAGAATGAGCACGCAGCTGGGTGGATATTTGGATGCTAGCCAGAGCCATCCCACCACAGAAACATGCACAGATTTCATTCTGTAGGATGTTCTTGGGTAAATATGAGAACTGCCACAGAAATAGGAAGAGTACACCACATTTTCAGCCACTTTTTCTACAGATCATATGATGGACATTGTATGTAACTCCATCATTGAACTGCAAGCACAGTTCAAAGAAAGCAATTGCATCCTGAATTGTCCACAACTGCAATCTACATCGCAATGTATCACATTGCAATCCTCACATTTAGGTTTCATAATATAACAGTATCCACATTCAGCAATGCTCAATGTGAAAGATCTTTTTTTCAAGTACATGTAATCAAGCATGTATACTAAAGTGATATTGAGAACTTGAAAAGCAGATAATCTTGTTCTTCTACTAATTAATGGACAAAGAAAAACAAGATTAAACACATCTACTCTGGCTAACAGCTATAATTGGAGACACATAATTAAATATATCCTAGCCCACATGTTTCAGTTATGCATTTCAAAGCATAGATGTGTTCTGGGAGGGCTCCATGCTCTAGCAGGCAGCTCAGTTAACTTTTGAGGTCAGTGCCATCTCTGTAACAAGGGAAAATGGTCCCTCTCATTAAACTGTAGCAATCTATATATAATAAGAAGGAATATAAAGTTCAACCTGTCAACCAAGGGGAGCACTCAGCTTGTTTGAAAGGGTGCACAGCTCAGCCTTGCTTCCCAAGGGAACTGCACAGTGCAAGGAGGTAGAAGCATCCCGTGTGGCAAATGGACTGCTGAGGGCTGTGAACCAAACCACTCACATCAAGCTGCCTGGCCCACTGGAGCCTGCTCCCGAGATGCTGCTGGGAAGCGATGTGCCCTGCATTTCTCAGCACTGTGCCCAGCAGTGCTACCTGCTCCCTACTGTGTGACTGTGAGGCAGTCTGATTTACTGCAAATAACCATAAATTAACTCACTAACTATAGTTTACTTGTATAATTACTCATTGCAGCATGCATATTTAACAATATTAAAAGAAGCTAGTCAAACCTATGCCTCAGGTTTGAGGCATCAATACAGAAAGCTATTTTATGAGACACAGAATAACAAAGATATTTAGCGTTTAGAAAACAGTTTTATATACAGACTTGCTTAAGTAGACTTTCCTCAGCAGAGTTAAAATAGGAAAATAACCACTTGACTGTGTTTGCAGAGTGATGCAGTGCCTGAATGGGGACAAACCCCCCAGTCTCCTAAACTCCAGGATTAGTTCTTTGTCTCCAGATCTCAAAACTAACTTGAGTCACTCTGTATATTTGTCAGGATTACTAACAGGCTTAATGTAAAGAAACTATGGTTAAAAATGTTTCATTCTTTATTGATACTTCCTAATTGATTTTTGATATAGGAAATAAAATAGTATTTGTTTTTCAGTTCTTGCAGTAGGTAATAATGGATAGGCAGGAAAAATACATATTTTATGTATGTATATATGTATCACAGAATTTCATCTTGAGTATTTAACAAAAAGGAAGAATGTATATATATTTATATATATATACATATAAGCAATGCACCCCCTTCCACAGGTTTAGACTGATGATCTCTGAAACAAGTGGGGTTTAGGTCTCAGAAAGCCATTTCGAATTGCTGTTCCTACCTGCCTTCGAGAAGCAACAGTGCTATTGAAATTCCTGTTAGTCATCTTGGAATTCACAGGCTTGCTTTGGTGAGCAACGTCATTCCTCCATGTCTTAGAGTTCTCTTTCGTGTCCGAAGGGATGGAGTTCAGGAACAGTATTCTAGCAATCAGGCCATAGAGGACAGTAGCCAGTATCATTGGCAAAACATAAAATATGCCAAAGTCCATCATGTAGATAGGAGAATAATAGCTCCTAGACACTTTATAGCCACAGGACACAACAGTAATGTCTTTGTAGACTACTGTATTAAGGTCTAGTAAGAAAAACCAGAGCATACAATATACAGAAGTAAAAGCCCAGACAAAAATAATGATCTTTTTGGCTCTTGAAAAAGTACATAGGAACTGAGCTTTGATTGGGTGGCAGATGGCTATGTATCTCTCAATGGTGAAGGCAGTGATGGAAAAAGAAGAAGCATTGATCCCTAGGTACTGAAGGTAAGTGATGCAGAGACACCCCACATAGCCATACACCCAAGATCTATACAGGCTTTCTGTGATATTGGGCAGTCCTGCAGCCACAAGCACCATGAGATCTGCCACAGCCAGACTCACCAGGTAGCAGTTAGTGGGAGTTCTCATGTGTTTGGTTCTGAGGACCACCAGAACCACCATGATGTTGCCCACGATGCCCAGTCCGCAGATAAGAAGGACCAAGAGGATCGTAACCACTTGGTATTCAGCTGTAACAATCTCCTGGCTTGATGGGAGCCCAGTTTGGTTCTGCTCATCCCCTGTGCCATTCTCCATCCTCACCAGCCCACTGCTGCTTCTGCCCAGCGCTTGGTCTCAGCACATGTTCTCCATGGTCCCCTGCGAAAGGGTGAATAGAGCAGAGCGTGGGTGAGCCATAGCCCCAGAGCACGTTCTTCATGTGGTCACAGTCTCATTCCTGCACTGTTCTTCACTCCCCCGAAAGCAACTGGGCTTTCAGTCTTTGCAAGTTCAATTGCCAGACGAGTTAATCCCTTTGAGACTCCAGCTCATATGCACAGGTTAAAAAAGCTGTTTTATCATTGCTGGCTTGAGGCATTCATGAAAACACAGGGACGGGAGGTTTCCCCCTTCCAGAGGAGGAGGTGGTCACAGCAGGGAGAGCAGAGCCCTCCTGCACTGCCAGCTGGCTAAAGCGCTGCACGGGACTGAGCTGATCCAGCCCAGGCAGACTTCAGCATCACTGTTTTCCAGGAGGAGTCAGAGCATACTGAGGGTGGAGACAGCAGCGGGAGGTGAAAGGATGGTGATTTGTAAAGCCCCACAGGTTTTCTGCTTCACACTGCTTTCCCCCTCTGCCTCATACAGCTATCTCGTGTATTGATCACATTGATCCACCCACGGACAAAGGGGAGATTGACTGGCAGCAAAAATACATCATTTTCTAAACTTCCAACTTTCCCTGTGCCCCTGTCCTTGTGAAAGTGATGGCAATTTACACTTGCCTCCTCCTTTTCAGGGGGCTGTAAGAGTCCCTTCAAAGCTTACAGAAAGAAACATACCCCAGCCTTTGAAAACAGCAGGAAAAATTGTGTTCTTTTATAGACCATTCTCTTCAAAACCTTTATTGTTATTGCAGTCATCACTTCTGAGCCCTTTCAGCTCCTTTCTGAACTGTAGCACAGCAACAATAAAACTATCAGCACAAATAGCTGTTCAATGAAATCAGTCACACACGTACACACACACACACAAGCGCACACTTAGAGCGTTACTAATCCACCACCATTTCCTCAATGAAGACCCTCCTCCAATTGAATAAATTCCTCCTTGTTCAGTCAGGTTGTGTAAAATCACAGACAGATCAGAGACTGGTAGAAATAACTGCTTTGAGATGTGTGGATGAAAGCACTACAGCTGTGGTTGCAGTATTCACTAGCCTGGCTGCAGCTGGAGGTGGATGCAGAGGTTTCTTGTATCACTCGCTAGCAGCCTCAATGCCTCAGTGGGAGAAACAGCAGCAAGCCCTTCTGCGGGACTCTTTGAAAGAGCCCTTGTCAACTCTGTCCGCAGCTTTTCAACCCACTGATTCTCCTTATACTACTGTGTTAAAAAGTTGAAGGTGAAATCTGCCTTAAGATCCCCCTTTTTTCCCCACTTAAGGGAATGGTTTTGCTCTTTGCTTAGGAAGGGTTCAAAAAAAGAAAATGTTTCACAACTGGGGAAAGGCAACTTGGATTTCAAAACAGATTTTAGTGTTGAGAGAGAAGGATTAACACAGCCACATGGTGTAATGTTTGCAAAACTAGGAGTTTAAATAGGCTGAAACTACAGGTGGTGACAAAAAGAGAATACCACCTGAATCAGAGCTGGATGTTAGACTCAAACAGTTGCAGAGGTTTGAAGCAACTTGGTTCAGTTTTCCAGTCATTTTTTACATTTGTCTGTTCACACTTCAATTGTGATCAGATGTTTTTCATCTATAGACCCCAAAGTACATAATGAAGTAAAGCAAATATCATTATTGCTATATAACAGATGAAGAAAAAATGGTGAAATGAATCAGATTTGTTGCCAGTGGCCTAGCAGTGGCCTGTGAGAAAATTCAGGTTACTGGTGACTTGACCAACAGTGTATCAACAAAATTGTCAAAAAAACCCCACAGATGTCATTGAGATTCTGCTCTGTACAATCTGCAGCTCCCTTTATTCTGGACACAGCTGAGAGATAAAGGTCAGCACTAGTGTAATGCCTGGGTGTCGTAAGAAGGATTCCTTCCAGTCCCCTTACAGTCTACAACATTTTGCCCTTCAGACTGGGTAGATTCCCCCTTAGTAATCTGTGCTTTCAAAAGCTATGTGGCTATAGTGGGTGTAGCCCCAAATACTCAACCCCATAGCATAAATAGGAGTCAACTATCACAGATTTGGTGTCAGTAATCAGGGACCCAGCAAGGATCAAGCCCAGCAGGATGCTGAAACAGAGTTCAAACCCGGAAACTGAGTCAGTTGAGAGTCTGGATAATGCACTTCATCCTTCAGCTTAATTGGAAGTTTTAGCACCTCTGCAGACTGATTTCTCTTTCAGGGCTGACTGATGCTTTTCTGCCACACTGACCCACCATGAAGTCTTGTTCCTCGTGTTTACTTTTATTCTGCTAGCTTATGTACGTGTTGAATTAAGGCTGAGGAAGTAGTGCATCTAAGAGTATGTAAGTGCTTGTAGTGCTGGAAGAAATGGCTGAAGACATGGGATGCAGAGAAGCTGGAGATTATTTAAAAGCCCACACGACTTTGAAGTGAACATGGGAAGTCTGGAAGACGTGTAAGAAATGTATTATCTGATGTTTGCCTCATTCCTCTGCATCTGCTACTGGTTTGTATCAGAGATCGGACAGACTTTCCTGTCTCAGCCAGTAGTTAACTTTTCATGGCTTTTTGCCATGCTTTTTCTTCATTCTGGTAAAGAAAAAAGTGTAGAATTGTCACTGTATGGCTATAGGGAAGTATACCTACACAAGGCATTCAGAGGATTTTGACAGCATTGATTAACATCCTCTGTGGAGCACTTCTCTTTTCTTTCCATACAGTAATTCCCCAACCTATAATGTTTATGTAAAATCTGCTGTAATTGCAGAAGGGATTTCAAGACTGTAAATGTAAAGTAAGTAAAGCATCTGGTGTCATGGATTTTTCTCAAGCATCACATGATGCACATTTCCTGGTACATTCAAATTATCCTTTTAACATAATCATCAGTCAGTGATCAGATACTGAATTTAGGAATCAGTAAAAAACCAACTTTTTCTCCCAGTTAGTGCCGTGTTAATGCAACCATCAAAATGTACTGGCTGGTTTCACAACAGCTCAGCATTAATACATGCAAGCCCAGCAGCTGTGTCAGAGAAATTTTGACAGCAGATGGACCAGAGATCAGTGTGAAACTTTTACTGCATATTTGTTACTCCAGTTTACACACATACGTGTTGGTCCAGGCATCAATTGACATTACATGTACAAATGAGGACAGATGCAGTTAGCAAGTCAACAGCAGCAGGTAGAAAAACAAGATCCTGAAATGTGCTGGCTTTTGTTAACACATTTCTGTTGATACAACCCTTTGGGTAGGAGAGAGGAGGAAACATCGTGTTGATACACCCTGTGATATACACTGATTAGTCAATGATATTCTTGTACATTTTTTCCCCCATTTCTCTCAATTAAAATGTATCTCTGCTCACTTGAGGCACAACAAACCCATAACAAACTGTCTCATAACGTTAAGCACACTGAGAACAATGAATCAGCATAAACACTTTACCCCTGTAGTTATAAATTATTCTTGATTCTGTTTCTCCAACTCAGCTTGCTTCCCCGTCTGGTCTTTTCTGTTTTGAAATATGGCTCCGCAGAAATGGCAATTTCATACTCTATTACCTGCCTGTACTTTGGCTTCATAAATATCATAACTAACTTGGATTCTCTACTCTGTGCCCACCTCTGATGGAGCGCTAAGCACTTAGTGCTGTACAAATGTCTCTAAGGCTGCAGTTTGTAGAGAACAAAAGTGACCATCAATAATGTAACTTCAGTACCAAGGCTGGCTTGTTCACAACTAGCTACTGGCATGATCTGGGTTTACACTCGACATGGTGAAATATTGAAGTTACTGTGGATGACCAGAATTTATTGCCCTACATTTGCCACACCACAGAGCTGTGGTTTTGTGATAACGTGGTGAGCCTGTGGCAGTGTTTGATTTGTGGGACAAACCTGCACCTAGAAAAACCTTCTATAAGTTAAGATTGTGAGGGGACCTAACACCTTTTCAATGAGATAAACCTCATTACCCAAGGCAATGATCCTCCTTTCTCACTCATTTTTTTAGCTGCCTGTCAGTGGACAACACCTCCACTGAAATAATACTGAAATCCTGGATTTAGGATGACTACATGTATATGAAAAATTCTATTTGTTTTAGGGGCTTTTAATCTCTATGAGAATGCAAATCCTGTTTCAAAGGTGAGGGGGTTTTGTATCATCTTTATTTTCTTCTTCATGTTAAAGTGGTGTTGGATTAAGGCAAATGATAATCAATTTTTAACATAATCATTCAGAAAAAACAGTTGTCACAAAAAGTAAGAAATCTCTATTTAAGCAATCAGTTGGTTCACATGGGAAATTTGGTTTATCACTTGCCTGTCACCAAGGTCAAAGGGTACTGTGGTTTGTTGAGACACATTTGGGATCACATGGCAAAGAAGACCAGAAGGACTTTAAGAAGTCTAATCTTTTCTTCACTAATTTCTACCAACTCAGGTGGAGATACAAGAGCCTGATGAAGCAGGGAACTTTTCCAGAACAAATATAGAAACATAACCCCCCAAAAAATGGGTGAAGAAGACTGCTTTGATGAGCTGGAAAGCATCCAAAAAGGGAAGGTTGGTCAGATCTCTGACAAGGATTGTGGGGCCTCTACTGAGCTCTCTGCTCTGCCATGGTGCGATGGGATGCACATATACATTTCACTGAAACAGATATAAACCAGAGCAGGTGTAGAAAAGTAGCAAAGAGCTATGGTATGGTAAATTCACCACCATCTTAAGGGATTAGTGTTTTCCAGACGTTCCTGCAAAGCTCTATGCCTAGTTACGTTGAATGCAAGATACAAATGAATTTTATGATCACGAATAATTGATTTTTTTATAGATCACATTTGTTATCCTGCTTTTTCCAGCCTAAGTCTTTTGTCTGAGTATAGTCATTAAAAGACTTGTTATCTAAGAAAGCAGTCAATAAAACAATCAATCAAAAGTACTTTTGCCACTTTCTTATTGGCCACTCAGCTCTAGGGCAAAATCTAAAGGAGAGATCATCCATCAGTCAGTTTTCATAGGGCTATGTTCATTTGAACAGCCTAAGATTTAAACCTGCTTGTCTTCCTCTTTTATAAAGTGTTTCTTATCTGCAAAGACAAAAAGACATTAGGTATCAAAATGATATTGTGATTCCCAATAACGAGTGCATTAAGAACATAAAAAACCTGGCATTTTTTGACAGTGAAAAGGAATAAAAAAAGAATATCTGCCCTGGGACATCAATCATATAAAGGACAATACCTTAAAATGTAAGAGAAAATATTTCCATTTAATATTTTTAATATACCATGTACGGTATAGTTTAAATTTTTTTTTATTGGGAAAAAAAGTTAAAGCTGATTGATAGCATTTCTGTAAGTGTGTTCAGTTGTGCTTTGCATGGAAATAATGCTGCAAGCTCCAATGGTCATTTAAGACTATTTAGACTAAAGAGGATGACTCAAATTTCACTAATATACTCACGTTTGCCAAGTGTGTTTAAAAGAGGCATTAACTATGTAGGGTCAGCTATATCTGATTAGGTAAATGTTTCAAGTCATTATGGCAAGTGTTGAAGGGAAAAAGATGGGTCAGTTTACCAGAATTATACTTGAATACAGAAAGCAGCTAGACAACTGGGTTAGTATTATCCAAAGGTAGTTAAGCATTGGAGATTCCTCAGGAACATCATGAGGAATGCAAGAATTTCTGGGCACGTCATCATCCCCCTTGCCTTAAACACAGTTACCTAAAGATAGAGGCCCAATACCTTTAACAATGGAGGAACAGTCCCGTACATTTATTCAATTTGCAAACCCTGTGTGAAAACACTGGTCTATTTTATTATTTCCTCTGTTTTCTTTATAAATCTTGTGCATGGAAATGATGAGAAAAGGAGGAAGTGAAACAAATGGGAGCAGGGAAGCAATATCTATGGCAAAGTTATTTCCCTCTCTCAGCATGTAAGATGCCTATATTGGAAATACTATGTTCTGTTTAAAGCCTCTCCTGCAAAAGATGTGTTGATAAGCAGAATATAAGCAGAGAATAACAAAATCACCTACTTCTCCCACCGTCAAAATCTGCTTTATTTCATATTTAGATAAAAAATTGTTGCCCATATTTTGAAAAATGCAATGGAAATCCTTTTGTGATTATGCGCAAAATGTAGATTGTACTCCAAAATTCTAAATAAAAATAAAACTTTTTAAAAATTATGCTGGAATCTCATCCTATAAGGTTTAGATTCTATGAGTACACATGCACATTATACACATTAAAATTACCTACCTATAAAATAAATATTTGAAACAAACCAACCTGCCTGAAAGACCAAAGCAGAAATCTTGTCTTTTGCTGTTATGAGTTTTAGACCTTGCATATCCCATAGTTTTATTTCAAGGTCTGAACTTCCTAGTTTCTGTGTAAAACCAATTATCTATCATCTGCTTTGTGTCTCTAGAGAATCACAAGTCAGGAGTATAAATACTAATTCTACCATGACTATGCATAGAGCTTTGTCATAAAGACTATGGTTGCATGTCTTTTATTCTGGAGAATAAAGTAATGAATGATCAGACAGAATTTCAGGAAATTCATTTAACTTTGTTTATAGTAGAAAGGCTTGTCATAATTCAGCATACTACCTGATTCTTATGCTCAGGAGAAACGCTGAGGATATTAAATCACTTATTAAGATATTGTATGTTGATAATGTGTAATGCAAATTCTTCCTTGCTGGGAAAAATTACTCATCTCACCTGAGTACTTTCATTGCCAACAGGCAGTTTGCACATCCCTAGTGAGCTGCTCAGCAGGTTTGAAATGCTAATCTAGTAGCTGGGAAGGAGGTTGACTCATTTGGCCTTGCAAAGCAGTTGACAGCTAAGCACTTTTTTCCTTGCTGAATAAATAGCTCAACAAAATCCTAGAAAAAGGCACTAGAAAAAGAGCATCTGACAGCAGCTCTCAGCTGGGTGACATCACACTGGGTCCAGGTGAAGCACACTCCATCAGCTGCCCAAGGATGGAGGAAGAACAGTGGATTGGTTTGAAGCTTCATGGGGCCAAATCTCTAACTGATATAAAGCTTGGTAACTTCTTCCTAACTAGCAGTGAACAACTGAATTATACCAAAAAACATGTAAGCATCTGGTGTCTGACTAGCCAGGTATCCTCAGCTATTTGCTACTGGTCACTGTTAACACTGCAGAACAGACCACATAGAAGATGGGAGTTTGTGATCCTGGTGGTGTCTTTACTAGAACATGGCAAAAATGTCCTGCTGAAAAGACTTCCGGCAGTCACCTGAGATGGTTGCGGGTGGTTGGTTGTCCAGCTGCAACATGGAGCAGACCGAAAGCTGTTAGTACAAACAGGAATGCAATATGTTGTTCTGCATCCTTGTCTTCGTGTTGTATGCTCTGCTATGCAAAGGCAGTGGAAAACTGATTTACACCATGACTTCTTGCACATGACACTGGGTAATGATGGGGGCATTGCTGGAAGAGCACAGGCCTAGTGCTATAGCTGAGTGGAAGGATCTCTAAAAATGTTTTGTACCCTAAGGATGACTGGAACAACTTCCAGATTTGTTTCAGACCTAGTAAAATACTTTTGTTGGGAAGAAAAATTAGCAATTGCATTTTTTATTTCAAAATTTTTACATCTTTCTAATAATTCAAAAAAAGAATCATATTCCTATAATTCCATTTCTTCATGACTTCTGAGCTCCATGAATATTTTGAAAACAACTGTTGTAATCTCTCTGAGCATGTTGGCTCTTTAATGCAAACAGTAAATCACACAATCACTCATTTATATTTAATAAGTAGAACAAACAGTAGATTTTGAAATGCAGTAAAGCAGAGCCAGAGAGTGGTGGTTGTTAGAATTAGGTGAGTCCATGGCAAAAGAAGCAAGCAATAGCAGTATGATGCTTTCTTTTCCTTCTCTTGGGTTTGTACCAAATTAGTCCAGCTCAGAACCTATCCCACTGATTTTCATTCTAGTATGAGAAAGGAGGGAATCTTGTGCCTCTTGATCTGTTTACTTATTCAACCTGAGTAATTGTTAGGAACTTTAACAAACTTCAAATACATTTGACAGAAAGGTTAGCAGCCTCTGACACATTAAGGATGACAAGTATTTAAACAAGTGGGTACATACAGGACAGAAGCTTCAGGTAATGGATGTGTCTGGAATGGAGGAAGTTTTGAACAATCAGAAAACCCATGCAGGAGAGAGCCTTTATATAGACCATAGCATAGGGGAGAAACTTGAACCAGAATTTGTGCCTTGTTAATGACTAGAGGATTTAGCTGAAAGATGTAGCTCTGCAAAGAACTAGCGACTTTATTTCTGCTGTTCAGAGAACTGCTCACTTGATTTCCTAAGTGTGGATTTGATTAATACAATGAGACATGCAATCTTAAGAACATTGTAGTGACTCAGCCATGTGAAACAGCTAATTAAAAAAACCCCACAATGATAACAGACAATCAGAGGAACAAATCACTTATGTTGTTAATTAGAGATGAGCAAATAGGTCTGAATTAAACAAAGTCTACTCAAGCAGTAATCCTGTGAGATAAAGCTGAGCAAATGTTGTTTACTTCCTGGAGATTTGATTCTGTTTTCCTTTAGTCTTTAATTGCTCTAGTATGCAGAGGTGCAGAAAGTGGTAAGTTTATTCCTTTTGGGCTTCATTCATTTCTGCTGGAGTAGTGTTGTGAATGAGCAGTGAGTATGTAGCTAAAATTTGAAAATAGGTTTGGTTCACTGTATAAAAAATAGCTTTAAGTTACTGTATAACACCACAGCTGTATTAATGTTCTTTAACAAAAGTAAATATCGTCATTAGGAGATACACAAGACCTCCTTTTTCAGATTTATTAGGTGTATTTATATGCATTATTATGGAACTAATAGTTAAGACTCGATGCATTATTTTACCAGACTGTAAGAATATGCTTTTGGTAATGTGTAGCATGACTTGAAAGACAGTTTTACAGCATACAAAGCTTTTTCCTTCTGCTGCCCTCACTCATCCTTCTTCCACCATAAATGCCTCTATGGCTGCACATAGTACAACACACACCCTTCCACGTAGTTTTCCTCCTTGCCCTTAGCTTTAAAAGCCTGTTACATTTTGTGGACATATTTTGTAAGAGGGAAGATCAGAGGCTATATTGTCAAAGACAGGTTCACAGTGTGCACGTTGAGCTGGAGATGCTCCTCTGCTCCTTCCTCTGCTCCGGCTGCTCTCAGCACAGCAGGTCAGAGCAGGGAGGGGAGAGGGCTGTCATGTTCTCTCCATGATGTGACAAGGTCAAAGCTGTAAGAGGCACATGGGTTGTTGCCCATTCAGTTGCAAAGCTTAACACACTTCAGACAGTGGGTAAAAAATACCTGCTGCATTGGCTGCAGCCTGGAAGCACCCCCTGTGGAGCTGATCATGATGCTCTACCTGGTTTTTCAAAATGATCAGTAGCACAGTGGGGTATTGGTGCCTCAGATGTAGCTTCCTCTTAACCTATCAACAGGGAAGTTAAGTACAAGGCATTAAAGCATTTTAAATTAGACAGAAAGTGAAGTAGGGCTGTATGATTCCGAGCTCAGTCACAGAAACCCATGAGCAGCACTGCAGTCTCTAGTAGCCATTCTGGTAATTTTATAATGTATGTAGATTTAAGAGTATAGTGAAGTTGCTCCTCATTTGTTGTCTTTTGGTTTTACCTTCAAGGTGAACTGCCAGAGTCAGTTGTCATATGTTAGCAATGGGTTGTGACCAGAAAAGTTTGTGAGCACTACTGTCTAAAATCAACTCTCCAATAAGTACCAAGAGAGCCATTAACAGGGAACAAGCAGGCTCTGTCTCTCTGATGCAGGTTTGTATTTGCATAGCCCATGTGTACGATTAATGAGGTCATATGTGGGAATATGTAACTGCATGAAACATGACCAAGTCAAGCCTGGGTTTTCAGGACCAAATTCTATGCCAGTCTCAATTCATTGAATTAGGTCTGTTGGCAGCAAATTTGGCACTCACTGTAAGCAGGAGGAACCAAAACCAAACCAGTCATTACTGCTTTTGAAAAACCTCCCAAAAAAGCTTGGTTAGGTGTTTTCTGTGTGAAATGAAAGCCAGATCTTAATGGAGATATTCCTTCTAAGAATCTTATTAAAAAAAATCTGATGCTATTTGGCCATTTCGACAGTTTCAGCATCCTCTCTAATGTGGCCATACCTACCAATGAGACTAGGTAGTGTTGAGGGCCACGAGCTGCATATTGGAGGTTGTTATGATTTTATGGTTCTTCAGATCTTTTAATTTCTGTGTGGGGGATGTATGTGTAAACAAAAGTGGTTGTGAATTGAAGGCAGCAGAACAGCCTGAGGAGCCAAAAGCTGGTTGAGCCTTTCTGCAACCAAAAGGATGGGTACAACGGTTATTTACTTGATGCTGATTCTGATACCACTTATGGTGCTTGCTTATGCTATGCTGCCAGAGACATAGCACAGGGAGGAGCAGTACATGCAGCAGATCTTTCAGGAGGGCTGCTCAACCCATAGCCTTCAGAAACCTTCCTGGAAGAAAATGTTATGGTTTCAAGCAAGCCAGGCAACAAAAAGCATCATGAAACTTGGATGTAAAGAGAGAAGCACTGCTGCTAACTGGTATGCCTTGCTTTGAAGAAAAGGAAGAAAAAGACCTAACAACTCTTGCTTTATGTTTCAGTCTGTCCTTTTACCTCTTCAATAAAACAACATGAGAAACCACCACACCAAAAGTCACTATTTACTGTCTTTTGAGAAAGCAAGTACTAATAGCTGATTACAAAAAACATTGCCATTAATCATGTTAGTAATGTAGAGAGCGTTTATCCATGCTGTATTCATGTGGGTATTCAAGGTAGCATTTCTGCATACACTACCATAAACTGGCATGGTTATACTTTGTCCTTGAACAGCTCACACCTCCCCAGCTGCAGTTTATACTACTCCCCACACCAATGTTCTGTATAGCTACAAGCACCAGGGCACAGATCGTGTCCCTCCTCCATGGGAATTCACATTTCCCTCCCCTAGCTGTGATATTCTTGCACATAAGCTTGCATACCTTTTTTTTCTGGTTATCCTGTCTATACACATTCCCAAAAGAGTTATAAAAGAGGCAGTAAAAAACCCTACAAGCTCAAAAGAGAGCTTTTGTTTTGTCTTATTAAATCTGACTGACATCGCATCTCTGAAAATTTGTTATATATAGTCTTTTTCCTAACGTATTGTTACTTTGGAAACCTACAGTGGATTTCAATTTAGCAAGACTCACATGAAAATAAACCAGAGACTTTCCTGTAAGCTACAAATGTAAGTTGCAAATGTACAACGTGTTGTATTGGTTCTGTCCTTTAAACACAGCTTCCAGAGAAGTGTTCTCTGCAGGGGACTAGGTTGTTCCTTTCTGAATTTTTGAAATTCTTATTAAGCTTTCATGGTGCCTATGGAGGTGACTTGGGAAATCCCTTAGTACCAATACATGTACCATTTAATGATTTCTTGCTTGTCCTTTGATAGCTTGTGTGGTGTGAAAACTGTACTTTGTGTGGTTAGTGATGAAACAGCACTTGTTTTCACAGTGTGGCAGCCAGAAGATCTGCTGCTCTTCTGAGAGAATGCTTGTAGGCTTGTCATATCGAAAGATGTCTCTCTAGTCATTGAGCTAAGTGTGTGGAGCCCACTTATCTGGTCCAGGACTAAATTTTCTATTGTTGTGCTCTGACTGTATTCTTAAAACTATGCTTGAAAGGTAATGGATTTGCAGACCACGTCATGTTTTAATTAATTTAGAAACATCCAATGTGTACATTGATACATCTAACTTTGGTACATTGTTGGGACTAAAAATGATCAAGCAACAGTGACAGAGCTGTGGTAATGGATCATACATACACTCAGCAAGGTAAACAGTCATTAGGAGCCGACTTTCAGTTAGGATCTGGTAAAAACATCAATAAAAGAGTCAAAAGCAAGCCATAATGGCATCACTTGTTCTAAAGTTCACATTTTATTTGCTTAGGCCAAGTAGCCAAGCTGGCAGAAGAGGTAGGATGATGTATTAAAACTGATCAAAGTTGCAAATCCTTCTTGTTAGACACAAAAGTCATGTAGCTTTGGGGAATCCATTTCCTTGCACTGAAAGTAAGTCCAGCTGATGGACTGTCTTTTGCTGTAAGCACTTTGAGGTCTCAGGAACCAGGTCTCCTCTTCCAGGAGCTGGGTCTTACAGACATCTGTGGGAAGAGCAACCTGTATCTCAGAACTGTTTTTACATTTCCTTATGCATCAACTCAAGCAAGCAGCAGATAACCATGCCAAAACACTGGCTGATGCAGGGCAGAGATGATATACATGCAGGCAGCTTTACCTGAGGGGTTCACAACCTCCTGCCCTCTTGCCATGGCAGGTCAAAACATGTCGCACATAGACAGCAGGGTAGGCATGAGCACTCCTGCACACTGTTTCTGCTGGAAGGTGCAAACTCCCACCAAGACAAGGGGAGGACACCTGGTTTCAGGGTAGCTTGAGGCAAGGCAAAGGTAACTTTGCTTCTCCTTTCCCTGTTCTCACCCCTCAGGGTCACACAGTCTGTCAGTCTTGAAACAACTCTGAAATAAATGAAATGGGTTGCTATTTCTATCACTACTACATATTTGGTTTTACTTCTAGAGTAAGTGTTAAGAGTTTTAAGGGGTTTTACTCAGAAAGAAGGGTCATCGTAATGAATAGGTTGAGAAGTGCCAGCGTAACGGCTATGTCACAGAATCATAGATTCATTTAGGTTGGAAAAGACCTTTAAGATCTTAAAGCCTAACTGTTAACTAAGAAAACAGGGAAAAAAGGACAAAATCCCCTGGCGACAGGTGATAAATGACAACTTTTCACAGTAGGGCTATGTTGATGCATCTTGTTTCATGTGAGCAGATCTCCACTGTGAGGCACACAGTTGTACTTGGCCAGCCCCTCAGTGCACAGGGATCCAGGCAATGGACCAGCACATTTAGAAGTCATGAAAACTGACTGATGCCAGGATTGCTACACCTTCTTTCAGCTTCTCTCCAAAAGGGTTCCAACCATCCAAAATGACTACAGTCAATGTTCCATTTTTTTTCCAATAGTCCTTTCCAAAACTTGGTATAAAACCTCAAGATGGACAAGTGCTGAGAGCATGCACAACCTGTTGGTTTTACAGATATTAAAAACATTCCTTCATGGCAGGCTCCTTTTTATTTTTCTTTTTCATTATAATCTTCTTTCTGGAAGATCATATAGAAAAAGAAAAAATATATTCTGTATATTATATATACAGACTGGACCCAAAGTGCAAAGCAAAAGGGAGTTTTACCCATTGAATCCAGCAAGCATCAAATCTGACCCTGACTGTGAGAACAGGTACAAGAAAGATTTCCTATCATCCTGTTATTATTAGGCATCAGAAATATTTTCTTTCTAGCTGGACTGCACTTATTACACATCATTCTCACGAACTGACCTCAGCTGTTCCCACTGCAGTAATATGCAGTTACAATTTGCTTCCCCGTCTTTTGCTCTCTGACAACCATAAATAACTGAGAACATTTTGTCACATCTTCTCTGGCAGTTCAGGCCCCATCCAGTTGAAGCACTGGAAAACGCACCAACCAGGATAAGCGGTTTCATGAAGGCAGAAGCAAGTAATTAATGTACTCTGCTTTTTGTGCAGTATCAGTCATTATGCGTGGGCACTCTTTTAAAATTAATTGTTATCCCGAGCTTTTTGCTTTCCACACAGTGAACTCCCTCTGAGAAAGGCCAAATAATCTCCTTGACAACGCAGCATTAATGGTCAGATCATTTTATCACAGGTGGATTATGTTAAACAGTGAAATACATATAGCTAAGGCTCATGGAGGCTGTGGGGATTTTTTAAGTACCTGCAACCCATTGCAATCCTCTGCAATTTATATGGGCATCAAGGCAGTAGGTTTCAGAAGCTTGAATCTTGCTTCACAAGACAGTTTCACAGAGGCAGACCCACCAAACCTGGGGGGCTCCGAAACAACATGTTCAAGGCTGAGGCAGAAATGGGTGTGAACAGAGATACAGTGGTTTTAGGCATCACATCTCTCATCTTTCAAAAATAAAACTGCAGCAGCTGTTAGACTTCCCCTCTCCCTGCTGATGGTGATGCAGATCGAGGACATCAGTCTGGAAAAGGCTCTGTCTCTCTCAGGAAGTGTCAGCCAGTTTTCTGAGTCTCTGGACAAAAGAAACAGCCATTTTCCTTTACCTCAGGGTTTTATTATGTTTGAAGTTATAGCAAATAGTGGGAGCATTTCTATTTATCTGTTGTTTGAACACCAGCCAAACAGACAATAAAACCGAGGGGAGCTACCAAGAGGATTAGAAAGCCCAGGATCAAAGTTCTTAAAATAAAGATGCAGCTCGGTGTGGGTGGGTAACTGGGCACAGTGTTGCTGTGCTATGACTTTCTGAAAAGCTGTGCAGAACTAGAGCAGAGCTGGCAACCTTCACACATCTGAATTTCAGCGAACCTTTAGCTTTGCTCAGAGTTTGTGGACATGAAGTAGCAAAGGGCTTGGGCTTTATTTGTTGTCATATCACCCTGGTGTCATATCACCATATTTCATTACAGCTACAGCCAGGGGTGCTACAAAATACATGAGTTTGTGTTGAATAGGCAGGCTGGTACTGTGAAAGCTCTAGCAAGTACTGTGTATGTGGGTTTCTTTCAGCAATTGTCATCTTCCAAGGGTCCTTACCCTAAAACCACCGTGAATACCCTGAGACCAATCTCAGCAGCAGCCTGAACAGACCACCAGTCCTGGCACAGCAGTGCTTCCATGAATTCCATGAACTGTGGTGGGGTGACCCTTGCTGGCTGCCAGATGCCCCCCAAAGCCTGCTCTATCACTGTCTCCTCAGCTGGACAGGGAGAGAAAATATAACAATAGGCTCATGGGTGGAGGTAAGGACAGGGAGAGATCACTCAGCAGTTACTGTCATAGTCAAAACAGACTTGACTTGGGGGATTTAGTGTGACTTACTGCTGGTCAGAGGGGCCCAGCCTGCCTCACCATGGTCTGCACTATGGGCTGCAAGGGGATCTCTGCTTTGGTGCCTGGAGCACCTTCTGCCCTCTTCCTTCACTGACCTTGCTGTCTGCAGAGCTGTTTGTTGCACATATTCTCACTCCTCTCTGGCTGCAATTGCTCCTGTGCAGTAACTTTTCCCCTTCTTAATTATGTTATCCCAGATGCTCTGCCACCATCACTGATGGACTCAGTCTTGGCCAGGGGTTGGCATTGGTTCTATCAGATACAGGGGAAACTTCAAGCAGCTTCCCACAGAAGCCACCCCTGTAGCTCCCGCAGAAGCCACCCCTGTAGCTCTCCTACTACTAAAACCTTGCCATGTGAACCCAATACATTAATTCAGAACTGTAAATAACATTGCTTGCATGGGAAAACAGATAAACCAGCATGAAAGTCTCTCAGTAGGACATGGACATGGATGCAACATGGATGTGACATGGATGCATCAAAGGTGTATCCCGAATGCTCCAGAAATTGCCCCATGACATATTTGAGATCCTTGCCTAGACTGCAGCTTCATTTTGCTGGTGAGAATAAACACATTAATCATAGGGGACTCAACATATTTGGCAAGCCAGTTAGAGTACACATACCATTAACTTTACAGAATAAATTATCTGAGAAGGGTAATTTCAGTGAGAAATGATCACATTGTTCCAGAGGAATTTCAACTGCTGCTAAATATCTTTAGCAAAGTCTATTTCATGCTGCTTATCATGCAACAATAAGTGGATTAGGATAATGCTTTGTTTGGAAACAAACAGGAGGTATTAGGATAAATTGAAAGTAACTCCAGAGAAGTCTCCAGAATATCACTTGCAGATTTTCTCGTCTTTCTGCATCATCATCTCTTACCCAGGAAGTGCAGGCACCTGTGATTCACTCAAAGCAAATAATAAAAAGACGAAAATCAGGGTCAGGGCAAAGCGAAGGGTCTGCAGCAGATATCCTTCAAGGCTTTGCACTCAAGATTTTAGTCTAAAATGCAGGAGAGGAAAGAGGCAAAGTTATTGAACAGAAAGCAGTTACCACATCAAGGCAAGAAAACCCAAACAACAAAACTGAGTCTCAGGGTATTACAGAATAAAACATGTTCAGAAATGGCAGAAAGCCCTGGAGTCAAATTCAGGAGCTATGTAATTACAGGAAAGGAAAACAGAAATGTTTTATCAGCCTCAAGTCAACGAAGATACTACTGTGCAGAATGAATCACAGCTGAAGAGATGCCCTCTTCTTCTACAGGAGAAGCACAGCCTGCCAGAAAAATAAGAAACCTGAGAAAATGTAATCAGTAGCTGCTATGTATTAGCAGTTGCTATGTATTAAAGGTGTTTGGAAACACTTCAGTGACACTTCCATTAGTCAAAAAGGTAACTTCTTTTAAACAAAAAATTATGTGAAAACACACTGAGAATGGACACCGGTCATGTTGGACAGCTGGACTCAGCCTCCTCGCAGAGACTTAGATTTCCCCACATACCCCCTCTTCAGGTGGGCTGCAGCAGTTCATATTAACAGCCTTAGTTTTTTTCTTACTGCCTCTTCTTAGTTTTCCAACTTTAACACTAGGTCCTGCTGTTTCCCTAAAATCTAAAGATTTTAGTCCCTGCTCTGCTGACTTTGGGGGTTGTCAGCGGTCTGCTTATGTGGTAAAATGGAAATAACAAGAGGAATTTCTAAATTTTTAACTGCTTCTTGCTCTACTGGAAGCTACCATTTCTATATCCAAACCTAATGGTATTCAGCTGTCACCTGATGTCTATGAAATACATTGATCCTGATCTCATAAAGACCAGGAGACCTTTACACAGAGTCAGTGGTGACAGTTTTAGCTTTTTGTTTTCCTAAAATAGACTAAAGTTTTTTTGGGCTAAAAGCGCAACATTATCATTCTCGTTTGTGTACCCATAAACTTCAGATAAATAAAATATCCCTCAAAGAAAAATGTGAATGACACAATCTTCAAAGGAGGGTAAGGAATAATGCATGATTTTAAGCTACTGTAGATATTTTTCCATGTGACAGGTCATCTTGATCTGAGAATTGAAGCAATAAGTTTCCCAAGCCCTTGTGGAAAAAAAACCCAACAGTTTTACACAAAGGAATTTTACACTCTGGTTTCCTCCAGGGGGGAAACATCTTGCAAAACATTAGAAATTTACACAAATGAGGTAGATTTTTTTTTTTTTTTGAAAAAAAAAAGAAGAACTAAACTATTTCTTTTTAAATTGAAGTGTATTTTTGTATTTTAAAAATGACATGCAAGAAAGATCTGAAAGAAGTGGAAAAACAGTTTCCCTTCGCAACAGTCCCTGTAACAAGGGAAATCACTCATGCTATTGAGAAGTTATCAAAGGGATCCAGCATTCGTGGTGGTAAAGACATTGTTACCATTGCAACTTCATATTTTCCTGGAAATAATAGTGTAGTTCTGGGTACTGTTTCCGTCTTTATCAGTAATTTGTCATGTGGTCTTGGGTAGTCTTTTATGTACTTTTGCTTCTAAATATCCATTCAACTGAAGTCTTTCCAATGATCCTTCAATCTACTATGAGTGTGCTTAGCTTCGCGTCCCTGTCTTGTCTTATGGAGTCAATGAGTACTGTTCTCATAAAAAGAAAGAGAAGCAAAATATGTAAGAGCTAAGAGAATAAGTCGTTGGTATGAAACATTTCAGTCTCAGTTGTTTTTGATCTATTTGCTCTGAATTTGACTGCTAACCATTGCTTTTTTGTGTGTGACTTATCAAAGTCTCATGGCAAACTTTTTGCTTCCTGGTGAGGGGACAGAAATTGAACAAACACACGATAGTGGAGTAGGATGCGTCAGAAATGACTGTTCATCTTCTCTGTATAAGAACCTTTATACAGGCAGATTTATATGAGTAATCACAAGGGGTTTTTTTGCAGTCCCTGTAAATGTCATTTGTCAAAGGAATCACATGCATGAATGTTTAGGGAAATAAAAGACAAAGCTCATTATGAATACTTTATGCAGATGCACAGTTTCTGATTTTGTATTCTGGCCTTTTTTTGGGGTGTGTGTGTGTATTTTTCAGTTCCAAGCATGAAGCTGAATAACTGAGACTGAAGCCTGGACCAGTCATTATAATAAGAAGCAGAGATGGAAAAAAGGCTTGAAATCTTCAGAATCTCTGCATCTCTGGAATTATTGAAGAGTTAAGAGGAGAGTTTTTCAGTTGAACCCCAGGACTTGAGGGGTATTCATTGTGTATGGGAATTTTGCAAAGAAATTGAAAAGGAAGGGTATCTTAAGGATGCTTTTGTTTGCAAGCACCATTACTTGAAAGGACTTTGAGTGGGCTCCAGATTTACTAGAGGTAATGTTTACAGGAGTCCTCAGCAAAACATATAATTGTTGACATAGTAACAAAGTTGTCCAATTAGAAGAAAAGATTAACCCAAGTAGCCTTTAATATCTAAGTCTGTCTGAGAAAACTTGTCTTGTAAAAAGCCTATTTTCAGCACACTAGCTGGTTTGGACCAGATGAAATTGCCATTACTGAGCTGACAAGAGTAATGCAGAGCAATTTTCCAACCAAGACAGAGGCTACAAAATTAAAACTGAAGCCACTTTATGCTGTGAGCAGAGTGGCAAGATTCAAATGCTAATCTGCATGGCTCTTACAAACTAAATAATAACTTCATTGACTTCTGGGAACAGTAGATAATGACAATTTCATTATTCCAGCAATTATTTTTTGACTTGCTAATGAAATTTTAACAACAGGAATTTGCAAACTACTTCTGATTGTATGGGTGCACTTCATAGGTCCGATTAAGCAATATTTTAACACCTTTGCAGAAATATTTAGTATTATGGCTCTCTTCTGACTTTAGATCTCTCATAATACACCTTGACAGTGTGTGAACAATATTGATTCTCCCATGTTTGCCCAGATCCAATAGAAGTGCTGAGTTTCAGCTTGCTAATCATTATAATAGAAAAGATGTTAGTTCCAGTACATATGTGTGCTTGGGGGCAGGAGAGAAGTAATCTATAGTGATAACATAATGTTATGAATCCAACATGTGAGAATGGGATCAGTGAATTGAACCACCAAACTTGTATTCCGTTCCTGCTAATTTGATAATATGCATGTTTGAGAAGAGCCTTAAAGAACACATGATTTTTTTGTTTCTTGTGACAGAGATACAATACTCAGTTATTTATTGACACATGCATGAGGACAAGCTCACGTCTACACCCACCGATCCACCATTTGCTTAGTTGTCTACAACAGAAGTAAAGAGAAAATTTGACATTAAATAAGTCAGAACTCATTTCATGCATTTATTTCCTGTTTCTGACTCCACTGGCTCTACTGGTCATGGTTTTGTGGACATATTTTTTCTGTTTGTAGATTTTTTTTGCAGTTGGGTTTTCTTAACCTGTGAATATGCAAGAAAGTCCAAAAAAGAACAAAGGCATTTGGTTCATTCCCAGTCCTCATTTCTTCTAAAGTGATTACACAAAGAACAGTAAATTGCATAAAACAGACCTTTGTCAATCAGGTTGCTTGCTGTTGAAAGATATTACTGGTTTTTGCTTAAATAGGCAAGTTTTAAGTAGAATGTCACTGAAAGTTACAATGTGTGCTTTTTCTGTTTGCTTACCTTTACTTGCTTCGAATGAGCAGCTAGATTTGCTGAAGCCTTGGGCCATAAACTGTGGGCTTTCAGTTAGATATGCTTTAGTCTGGAATAGAGTTAATATTATTAGTAATTTTCCTAATAGCTGTTGCAGTGCTGTGTTTCATCTTTAGTATGGGAATAACATTGATAACACACTGATGTTTTAGTTGTTGCTAAGTGAAGTTTATCCTGGGCCTAGGACTTCATCCCATGCTCTGCCCACGAGCAAGCACACAGGAAGCACAAACCAGAAGACAACGAGTGTACAATCATCATCAGAAGCTGCAATTCAGCAGGATAAGAACATTTAATGGCCTGCCTCTATGAAGTCAGAGAAAGAATCCAATTAGATGTTAGAAAACCCCAGACCTAAAATCACTATTGGACTAAAAAGGCATCTGAAAAGCATGTGAGAGGCGGGTACATAAATCATAAGGGTATAATTGCCCAGGGATTTCTTCAGCATCCTTCTCCAGAGGCACCCATCTTGAGCTGCCCCTATTGCTGTGCCGCTCAATTATGAAAGTATTCTTTTCCTGGAATTAAACATCTGAGACTGCTTCAGGAAACTTGGGGGTGAGCCTCAAGGAAGAGGAAACACTCCTGAGAGTGAGTGTATGTGTGAGTGACGGGTTGAAAGGAGCACCTGTCAGCTCACTGGAGCTGCCCGCTGCAGAAGGACTCTTATCCAGTGGTTAAAGATTCAGGTGGTGTGTGGATGCGCAGGCAACAGCTTCTCCCCTGTTGTACACTTCAGCCACTTTATCATTCACTCTACGTCGCACAGCTCATGCCACATGGCTGTGACATGGGACTGAATTTTTCCTGAGGATTAAGTGATCATAAAGAAATGGACTTTTTGCCATCTGTTGCCTGCCTTGATGCTCTTCCTAAGGTAAAAATGTTATCAACACTGATCTCCTGCTAGAGAAGACTTTGCATCTCTAATAGAAATATGACACTGTGTTACTCAGTAGGTAGTGATGGCAAAAGAGCAATGCCTTCCCGTTCAATAAGGGGATAAACCTCTGCCACCTCCTTGGATCATGGTGATGGAAGGGGCCATCCTTGCCTGCTGCTGCTGTATTCCCTGCCACAGCCCGCTCTGCCTGCACAGCCTGGCCCAATGTGGCTGCTGCTCGAGACTTGCATGGTCTGCTCCAAGTAAAGTTTTGTTTGTCATTTTAATCTGAATTAGTTTACTTTGTGGTGAGTCAACCTGCTGATGCAGTGAAAGAAGGGCAGGTGCCTTGTGAAAGAGGAAGCCGGAGCACAGGATCAGGGACAGAGGGATGCTGTGGGCTCAGCTATAGCAGTTAACTGCTCCTGAAGGAACATCAGACTTTGGTGAAGTGGTGACTAAAAAGAGGCCAAAAATAACCCCAACACCTAAACCCAGGAGAAAATGCCTACTTTTACCTGGTTCCTCTGAGCTCAGGCAAACAAGGCTTTCTTTGCACTCTATGTGCACAGGCAGCATCATACTAAAGGTGAACTAGGCTCCAGAATTGGTTTCTTCCTCTGACAGAATAAAACTTCAGGATCCCAAATGCTGGCTGGCCTCTTGGTCCAACAGGGAATTAAAAGTCACTGTCTGCAGTTTGACTGGAAAGGAGCTATCTTATACTTCTCTTCCATAAAGCATAGCTTAAATCACTTGAGTTTTCAGATTTTATAGCAATATGAATGCAGGATAAAAAAAGAGTGGTTCAGAAAACAAATTATCGGTACCTCAAGGGCGGTAGTTCTCTGATTAGCAAATGGTAAGTAGGCCTAAAAATCCCCCAAGCCCCACCACAAATTGCATCCTGCTTCCTTTTATTTCAATTTCTTTTTCATCAGTGTTTAATGTTTAGCTTCAGTCCAGATGCCTTGAGGTTACTCTAGTTCTTTGCAAAGTTAAACAGTTCTGGGTTTGGTGTTAAAGGAGGTGAGTTACCCCAACAGCTCCTGTTCAGGAGATTTACTGACTTAGAGATGTGCATATGTGCATGTTCTGGGGAGAAAATATCAATAGGTGGTTCCTAGTGCTCTGGGATAGTTCACTTTCACCTCAGAGACCCTGAGCTGAGTGACAGGGTTGTAACAAAGCCCAGCATCTTCCTCAGCCCTGTCTGCTAGGACTACTAGAAAATCAAGAATACAAAAGATGCAGAGAGGGGGAAATTGGCAGTGAAAATAGGATAGAAAAAAGACTTCAGAGCACAAAGGTATATCAAGACTGTGCTTGTTTCTGGGTCCCTGAAGAGGGGATCTAGCACTGCTGTGGCCCTTCTCACACTGGAGTTTGGCTGACTTACTTCTCAGTAGAGCAGGGCCCTTCAGTTCCAGGAGGGTCAGTCCGTCTGGTCCTCCCTCTGCACATGAGCCAGGGCAGTGTGGCACAGAGATTTGGTGTGGGTTAGTCACTTACTCCCTTTTAAAATACAGCACTTGTATGTAATGCTCAATACTTATTACCTGGTTTGACCACCAACATTTCAGAGTTTATGAAGTCTCTCACATCTTTACTGAGTTATCACATTCTCACATCTGTCATTTCTTTCTTTTATTTAAAAAATTGGATCTTTTTATTAAAATAAAAAAAAAATATTTAAATATCACTAAAAATTTATTCATCCAGTGAAATTTCACCAAATGAGGAGTGTTACTCCTTCACTGGCTGTTTTTATAATGCATAAAATCCCAGGCCTCGCTGAACTTCTGAGCTTCCAGCCAGAAAAGTCAGAAGTCTCCTGTGGTGACAAATTTCCAGTCCCTCAGTTTGGTCATATATATTTGCCTCAGGTATTGACTCATCAGCATTCAACTTAGCATCATAGAAAGCACTGAAGAAGACATTGGAGAAAAAAAAAATGGCAAAGACCGAAAATATTTTCTCAAGTAAATTGTCCTTTCCTTACTCTCTCGCTGCGCTCTCTCACATGACGCAAAAGAGTCTGCGAGCACTGGTTTTGAACGTTTAAATAGCTTTAGCTACTTTAATTTTATTTTGCTGTAGTAAGACACTTCTGAAAATCCAGCAAAGTAATAGCTTTTTCTTTTTCTTTCGAGCACTGCTTTTCATAGGTACTACAAATCCCTGTTTCATGTACTACTGATTTTTCTCAGGAGGACAAGACATACATATTCATTATAATTTTCTACTTCTCAGAACGTAATAGCTATGGCTGAAATGCTGCTTCTTGTTTTAAGGGGAGAATGGTGTTAGTCACAAAACCAGTATTTCTGATAGTGTCTGAAAAATGTATGACTGCCCAGGACTATACCCCATTATGCAATGCCAACAGGAAAAAGTGAGCTGGTAATAATAGTACTTCTTGTCCAAACCCATATAATTTTATCTCAGTCATTGTACTGAATTATTAGTCTAAAAAGAGCATTCATGACAATTTGTACATAAAGCTAATGTATAAGGAAGGCAGTAGAATATGAGTTGAACTGGATCAAGAAATATTTATCCGTATCATCCACGACCCAAACAAATGATTTAGCTGTTCTGTGCCTTGGTCCCCAGCTGTGTTGCCTCTTTAGACCACTGTCAGGCAGAGATTGACTTTACCATATAGCACCAAGAACAATTCAAGTATGTTACTGCATTTTGCATTTCCTAATTGAACTAACTGTATGTTCATTTTTTGGGAGAAGAAAGGAACACGTCTTTTTCTCCAACTTAAAAATTCAAAAATGTTGACTAAAGCTATTCTGGTCCCCTCACTTGAAGATGCAATCACTTTCTATCCCCAAGACCCGACATTTATTAATGTAAGTAATTTGCTTAGTAGCTATTGTGATATAGACTGTCCTTTATATACCAGCTCAATAAAGCTATTGTCAGCTCTCAGCTTCATTTGCAGTGAAAAGATTTTTCATGAGGTAAAGGCAGAGACCCACACCAGGTTGTGCACCTTCTATGGATGGGTACCTGCACTGTAGTCATTGTGTTGCCAGTTCTGAATGCTTCAGTGAATTTTCTCTCCTTTAAGCTACAGCTGCATGCAACTGATAACAAACCCTTCTTCCATAATAATTTTATGCTGCTGGCTTATTTAGCAAGCAAATGCAAAAAAAAAAAAAAAAAAAAAAAAACAACCAAAAACTCTCAAACGATTGTGCATTGCAGATGGAGCAAATCCTTGCCTATTGGTTTGACTGCAAAATTGTTAGTGTCTTTGAGTCTCACCTTCATTTGAGTGGCCTCTTAGGGTGCAGAAAACCGGTCAGGTACGGTACATACTGGGCACGCCAGGCACAGTGAGCTGCAGGGTAAGCAGCCTGCTATACCCACTGTGTTCAGAGAAGCTTTCCCTGTGGAAGTTGCTTTCACTGCCATTCTTCTACATGGAGAAGGGCACATCTGACCTCACCCTGTGCCCCTCATCATGCTTTTGTCTCTCAGGCATGGCAAGCAAGGTGTTCAGGTGCCATCCTGCTCTGCAGGTACCTCCCAGTGCTGGATGTACCCACTGTAAAGCAGGGTCAGCAATGAAAGGTGACCTCCAGGCCAGGCAGAAGTCCACCCACTCCTCCTTTGCACTAGACTGCTAATGATGATGGAGCATGGGTGGCCTTCACTTGGTGAAGACCATATTCAGGTTTATTCCACACGTGCAGACATATTTGTCAGGCTGTTCTGAGCAGTGGCAGAATTTAGAAGAATTGGAACGGATGACGAGCTTTGCAGCCTGCCTGAATCCTGGGATGCCAGAGTCCAGCTCCCATCACAGATACAGCACTGAAGTAACCACTCACCCAAATAGTCACCGCTACCAAGCAACTTAATGAGGCTCTTACTCATCGTTCTCTCGAGTGTAGAGGCCAGAAAAGGTGCACATAGGTGCACCGTATGTCAGAAACATCTCATTATGGTTCCAAGTTCCTATGAAAAGCAGCGGTATTTGCCCTTAAATATCAGATTATTCTTTAAATAAACTGAGTTTCAGGCCATCAACACTGACCATTATACTTTAGAGAAAGTATAATGGAATAATCACTAATATGTTGGGCAGTTTTCTACCTGTGGAGAACTATATTGCCTTTTGGCTTCTAATATATCCATGCAGTACCTAAAAATATAATGACAGATTACTCTTCATTTACTAATTTGTCTGTAGAGCTACCAGGCATTGAAATTGTTTTGCCCTTTTCAAAGTACACCTGTAGTGTTTGTAATACTCTCCTCCACTGGTGAAGTTAGAGGTTAATCATGCGCAAGACAAGCAGATGTTCCCTTTAATTTCTCTAGATGTGCAGGTCATCAATTGCCACATTTTGGGGAGTGCAGGGGAGGCAAATAGATGCAGAGAAACAAATCCATCGTTTGGGCCACAAGAAAAGTATTCAACTGCATCAAGATTTAGGAAATTCAGTGCTCTGTATCCTTGCTGCCTTGGCTCAGAAAACAAATGCAATACTTTCAGACCAAATGTGGCAATAGCAGGTGTTTGCATGGGCTGAAAGCTCTCTCGCTGTGGGGGATGACAGACACACGGGTTGCCTAAGTGTGCTGCACAGTACTTACACGCTGGACGTTGAGCTGCCCTTTGAAAGACACACACTTCCACACTTGCCTGCTAAAGCAAGTCCTGAGCAAATCCCTTGTCCAAACAACAGTTAGAGAGCATTGCAAAGCAGCTGAGAGCAGAGAGCAAGAACAAATACAACTTCTGATCATCTGACATGGATTTGCCTGGACAGTCTGCCTACAGCCTGGGGACAACTGAAAGCCCTTGTTAAAGAGAATGACACATTTTATTTGCAGAACTTCAACACAATCAAGAAATTCTGTCTTTTCTTCCCCTATTTTGCTTTTTTAACCAGTATCTGGTCAAAGCCTCCACCCCTTTCCAATGTGCTCTGAGTGAGATGCTGCACGACATGCCAAAACCCCTTTGTCTAATGCCCAGCTCACGTGGGAGTTAGCTTGCACATGGTGGAGTCTGCCTGCTTCAAAGTAAGGAAAATCTGTAGAGATTTTAAAACCCCAAAATATTAATGATTCATTTTACTAAGTGCTGGGTTTGCCTGTGGCATGAAACTACAGTAATTCATTTATTGCATATGGGATGTGATAAGGTGACATACTGGTTATTACAAAAGCACATAAAGTGTTGGGGAGGGCTACAGCAGTCAATCACAGGTGACAAAGGCTCAGTAAGGAATTGCCATGTGTTGCAGCCATTGTGTGTTGCTTCATATTCTCCTCCTTACCATTTGGGACTTGAATGATCTGTAATTAAAAATAGGACTGCTTTTACATTAAGAATAATAGATAACATTCTAATACATTCCAATACCAATCTAGTCTATTTAGGAGGCCACAATGACATCATTGCTCATTTTGCCAGCAAAACATGGGCAGGATAGGTACACATGCCAAAGCTGTGCTAGTTGAGGCAGCTCAGCACTCTGCTTTTGAATACTCCTCTGCCAAAGGTCATTGTGCCCTCTGACTGGCTGGGTGGGATGTACATGTGATGGTAACATACTCAGCTGAGGGCACATCTGCACCAGCTGCTCTGCTGGGTGAACCATCAACACTCTCCTTGCTTCCTCTGTCACAAATTTTCACGTGCCTTTCATATCTTTTCTGCAGGCAAAAGTAGAAATTTTCCTTGTGTCAAAAGTCCTGCATAATTCCCTAGTTACTGCTTGATATGGCTTATGGTCATCTCCCAGTTCAACACCATCACCTTAGGGGCTGATGACATAATCCTCTTTAATGTGATCAATTTGGGGCAAGTGTCTTTGAGGCAGTGGTGTGTATTTGTTGCACTCATACAAAGCATGTGCTAACATCCCTATCCCAACATGTGGTGCTAACCAGGCCATTGCTGAGCAGGGACCATGGCGCATCCCCCAACAAGGCACAATACACAGGGGACACAAACACAGGGGAACACTTCTAAAGAAAATATAGGTATAGCACTGCCACAAAAGCAACAGAGAGCAATGCACCCTTGCAGACAAAACTGCATCTAGAGTCAGAAAATAAAATGTATTTCACTGTGGCACACTGCAGTTCTGCTGCAGGACTTCATCTTCCCTTTTCCGTTCCAAAATCTGAAAAGACTAGCGTCCTGGGTTCAGCAGTAGCAGTCATTTTCTCTTCTTCCTAGTAGCTGGCGCAGCTCTGTGTTTTTGACTTTCAGGCCTGGGAACAGAGCTGATAACATTGATGTTTACTGTGATCAAGGACTTTGTGAGCCTCATGCTCTGCCAGGGATGAGGGGAGGCCAGGAGGAAGCAGAGACAGGACACCTGACCCAAGCTAGCCAAAGAGGTATTCCATACCACAGCACGTCATGCCCAGGGAGGTAACTGGGAGTTACACGGAAGGGCACTCTCTTCTCAGTTGGGCTCGTCTTCAACGGGTGGTATCGTATTCTCTTACCTTGTTATTTCCCTTATCATTATTATCATTGGTGGTAGCAGTAGTGGTTTGTGTTATACCTTGGTTACTGGGCTGTTCCTATCTCAACTCGTGGGAGTTACATCCTTTCGATTCTCCTCCCCATCCCTCTGGGAGGGTGGTGGGGTGGGGTGTGGCTAGACTGTGTGGCTGACTGGCCGACAGAGTTTAAGCCACGACAACAAGTTGCAGTATTCAAAGCATTTCACTGGAAAAAGGAAAAGCAATGGAAATTAAACCAGGAGGGGCAAACTCTGACCACCAGGTCTCCAGGCATCCAGATCCCCGAATGTCTTCAAAAGGGCTTCCCCCAAGCTAGAACAGCCAGCAGAGATGTCCCAGCCTCCTTGCCATTGAGTTCAGGGTACTGACTGCAAGAGCCAATACACCAGGATTTACACTGACAACTTCTCAGCGGGAGTCCTCAGGTCTACCCTGGGAGCAGGTGCATTTCCAGTTAGGCTGAAATCCACCAATGCCCCACCTGCGTTTCACCAGAAATTTTGGCAAACGGGCATTTCCATGAAACATTTCATCTTGGAACTATCACCCACCCCAAAGGATACTTTCCAACAAAATCCAGTGTTTCAATCCAGTGCAGTGTGGCTCCTGATGAGCTTCAGCAATTTGTGTGACAATCTTGTGTCTAAGACTAAAAGGAGACAGAACAAAGTCATGATCAACCCCCCTAATGAGCTTGATCTGTTTGCTGGTTTGTTTTCTGTTTATTACATTGACTGACGCCCACAGCATCCTTCCTGGGGGAAAACCCAGAATGTGTTTTTAATTTGTTCGTAAAACAGTTTGTCTGGAAGATGAGCCTACTCTAACCCGAGGTTCTGCTGCCTCCAGCATCCTGCCTCTCTGGCTTCCATGGGTTCACAATAGCTGCAGAGATCCCTTGTTTATGTTCAGAGACATGGGGTAACATCCATCCCTCAGGCTTCAGATTTCAAGAATGGTTTTTGCACTGTCTATCAATGCGATAAGATCAGAGGGAGAAGAGATATCAGAAGTAAGAGTCCCATCTATTGGCCAGAAGAGGAATATTATAACCAAATGCTTCCTGAATCTTGAGAATATTCTATCCACTATGAAAAATTATAGACAAAGAAAAATGACCAGGAGCCAGAAATCATCTAAATGCGAATAACTGTTATTAGCAAAGGCAGAAAAATAAATTGGGTTTTTATCAGAGAAGAAAGAAAAGAAAACTAATCTATTGTTTGGGAGAATTAAAAGTGAAAGAAAAAACAATTAAAAAGTAGCTAAAATGCAGGATAGGTCAAGAAAAAAATGCTGAACTTTTTCTCTTTGGAGGTGCAGTCGTTAGGTGGCTTTGGCTACAAATCAGCAGGTCCTACACCTGACTGAAAGAGATTTTTACCCTTGCTTTCCAAAAAGCAGGGTTTTTTGCCCTGAAGTGGGACTGCTTTGTCCACAGCCTGTCATTTCTGCAGCAGGCGGCACTCACTGTTCACTAGCTGAAGAGCCACCCTCATGTTAAATTTCATTCTTTCCATGTACACAAAAGGTTCCAGATTCTGCCGCTGAAAGTGACTGAAAGACCACTCAAAGCCAGGCCTCAGGTTCAGGGGACTTAAAGGCTGCCTCACGGAGAAGCAGTTGCAGGAGGGGTCAACTCTAAAAGCTTTGTAAGCTTTTCAACACACTGTGCCTTTGCTTCTGTGTGCCTTGCCACAGCCTGCAGCTCCCTGCCCTGCTTTCCTGGTACCCTAAACTCTTCCCGCAGAGGCAACTAACTGTCTTTTAAGCGTCACTAGTACAGAATCTGATCTTGTCACTGAAATGATTTAGTGTGAGGTGAAATGTGAAATGAATAGTGTAAGGTGTCCCTGCCCATGGCAGGGGGGTTGGAACTAGATGATCTTGAGGTCCTTTCCAACCCTAACTATTCTATGATTCTAGGACCTCGGGATCTACTTGATAGTAACAGTACATGAGTCTCAAAATGATCTGTTACTGTGCCCCATTTCTCTGTTTGTTACCCTAGAGGTGAGATTCAACTTTGCTTGTAGACATGCATGTGCTTAAGTATAAGATGCACGTGAGCCAGGCATTCAACTTCCACTCTGTTCAGTGGATGCATGCCATGCATGGGTGCCTTATGCCACTTGGGATCTCATTGGGTCCCAGAAAAGCGTGAGGCTTCCTGCCGGTCCTGCACTGCTCTCCCACCTGCCCCATGCTGAAGTCTTCAGCAGCCCAGACCATCTCATAGCACTAAACATCCTTTCTTGAGTAATGCCAGCAGCCTCTAGCTCATAGGCAGACACAGCCAGAGATCTGGAGTTGGGAGTGTCTGGTCCAGAGCCGAACCCATCCTGGATGATCCCTAAGAACTGAAGAGCAGCTCTGGGGCAGGGCTGAGTTGCCCTGGTCCCAGTAGGTGTCAGAGGTGCAGAGTTTCACTCCGGATATTTTCACTCCACATCCTGCATTGCCTCAACTCAGATTCAGAATTCCTCTGTCAGCTCCATTAGCATTATATTTAGATTGCAATATGTATTCACTGTTAGGAGACACTATTTACAGTAACTGGGGATATGGTCTCCTGAAATGTAGCTTTCTCTAACTGTGCACTAAGAGCTGTAGCAAGAGCAGGGTGAAAGTGGTGCCTGTCTCAGGCAGCCTCTGGGGGTTCAGGATCTCCAAGTGGGGATTGTACCTCTGCACCCTTCTGCCAGCAGCTGCAGGAAAAAAGAGGGGCTGTGGGTCAGTAACTGCCAAGCCAGGAGGGTGGGAGTTTAATGGAGACCTTACCTGCACTAGGGTGATGAATGAGGGTGACCCCAGTGCCAAGTGCATCACTTCACCTTGCTGTATACCACTGGAATTTCATGTTTTAGTAGCAGCAATAGTGCTGCTCAGCTCTGACAGTGTGCAGCTGCTGAGAAATCACAATGAGCCTATGACTTCTTCTCTCAAGTAACATGCTATGAAACAAGAGGTAATGCCCTCAAGCTGCACCAGAAGAGTTTTAGATTGGATATTAGGAAAAAATTCTCCACCAAAAGGATGATCAGGCATTGGAAAAGGCTGCCAGAGAAGTGGTGGAGTCACTGGTCCCTGGAAGTGTTCAAAAAGCATGTAGATGAGGCCCCCAGTGACATGGTTTGGTGGTGGATTTGGCAGCCCTGGGGTAAAGGATGGACTTGATGATCTTAAAGGTCTTTTCCAACCTGGCTGATTCTATGACTCTATAGCTAACCTTGCTTCTCCAGTGCAGCACTGATTAGGATGATCTTACTTATCCAGTGATCCTAATGGGTAAACCCAACAAAGAAAAGAGGCATATTTTCTTTTTCAATTGAAAGGAACATTTATATTGATCCAGAATAGTAATTGCTGAGTTCAGCCATTTTTCAAAATTGTATTTTCAAAGTTAAAAAGCAAAAGCAAATCTAAAGTAAGACAGAGGGAATCTTTGTTGCCATTACTTTGATTATGAGTGCAGTTGCGATTGTTTTTACATGAAACTTTCTAGAGGAAAGGAACTTCTTACTATTGTTTTCCTCGCGTTTCAATTCAGGAAATTTTATTCAAAGCAGAGCCATGGTGTGCTGTTTACGGATTCTAGCACCCTCTCATCACTCTGATACTTGACAGCTGCTTTCAGTAGCTTGCTGTGACACAACCGAAATCTATCAATCCATATTTTCTGAAGCTTGCCTCGGAGATAAATACTTGTTTTCCATGCAAATGCCTTAATTTGGAAATGCAAAAAATTGTTTTGTTCGAGCAGGCCGATGCAGGCTTTGGATATTTGTGTATTTTTTCTCTTTTGTGCATGCGCTGGGCACTGCCACCAGCAACACAGGCGACAGCAGGTTCCTAACTCTGAGCCAAACCACACTGCCTGGAAACCAGGACTTGTTCAAAGCATTCGATACTGTCCCACACAGCATCCTTGTCTCTAAAATGGAAAGGCATGGGTTTGGTGGGTGGACCATCCAGTGGATAAGCAATTTGGCTGGATGATCACACTCAGAGTTTTGCAGTCAATGGCTCTATGTCTGGGTGGAGACCAATGATGAGTGGTGTCCCTCAGGGGCCCATGCTGGGACCAGTATCACTTAACATCTTTGTCAGGGATAAGGACAATTTGAGTGCACCCACAGCAAGTGTGAATGACACTAAGCTTAATGCTGTGGCTGATACTCTGGAGGTAAGGGATGCCACCCAGAGGGACCTTGGCAGGATTGAGAACTGGGCCAGTGCAAACCGCATGAAGTTCAGCAAGGCCAAGTGCAAGGTCCTGCAGCTGACACAAGACCTGTATTCTAGACTAGCTTTGATATTCCACTAAAAAAACAGAGCAATGGAAAAGGTGCTTAATTTTAGAAAAGCTGGAGGCTTTATTTTGCTTTATGAAACGAGATTCTACTAATGGAAATAGTTTAGCGCACAATGGTTTCCACATAAAAACTACTGTAGTGAAAGTGCTGAGGGTGAGTTGCAGTGCTCCAGTAAAGACAACTCACTGCAATTACGAAGCTGCACTCTGGCATCCCCTTCCTGGCTAAAAAACATTTGCAAAAAAAAAAGCATATATAGATTGAATAAAACAAATAAAAACTGGGGCAGTTGCGTGTACTATGTGAGAGAATGGAAGTCAGGGGAGAAAACCACCATTGCTGCTGCTGCCTGCCCAGGCTGACTGTTGGGAAGCTGTTATGCCTATAGAGGACAGTGATAATAAAGTAAAACCTGTGGACAAGCACACTGCATAAATATCACTGTGTGCTGTAACCTGGCCACCTTTCACAGACCATGTCTGTCTTGCTGGAAGGAGTGCCTCTGTCAGGCATGGCTGAGGGGAGCACTTGTTACCACCAGCTGCAGAAGGCATCCGAAACTCCTGACTTACACAAGTGCTCTGTACCCGCACAGAGCCTGAACATGTGATGTGGAGGAAAGTTAAAAAAAACAACGGTTGCTCTTTTCTGTTCATGAGCACCAGAGCAGGAAAACAGAGAGACTAACACCCACCTGAGCAACAGACTCGGTCACAGAAACGCAGCTGTGACATTTTCCTTCTTAGCAGCTGCTGAGTCATGAAGATCAGAACACTTCATTTTAATGATAAAAGAGTCTCCAAACTCTAAAATACTTTATTTTTGAAATATTACAAAACAGAGCTCGCAGCAGCCTGTTTAGTACTGTTTAGTACTGCTGCGCTTAGAACAGGAGGTCCTGCATTATGGATCTCTGACATCTTCCTAAGCAGCAAGGAACAAAGTGTTTTTAAAGGTAATGTAACAAATGTGTATTCAAAAGAATGCTTTTAAAGGATTTAAATATGTATGTAAACAGAGGGTTGACCTCTAGTTTTCCATGAAAATTGCCACAGCTGTTTTCTCCAGAAGGCTTATTAAAATTGCATCTTTCTTGGAGAAGGATTATGTTTGCTCTTATCCTGATCATATGGTATCAGGTGATGTAAATTGAAACAAAATCCAATGCTTGGATCAATACTGTGATAAAAATGCTAAGAGAACAGAAAAAAAAAAATGGATAAAAGCATCACTCTCCACAGAAATGTTGATTCACTGACCATCTGTCTTACTTCAGTTAAGTGCTTCACCATTTTAGCTTGGCATTATTCAAGTCAGACCATAAATTCAATAACTGAAGTCATATTATCATTCTTGGCTACCCTGGTCTATTTTTTGAAGCTGTCAACATCTAAAATGTCACACTTATTTCTTTTTGGGTAGATAGTGAACGTGTGCCAAGTCCTGCCTACTCATCTTAAGCATGAACACAGACAAGTATCAGTTATAGTCTTGGTTTCTATTAGTCACCCAAACTAAAATGAGAGCTCTTCAGAGTTTAAATATGTGCATTAAATATATTTGTATTTATTTGCTTACCTATGTATATGAATGATGTCTGATTAAAGACACCTGCAATATACATATTGAGATGTAGGAAGATGTTAGCAAAAAACGAATTCACTTGACATGTTAGAGCACTGTGCTCATGTTCTGCACTTAGGCAGCAACAGAAGCAAGAGAACCCATTAAAAACTTTAAAACATCATAATAAAAGGCTCATTTTTACAGGCCATTAGGATTCTATTAGTCTCATCTATTTGTTTCGAGGCTACTCTCAGGCTGAAAGGCGTGTATCTAAGTGGATGCTTTCATTAGATTTAAAAATAAAAAGCAACATGATTTTAACAAAGAGAATGCACTGGATGGCTGTGCTCGGAACTGGAAGGCTGTGAAGCAGCTCAGAATGATGTTCATACATGTTTTTGACAAATGTAAAACATATACTGGAGAGAGTGACATCTCGGATAAACAAGTATTTCAATCATGTGACAAAGGATATGATGTTGATTTTCGAGCAACAGTAGCTGTTGTTATATTTTACACTCTCATTGTCTGCATAAAGAAGCTATACCTAAAAAAGGAGATAAAAGTTTACATGATTTTCCTAGACATACATTTCCATGTTGATCACTTAAGTAACACCAGAGAATGGCCTAGATCAGACACCAAGATAAAAGATTAAAAGCTTGCTGCTAGAGACACCAAAGCCTGAGGCTCCAGTCCAGCAAAGAACATAAGCAGCTGATTAAGAAGGTCAAGTTTAAGCCTTCTCATCTTTAGCAAGGTGCACAGTTCTGTGCCTGGAGGGATCTAAGTGTGCTCCTGCAGTTCAGTATGTGCTTAAAGCCCTTGTTTGGCAAAGTATGGAATGTCCCCCTCCAGAAGACTTGTGCAACCTGCGCAGAAGTCCGTCCTTCTGCACAAGTCAAGCCCTTGCTGCTATTCTTAGCTCACACAAGCCATAATTTAACAAGCCACCTGAGCATCGGCTGCATCTTCACATGCTGTGCACCCGTATGAGTAGGCTTAAAGTGAATTCATTAACAGACAGGCAGACTTTGTGTGTTATCCAGTGTGACAGTTGCAATATCCTAGAGACAAAGAATGAGGCAAAGTGCCTAAAAGAAGCTAGAAGCGCATATAGTCAAGAGGAATGCTTATAGCTGCATGAGTCAATGCAAAAGATGTTCTGCAAAGTACAGAAGTGCTGGTTTAGGGTTCAATTGTTTCTTGTAAGGTGAGCATGACATCTTTTAGGGGGAAAAATTTCCTTCTCTAGACTAGCAGAAGGTACTACATCTCCTTTTGAGGCCCAAGGACCCTGCTGCAGGCATGCAGGAACAGCAGGATCATCATCTGAGTCCTTCATTTCTCAGCATGGGAGAAGTGGTGTCCTGGGAAAAACGTGAATGGGCCCAGAGACTGAGCACTGCTCTCGTTCTGCAGAAATGGTGTTTGTAGGAGCAAGAGGTACAGGCTTTTTTTCTTTACATTGAAAATAGTAGAACATGTTGATAAAAGAGTAAGAAGCTGGGAGCAAATAAACTTTCAGAATTATATCACAAACAGGAAAAACAGGAAGAAAAAAGAGAAACTGCCTGAGTTTATTGGAGAAAAACAAGAATTACGGTTCAGCATCAGGACCAAAAAGCTTGGTGGCTTCCCAGTAAAAACATTTTAAATCCCACATTAGCATGATACATTTTCTACATTTAATTGGTAAATAATTTTTTATTTCTACCTTTGATAGCCATAATAATTCCTATAGGGTTATTCCCATGTAAGGGATTTCTGTGTTTATGGCAGAGCATTAAGTGGCTGAATATTTATGCTATAGCTGTGTCTAGAGAATTGTAGGTGTACGGAAAAGATTAGTAATAGGAAAACAAACAACGGATACCAGAGGCAAGAGGCAAGGGGCGTGTTATTTCAAGCTGCGGCAGTTGTTATGAAACCAGCACTTGCAAATTCTGACACCTCGTGGCATACCTCAGTAACTGCAAAACTCTCCACTTCGTAGGTGACTTTTGGTTTTGTTTGCTCTGTTTTATTTCTGAGGAGTGCTTGGAACCAACGTTGATGTAAAGAGCAAGATCTTTACTAGAAGTTAGAAAGTGGGAAGCCTTGACGATGCAAGGAGATTAAGTATACAGCTGAACATCAATCTAGGAAAGAAATATCAGGTAACTGTTCCCATGCCTACAGGAGGTATAAAAAAACACCTTTAACTGCACTGCAAAATACTTTAATCTTAACTTTAATTTGTAAAATATCAGATATGTAGTTTTGATATTTCCTAAATCCATAGCTTTTGATCATAAAAAGAGAGACTGACTGGCCTGTAATTCCCCGGGTCATCCATTTCAAGAAGGGGAAAATGGATGACCTGGGGAATTACAGACCAGTCAGTCTCACCTCTGTGCCTGTAAAATCTTGGAGCAGATTCTCCTGGAAGGCATGCTAAGGCACATGAAAAACAACAAGGTGCTTGGTGACAGCCAGCGTGGCTTCACTAAGGGGAAATCCTGCCTGACCAATTTGGTGGCCTTCTGTGATGGGGCTACGAAACTGATGGACAGGGGTAGAGCAGTTGATGTCATCTACCTGGACTTGTGCAAAGCATTTGACACTGTCCCACACAGCATCCTTGTCTCTAAATCGGAGAGACATCAATTAGATAGGTGGACCATTCAGTGATAAAGTACTGGCTGGATGGCCACATGCAAATAGCTGTGGTCAATGGCTCAATGTCGATCTGGAGACCGGTAACGAGTGGTGTCCCTCAGGGATCGGTGTTGGGACCGGTCTTGTTCAACATCTTCATTGCTGACATGGACAGTGGGATTGAGTGCGCCCTCAGCAAGTTTGCTGATGACACCAAGCTGTGTGGTTCAGCTGATACGCTGGAGGGAAGGGATGCCATCCAGAGGGACCTTGACACGCTTGTGAGGTGAGCTGATGCCAACCTTATGAAGTTCAACCACGACAAGTGCAAGGTCCTACACCTGCACTGGAGCAATCCCAGGCACAGCTAAAGATTGGGCAAAGAAGAGATTCAGAGCGGCCCTGAGGAGAAGGACTTGGGGGTGCTGGTCGATGAGAAAATGAACATGGGCCAGCTGCAGTGTGCGGTCGCAGCCCAGAAAGCCAACCGTATCCTGGGCTGCATCAAAAGGAGCGTGACCAGCAGGTCGAAGGAGGTGATCCTGCCCCTCTACTCTGCTCTTGTGAGACCTCACCTGGAGTATTGTGTGCAGTTCTGGTGTCCTCAACATAAAAAGGACATGGAACTGCTGGAACAAGTCCAGAGGAGGGCCACGAGGGTGATGAGGGGACTGGAGCACCTCCCGTATGAAGATAGGCTTAGAAAGTTAGGGCTGTTCAGCCTGGAGAAGAGAAGGCTGCAGGGACGCTTCCAGTATCTGAAGGAGGCCTATAGGGGGCCTATAGCGATGCTGACTCTTTGTCAGGGACTGTAGCAACAGGACAAGGGGTAACAGATTAAAACTTACACAGGGGAAGTTTAGTTTGGATATAATGAAGAAATTCTTTCCTGTTAGGGTGGTGAGGCACTGGAATCGGTTGCCCAGGGAGGTTGTGAATGCTCCATCCCTGGCAGTGTTCAAGGCCAGGTTGGACGTAGCCTTGGGTGAGATGGTTTAGTGTGAGGTGTCCCTGCCCATGGCAGGGGGGTTGGAACTAGATGATCTTGAGGTCCTTTCCAACCCTAACTATTCTATGATTCTATGATTCTATAAAGCCTGTGCTCTGCAAGTAAGAGCCTATATGACCTTTTCAGTGTTCAGAACATGGTTTTTTAATCTTGTAGACCTTCTGACTGCAAACATCATGTTGTATCAGAGTCTGCAAACCATTTCCTATTTTTGTCCACAGCATCCATGTGCTTGCCAGACTCTTAGGGCAGACCCTGCCCATTGCCAGCCACCATCACAGGGTGTTCGCCTGCTGGCTTCCCATGTGGCCCAGCATTACAACCATACATAGTGCTCATTCATATTAGACCCTATATTTAGCTATCTATGGACATGTTACTCTCCATGGATACCAAGCCATTCTTCTGCCTACTACCACCTAAATTTAATCCTGGACTCTGCTTTAATTTTGTGCTTAAATACTTTATATTTCTTGCTCTTGAAAACACAAAAAGAAGTAATTATTGCTCTCAGTACAGCATAAAATTATTTGTTCACAATTCCTTTAACTTTGATGAGATTTTGAGTTTTCATTATTATTCATTGTTTCACCAGTTTTGTCTTTATTAGGCATTCATAAAAAATACTCCATTATCATCCACAAAGCACAGTTCCTTAGCATAGTTGCTCTGTGAAGTCAATTGTTTCTTCATTAGCAACAGCTCCTAAGAAATTCAGACCTTTGATGCCTGATTGAATTGCTTGAATCTTTTAATTTCCTTGGTTGTGTTTCTGAAAGATTTCATTTTTTCTACAGCTACTTACATTTATGAATATCCTTGTAAGCTCTGCACTTCTAATTTGTGATGTATTTTGCTTTCAACTGCATTAGCTGTTCATACAAATGCAATGGCACAGAGAGTTTATTCATAGGCTTCATCTGCATTTGTGAGTGCAAATCTATTAACTCCCTCTATTCCTTTAGGCAGCAATGAAAACATTTGTCCTCTAGTATGCTCCAGCAAAGGAGGTATAATTAATTAGGAAGCCCCACACTTTCATCCCCCTTCACCTGCGTGCTTGGCAAAACCTACATCACGAACTAAACATGTGTAAGGTGCATAAGACACAGAGGTTGTATTTTGCAAATATCATCAAATGAATCAAATCAAATGACTGCACAATGATTACAGCCCCAACCTGTTCTTTGCTTGAATGTTGCCTTTCACCTTGTTAGATGGCTAACCACACTTTCCACTGCCTTTCCCACGAGGCTGTGGTGTCCAGATGCTCCTCCCGCTTCCCCGTCAGCTGGAAGCTGGTGAGGACTTCGAGTGCAAAGAGGATCTCCAGTGTGCTCTGCTGCAGCACTGAACTGCCTTGGTGCTGGCACTTCTGACCTGCCTTAGCCTTGTTCTCCAACTGCCAGCCATGTTTCTTTTTTAGTACGCCATTTGGTTACAACTGAAACAAATATTTTCCTGGAATTAGGCTTCTTTCAAGAGCTCCTGACCTCCGGAAAGGGTCTAAGAAATGTTTCTGAGTGTATTCTTTTCATCCCATCACATTTTTTGTATTTTTAAAGGATCATTTCTGGAATGGAGAACATTTCCTATGGGACAGATGGTTCAAAAATTTTAGAATTGCATAAAACAGGGAGGACAGATTTGTTGAACCTTCGCTTTATATGGATCTCACTCTTTATAAAGAATCTAAGCACAGTTACAGCTCCCCACACTCTTGGGTGTGAGATTGCTCTTCTTTTCTGGATACTACAGTGGTACACAAACTTCAAATACATGCTTGAAGCCAAGGACAGCCAAGGCTGAAAGACGTTAACTATGTCCTCTGCTTATTATGACTGTTTAATATAAGGTTATATACCTACATTCTTAACAATGCAATCATCCTCCATGCAAACACTTAAGTAATAAAAGCCTTCTACTTTCATCACAAACTCAGGCCAAGGTAAAAACCACAAAGCCAGCTGGCCAGATTTCAAGAAAACTCGCTGGATGGAAAAAGAGGAATTTTGTTGACATGGAAACCTACCATTTCAATATATATCTATAATTAACAGATAAAATAACAAGATGAGAAAGATCTCAAAAAGCCACAATCAACTATAGTGAAATAATTTTTACTATCAAATATTAGAGGTGAAAAAGTAAAAACAGTAAAAAGGAAGGTGTTAAAACAAATTATTGTTCCAGGCTGGTGTTAGAGGGCTCAATGGGAATGTGAGAAATGAAACAACAGCAATCTGATGCTGGATCTTGTTTCTGTATCCATGTTCTGTTGCTGCTATAAAAAGGAGCTTCATGTGGATTTTGTCTGTGCACATTGAAATGAGAGCTGCTGCCCCAAAAATTCCCAATCAGAATAGATTAAAGACAGGGGGGAAAGTGTAAAATATTTAGAGAGGTACAGAGAGACAAAAGATGCAGCCACAACACAAATGCAGAGGTTGCACAACCAGAGTCATATCTGATGATACTAAACAGCTCCAATTTGGAAGAATCCTTGGGAAAGGAGATGTTAATAACCCTTCAGTCATCAGACAAATCCATAACAGAGATGACCAAACAGAGGGAATGAGGCTTTCTGGACATGGCTTAATTCTTCCACTATGGCTTTTCTTTCTTTCTAGGGCCTTCCATAGCTACCAAAGACTATGTAATAGAACAAGACACTTCTACACGCTGAGTGTGTTATTAGTTCAGGTTTTGATAACACCTCAGTAATAAACCTTGCTTCCTTGGAGAGAAATGTGTAAATAAGAATGTAGCCTATGCATCAGTCAAAAAATAGAATGCCACGTATCTGTGGAGCTGGAGTAACATTTTCACATTCAGGTGACAGGCTCAGACCCTCTAAAGAGAAAACAAGGGTTGTTACACTATTATGTTTTCTTGCCCCACTGTTACAGGGACAAGGGTAGAGGTCTAACTAACTTTTCCATGTTTCACCAGAGATGAGAAGGTGGAGTTCACAGTAGACTTCATTTATGGTAACAAATATTATCCATAATGCAGTCATTTGCATGTCTCTACTCATCAAGTCTGGGCAGAGCTGATGATGAAAAAAAGAATTCTGGAAAAAAAGAATCCATTCATTTGTGTGTAAATAAAGTAAACACAACAAAGGCTGGTTGGAGTTACCATCTGCTGCACAGCTTTTTCACGCAGATATAGTAACTACACTGGGGTAATGTAACTCATCTCTTGGTGTTTGATGGTAATAGGTCTATTGACTTTTCCAAAAGTCTTTGCAAATTTGAGGCACCTTAAAACTTGCAGTAGTCATCTTTTTTCTTTTTCTATCCATTATGTGGTAGTCTACTAGTGAGAGTCAGAGGAGAAAAGCAAGGTATATGTTTGAGATCACCCTAAGCATAATAAACCCCAGGAGTTAAATGCCAAGCTCTATTTTATTTCAGGTCTTTTCATTTTTAATAGTGCCTTTTTAATATTCTTCCTCTCCTGTTTTGTAAAATACAAAAGGCCAGAATCTCCCTGACCAGGAAGAAAAGTAAGATCATTGTAACTGGATCGCTGATCTCTTCATCATTATTTTTATGTGCTTCGGGAAATTACAAGGAGATAAAACTGTGGAAAAATAAAATAACTGCCTTCCTTACTCTCTGTGCAGCTACTAATCATCAGGAAAGAGAGGCGCAGTTTGCTGCATATCTGATCCTGCTGTTCCCCAATTCACCACAGACCCCTAGGTGTGAATTCCTTGTCAAAAATGCAGATAACTGTCACACTTTTAAGTGTGGAGGGTGTTTTTAATATAAGTCTTACACTAAGAGAAATTAAACCCTTATGCATAAATGCATCATTTTCTTTCACATCATTTAAGCTACTTGAATGCTTCTTAGTGCTCAGTAAATATAAATGTATTTTGCTGCAGAGAGAGAACGTACTGCAAAGAATTATTGTTCTTCTTAGGATGAATATCAAGCACGTGTTTGAAAGTCTTCCTCAAACAGTGTGCTTAATTGGTAGAATGTAGGGAAGCCTAGGCACTTTTCTGCCTTGTCATTCACCAGTCACCTCCTGTGTAGACATTTCTCAATCATCCAGCTTAGAGGCTGTTGTCACTTTGACCACAAGCTCTGCATACTGTGGAAAGGTTGTACTTGCTGATGTGGACGTGGCTGGGTGCAGTGGTGGAGGTGGTGATGGGACAGGTGGAGAAGAGCACTGGTCTCATTCTCCATGCTGGTGTTACTAACCTCTTACTGTGTGCCTTTGCCCCTCTGCCCAGTCAGCCCAACCATCCTGAGCATCAAAAGTGGTGCATTTCAGCTAAAGAGGTCAGGATATGATAGACACACCCCAAGCTAAAACCTGAGGTAGTTACAGCTTCATCACTTGTCATTACCTTTGTCTTGAGTAAATAAGCTTTAACTAATCACTGGGCCTTAGAAATAGCAAGTGTTTAAAAGCAAACGCAACAGCCTATGGGCAAGCATGTAAAACACTGCATGACTTCCTCAAAAAATTAACAGCATTCACACATTGTATAACCAACCATTAAAACAGGCAGAACTGTGATCAGTCCTCCAGCCTTTGCCAACTTTGTCTCTTTTTCCACTGACATGACAGTGATTCGTTACTTGTGCCATCGCTACTCCAACAGTGGAAACAGGCATGGACAGGGAATTGATATCAGTGCCTGAACTACATTACATGGCCCAGATATCTATCTCAGAGGTAAATGAAGTGAAGTGAAATACCACATCACTCTTCTCATGCTAGACAAATCCCTCCTAATGAAAATGTTGAACTGCACTGTCTTTCAATCAGTATGTCTTAAGCCACTGCTGATTATAGGGGTCTGAAAGCGTATTTTGGGAAGTCTGGTGAGCATAGTCAGTGGGTGAAATACTCTCAAATCAATTGAAAAAAAAGCCCTTTTCTATTCTTCAGAACTAATCTTTCTCTGTGCATATTTCAATACAATAAATAGCTCAGAAAACCCTCCTTTATATTTTCCCTCTTATCAGAATAATTCCCCTTGATCCTCCCAGGAAAGAGTGCTGGCAAATGTATTCAAAGCCTGATTACATTTTCTGTCCTTTTTGCACTCTTTAATTAGCAAAAGTAGGATGGTAGATGCCTTAGGAGTTGGATTCTGCTTATTCTCACTAATTTCTGAGCCATATTACCATGTCACCTGCCAACTCTGAGGACATCAAGGCCTCCCTGTACAATGTGTGACACAGCCTGTGACACAGCCTGTAACACAGCCCCTTTAGAGAGGGTGCAATCAGTTCCTTTTCGAAGTCTACAGTTTTGTCCCTCATTGCAGCAAGTCACAGATCATCCCCATAACAAGCTAAATGGACAGTTTCCAAAACAGAACCATGCCACTCAAGCACGTTTTGTGCTTAGGCAAAAATACATTAGCATCTTTTCCTGATCCGTCCAGTGCCATCCTTGCTGTCATATGGTTTTTCACCCACATTTCTAACTGTCAGCCTGGGTGTCTATTGCCAACCCCTGATGCAAACCTCCTCATTTAGAATCATACAGAAAGAAATTTTCCTCACAGGGGTTATCTGAGGTGCCTTTTCTCTTAAATTCCTATCTTAGGAGCTGCTTCAGAGAGGGTTTTCTTATACAGATTTGGAGTTTGATGAGTTGCTCTCTGAGCTAGTCAGCAGACAGACATTTCTCCTTGCC